>NC_089145.1:35234644-35546917 GCF_009819655.1 Sylvia atricapilla | reverse complement strand
ACAGATCCTTTGCTGGTGCTGAAGGGGTCAGTCCAGCTGACCGGGCTCTGTTAAACTGGATTTTTCATCCCAGAGACCATCTGGGCTTCTCAGGGACCCCTCGAGGGCACCTGAAAATGAACAGATCTCTCTCTGTTTATTCCAGATGGACTTTTTTTGGATGCAATTTACCTTTTCATTTGGAATTTGAAGTGGTTTGATGTCTTATTTTTGGGAATTATTTTTTGTTTCCTCTCTGTCACTACACACCCCTTTTGTAGGATAACTGCATGGATTGAGCTGGGAGCAAACAGAAAACCCAGATTACTCCAAAATATGTCTCCCCTTTTAATTTTTTTAGTTTTTTTTTCTAGTAGGAAAAGTCTTTTTATTCTGGAAGGTCCTTTGCTGGTGCTGAAGGGGTCATTCCGGCTCTGTTAAACTGGATTTTTCATCCAGTGACCATCTGGGCTTCTCAGTGACCCCTCCAGAGCACCAGAAAATGAACAGATCTCTATTTATCCTAGAAATACTATTTCTTATAAGATTTACCTTTTCATATGGAAAGTGAAGTGGTTTGATGACTTATTTTTGGGAATTGTCCTTTTTTCCCCCCTCTCTGTCACTCCCCAACCCATTTGTGGAATAACTGCATGGATTCAGCTGGGAGCAAACAGAGCACCCAGACTGCTCCAAAATATTTTTTTTTCCCAGTATTTTCTTTTATATCCCAACAGATCTTTTGCTGGTGCTGAAACAGGATTCAGCATCTCCCCCCTGCCTCAGCTGCCAAAATAATGGTGGAGTGGATGTCAAAACAAATGCAGGAGCACCCAGATGTCCAAGATTTCCTGCAGGAGCTTGCCAGGAGTCCCTAATGTAGTCCCTCTGTTTTTTCTGGGAATTCCAGGGGACTGGATGAGCCACATCCTTGTGTTTTATTCCTGCAAATATCCCACTCAGTGTGAAGCGCAGCCCCTGAATCATCCTGGCTGGAGCACATGGAATGTGAGATGTTCCACACCTCATGGATGCTGCTTCCATCACCCTCAGTGAATAAAACTCCCGGTTCCAGACCAGTTCATCCATCCTGGGGTATCTGTGCATGGGATCACTCTGTGCTTATCCTGTCATGGAGTCACAGAATCCCGGGATTACTGAGGCTAGAAATGAGCTCCAAAGTCAGAGTCCAAACTGTGCCCAATGCCCAGAGCTCTGAGTGCCACCTCCAGGAATTCCTTGGACACCTCCAGGGATAGGCACTCCAAACCTCCCTGGCCACTTCCAAGGCCTCAGCACCCTTTCCATGGGGAAATTCCTGCTGCTGTCCACCCTGAGCCTCCCCTGGCCCAGCCTGAGGCCGTTCCCTCTCCTCCTGTCCCTGTTCCCTGGGAGCAGAGCCCGACCCCCCCGGCTGTCCCCTCCTGTCAGGGACTTGTGCAGAGCCACGAGGTCCCCCCTGAGCCTCCTTTTCTCCAGGCTGAGCCCCTTTCCCAGCTCCCTCAGGAATTCTCCAGACCCTTCCCAGCTCCCTGTTCCCTTCCCTGGACACACTTCAGCCCCTCTATGTCCTCGCTGTCATGAGTGGACTGGGGCTGCCCTCAGGATGTTGGGTTCCTCAGCACTTCCCAGCACAGGGGACAATCCTTGCCCTGCTCCCAGTGGTCACAGCAGTGCTGGTCCCAGCCATGGTGGTGACAACACCTGGTCTGGCTGGTGGCCCTTTTCCAGGGCCTGCACAACCCTTGCAATGACCATGTCATCACCTGCTTCTCCTCCACCTGTCCTTCGAGGTGGTGACTCCTGGCACCCCCTTAGGTTGGATGTCCTCCACTCGAGGCTTTTCTGGGATGCCCAGAAATTATAAAAACAATTCCATTTCTCCCTCAGGATCCCTTCCCAGGGCCCTTCAGCCTCTCAGACATCCCCTGTTGTTGGCTTGTCTCCCTTGCACTGGTAACAAAGAATTTATGAATAAAAAACCTTCAGACTCATTTTCTTTTTCTCATTTATTTTTAATTTCCATGGCTTCAAAGGGCCTTCAACTCCAGAAAACAAAGAGAAGTTCCTGGGCCCAAAGCTTTTAGGGGGAAAATACCTATTTGCCATTTATTTGGCACTAGAAAGTGGCATTTTTCCAGCTGTTTCCAGCACATCCCTTTATCTTTGCTCACCACAGCAAAGCTGAGCCAGATCCAGGTTGATTTTCAGCTGGAGTTTATTTAAGGGGAAGTGGGAGGAAAGATATTAATTATTGGGTCACTGCTGAGCCCTGCTTTGGGTTCAGTTCTGGCTCAGTGCTGGCATTCGCTCCCTCAAACGACTCCTGAATTATTTTATTAATGGGAATGTGGGCAGATGGACCCAAAAAATGTAACTCTTCACTGCCTCCATTAAGGCTCTGCAGTAATTAAATATTTCAGAGCACCCTTAAAGCTTTATTCTGCTGTCTTCCAGCCACCATAAAGCAGCTCCCTCTCCCAGGAAGTGCCCATTCCATCCGTGTGGGTGGTCCCAGTGCTCTCATTTCTGATCCCCCATCCACGCTCTCCCAGCGTTTAAACACTGAAAATGTGTTTTTTCCCTGTCCACAGTTGCAGGTGGGGACTCACATGGAAGTTTTTGGGATTTTCTGGTGTACCCAAAGCTGGTGAGATTCTACCTGGGGCCCATTCGGGATGCTTTTGCTGGAGGTGATGAAACTGCTGAAATATTTGAACTAACTTTAGTCAGGGTTTATTTAATTTATTTAATTTAGAACTAACTTTGTTCTTCTTTTCCCAGGGGGAAGGGAATGGGGATTTTTTTTTTTTTTTTCTGTTTTTAACACCTGCACAGATTTGGAGTATCCAGGAGATTCAGAGGAAAAAATGACCATTAAAGGACAATAACCAACATCAATTCCAAACCAAACCCTGGCAGGGCTGGAGACACCTGGGAAAAGAGAGATACGAGAACCAAGATTAGAGATCAACAGCCAATAGGAAACCAAATATTCAAAACTGAATAATTTGGAGGCAGTGAACTTTGAACCAAGGAATTTCTCTGGATTTCCTATGTGAAAAACCTAATGAAGGCTGTGTGGGATGGGGTGATTTTCACTGCATCTGTGGATGAAATGGTTTCCATTGCACACTCTGGCCAGAATAAAGCAATGCCTTAATCCTCTAACTCTAAAAAACGTGTTGTTAGAGAGAGTTATTGTTTTTCCTGCCCCTGGATTCCTGCAAGTGTCCAAGGCCAGGGTCTGGAGCACTCTGGGATGGTGGAAGGTGTCCCTGCCCATGGAATGGGATGGGATTTAATGTCCTTTGCTGTGTCGGGCTCATGCAAGAGGGATGGGAGCACCGAGAGGTGTTTAAATCATGATTTATTGCCTCAGTCTCATGAAAGGTGAGAAAATCTTCACAGCATGAGTTAGAGGCCAGGAGTCTGTGGTCAGTGGTCACAAGAGCACAGGTTACAGGGGTTTTTAAAGGTTTGTTAGCCAATAATCTACTGCCCCTGAGATTGTTTTCACTTTCACACCAATCCCTAATTAAACTGTATCACCCATCCTTCCCCATTGCTGTCTTATCCAATCCTGTAGTGACACACAGATTTACTTGCTGCACCTTACAACTTTTCACTATTTCTGTAACTACTTCTACATCCAAACTTCAAAACCTTAAACCTTTCCACTACCTAGCTCCATATGTTTCTATCTGAATTAAAAGCCCACATTTTTTGTTCATGGTCTCTAAATTTTGAAGCCTTTTCTAAGACCTCAGGTGGAACCCTGGGTTCATGTCTCTGGACCTGCATGACATGGGGCTTTGAGAATTTCCTGTGCCTGGAATCCCCATACTTTCTCAACCCAACCATTCTGGGATCCTTTGGCTCACAGAAGCCCTGGCTGTAACACAGCCCATTATCGCCCATAAAAGACCTCTGGACAAAGTTCCCGAGGTTTTTGAGCTCTTCCTCTCTTTCCCACAGCCCCAGCTCTCCTCAGCTTTCCCTGCTCTCTCCGATGAGTTCAACCCCATTATTTCTGTCCCCTCTGCTCTGCCTTTCTCTGTCACCTCTGCCCCCTCCCCTGGCTGTTCCTCGGCTCTTTTGTGCCCATCCCTGCGGTTGACACCTCTCCTGGTGACATCAAAGGCCACTGAGTGCCCTTCTTCCCACAAAACCTCCCCTCCTGCCAGCCCCACAACCCTGGCTCTCTGCACAGCGTACAGTTCTCATCTCAGCTGACCCATTTTTATTTTTATGAAGAAATGTTCAATCCCCCAAAATTAAAATCCATTCAGGGCCTTTTGTTGCAGCAGGGAAAAAAAAATCTGATCTGTTGATGCCGCATAATGGCAATCCCCTCCCATTAAAGGCATTGATTAAATGTCTAATTAAAAGCTGCCTGGGTATAGATGGGGTTTGAATCCAGTGGAGGGCTGGGGGTGTTGATGAACTCGTTAGCACAAATCTTATTTGTGAAGAGCCACAATGGCTTTGCTGATCAAAGCCAGGTTTACAGGGGGGAAGAAAAGACCCAAATCAGCTTTCCTTTTGTATATTTTTCCATATTCCAAGTGTTTCTGACCATCCAGAGTTTACCTTTAGTGTCTCTCCCCCATTCTCTTTTGACATTTTCTGAGCCTTACAGAAATTTTAACTAAAATGAGGGATAACAATGGGAAAACGCTCTCGAGGGTTAAAATCTTGGAGCTCTCCGATTGGAGGAGCTTTTCCCTTTTCCAAACACATCCCGATGATCCCTTTTCCAAACATATTCTGCATTCCCCAGATACGATGTTCCCCTTTCATCCCCTCCAGACAACCCCAGAGCACTCAGCCCCAGGGAAATGAAGTTGCTGCAGCATTTAAATCACTGAGCTTCAGCCAGACCTGGATTTGTCTCACACAGAGTTCCCAGTGCCAAAGAGGTCCTGGGGTGAGGGTGATTCCCACTGGATTGTGGAAATCACCAGAAAGAGGGAAAAGAGGTATTAAAAGAGATATTATTAAGGAAAAGGGAAGACAAGATTCTCACTTGGAAATGGGGTTTTGCTCAGTGAGAGGCAAGATTTGCTTGAGGCTTGGGTGAGAGAAGAGCAGGATTGGATGAGGGAAGAGCAGGATCTGGGAGCCTTCCCAACCCTAAATTTTCAGCCCATCCTTTTTGTCACTGCTGGCACCAGGAGGTTCCAGGCTGGAGGTTTCCACAGAGCCACCCCTGCTGCAGGTGACAGAGGTGTCACCTCTGCCCTCTGGGCTGGGCATCGACATTTAAACATTAGGGAGACTTTAGTTCTCCTCCAGAGCAGCAAGAACTCTTAAATTTGGGTTTGGACAAGAATGAAGTGGGATTAAAGGTCCCTTCCAGCCCAAAGCATTCCTGGAATCTGTGATTTCCATGGAAGCAGGGAGCAAGGTTGGATGATCCTTGTGGAATCAGAATATCCTGAGGATCTGAGCTCTGCCTGTTATCAAAACATCCATGTCCCAAAACAGAGCATCTGGATTTAGAAATAAGCACCAAAAATTGAGGTTGGAAGGAGAATTATTTGATCCACGACTCCAGCTGTGGTGTTTTAATTCCTGAATGGACCAAAGTGCATCATTCCCACACCAACTCTGACACAGGACTGGTTTTCTGGGATCCAGACACATGGAAAATCGTGGATTTTTGATGGAAAACACTTGAGGAATGAGGTGTGAATGCACTGAATGGCTGGGAATGCAGAGCAGGAGGATGGAAAACTCCTCCCAGCAGCCAGGCCTGGATGAGGGATTTGTCCCCTCCACACACTCCGGTGTTTACTCAGGGTTTGGAGATGACAAAAACATTTTGTAGCTGCTGACAGTGACACGAAAAGGAAGGAAAACATCGCCTTGATTCAGTTCAGGAGGTTCCAAATCCCCCCAGGAGTAGATTAATTACCTGAGAGTCTCTCAGGATGTGCCTTAATCCTGTTCACCTTTTGTTCGACATCTGGTTTTGATCCTGAAACAAGAAAATCACCGAAAGCTCTTTGTCCCCTCTGTAATTGCTTTCTCTGGATGAAAAATAAAAACAAAAAACCCCAAACCCTGCAGTCAAAATTATTTCGGATTTCTCAGCTGGTCCTGGTGCCAGAGGGGTTTTGAATCATTACAGCAGATCAAGAGGTGATTAAAAGGCTGTGTTAATTCCCAAATTATTGTCTTCATTTCTTGGGAGTTGGGAAGCTCCTTGCTGGTGGAGGATGTGAGGAATGATGAGAAGGATGATGTTGATTGCACTGAGGATAATTAGGAAAGAGTTTAATGAACCTTGAGAGCCAGAGCTCAAAAGACTTGGAACTCAGGGTTTAGAACCCATGGAGATTGGGGGAGAGGGGAAGGATTTTTGTCAAAATTCCCACTTTTTTGGGGGAGATCCAGGCAGCTGGGTTTTACAAGGATGCAAGGAATGGGATGGAACTTTGCCTGCACTGGGATGAGCTCTCACTGGGACTGAAAGATTGTTCTGGAATCTCTGTTCCAGGAGAGTGCAGGAAACTCCAGGATGAGGGGGATGCTTTCAACTAAAAGGGATTGGATTTTGGTGGCGTTTTTGTTAATTTGGGATTGGGATATTTTGATTCATTTGGATTTGGGGGATTCTTTGGTTAATTTGGGTTATGGTATATTTTGGTTCATTTGGGTTTTGTGTGGGTTTATTTATTTATTTATTATTTAATTTTTTTAAAATTTTTATTTTCATCTATTTGAGGCAGGAAACATTGCTCCAGCTCATACCACGTTTGGGGTTTTGTGTTCTCTTTGGGATTTGTGATATTTTGGTTTGTTTTGGTTTGGGGGTATTTTTGGTTCATTTGGGTTTTGGGGTGGTTTTTTTTTGGTTCATTTGAATTTTGGGGTTTTTTTGAGGCAGGGTAGTTTGTATCTCATACCAAGTTTGGGATTTTTTTTGTTTGTTTGTTTATTTGGGTTTGGTGTTTTTTGGTTGGTTTTGTTTTTGTCTTTATTATTATTATTATTATCATTATTATTATTGCTACGCCTCCATATAATTTTAGGAAAAAGAGCAAAGATCATCATCTCTCACCATCCCGATTTCTCCCATTTATGAGACAAATTCTGCTGCCAGAAAGGAGAATTTGGGATTTAGACTCTCCTGCTTTTCCATCTAAATGCTGGGATCAGATCCCAACCTTCCAAATCCCATCCTAGACAGCTGTTCTTCCACCAAATTCCATGTTTAACTTCCAGCACACGCATTATTCCCGCCCCGCTCCAGCAAATCTCCCGAGCAGGTGCTCACATCCTGAAGAAGTTGAATCCCTGCCTGGATCCAGCCCAAATCTCCATAATAGGGGAACGATTTGGCTTCCAGGCTGGAAATTGCAGATTCCAGGCACAAATGAATTGCCACTCTTTGATTCCCAATGAATCATTCCGAACATTTCTCCATCTGCTTTTTTTTGTTTTGTTTTTTTGTTTTTTGTTTTGTTCCTCTTGCAAATCCATCTGCTGCTCCATGGGGAAGCAGGGCGGGAACTCAGCTCGTAAACAGAAAACTTCTCTTTTCCAAACATTCCAAACTTTTGGAAATGCGAGGTCCTATTTCCCCAGGAAAAAGATTTTTCCCTCTGAAAAAGGTGAGGAATTCATCTCCTCTCTCTGGATCTTCCCAAAGGAGGCTGATCAGCTACATGGGGATGGAGCAGAGGGATTCATCCCAAGCTTCATTCCAAATCCAACAGGAAATTCCCATTCAAAATGGAAAAGCTGGATGCATCCCAAAAATATCCTTTAAACCTCAACATGAACCTGCCAGACCCACAGTTCTGCTGGGAAATTTGGGATCTGGAAAGCACCTGGAGAACTGAGTGATTCTCTCTTTCCAATTTTTTCATGGAATGGTTTGGGTTGGAATGGATCTAAAGGATCATCCAATTCTGATTCAAGCTGTGGGCAGGGACACTTCCCACTTTGGCTGGATTCCCTGTGTATTATTTCTAATATTCCTGGAATTTTTGTGCTTCAGCTGAGGATCTCAACATCAGCCAGGAAGGTTCAGACTTTCCTGGCATGAATCGTTCCCAAAAATAATGTCTGGAGGGACAAAAGAGTGGGAAAAATGAAGATTTGGGAATAAAAACTCTTCCCCACATGGGGCAGGACTTGACACAGTCCAAGGTAGTGAAGGTTTTGGTCCCAAAGAGCTGCAGTAAATAAATCCATTCCTAATTTTGCCATCTTCCCAAAATCCTGAGTCATGAGGCAGCTGAAATCATGGAATATTTTAGGCTGGAAAAGCCCTCTGCGATTATGGACTCCAAGCACTCCCACTTCCAAGGCTGCCACTGCCCCATGTCCCCAGGTGCCACATCCATATGGATTTAAATCTCTCCAGGAATGGGAATCTGTCCTATCCATGACAGGTGGAGTCTCGTCAGAAAGTCTGAGACATCCAAAGTTCTGGATTCCAAAATAAAGTAGGAAATTTTTAAGTAAATATATTTCCTGATTTTTTTTTCTTTTTTTCTTTTTTTTTAATACTTAGGGGAAACTTAAAGGACTTCTCCACTTCCAGGTGAGGAATCAGTTTTCCATAAACTTCCCATGAGGAATCAATAAATCTTTTTGGATGCTGGCTGTATATAAATAGTGGGAAAAATTGGACTTATCGGCACGTAGTTTCCCACAATTAATTGGCTGATGGCCTGACAGACCCTTCCATGCTCGGGAGAATTGGCTGCTTCCATCAGATCCTCTGGAATGTGTGAAGTGGCCTTTACTACAAATCAAGGTTTGGGATTTGACATAGATATCCCTTCTGGAGTTTTGTTGGAAGGCACACAGGGATCTCATTAAAATAGATGGTTTTTCTGTTTGATTTCTTGTTATTTAGGGGATAAACCAGTGTGGGGTCATCACTGAAATAACCAAACTGGTCATGGATAAAATCTGGGAAAGATTTTTCCATTTTAAAAGGAAGAACTGTTGAGAATTCCATGGCTTTTCCAACTGTTTCAGGCACTTCTTGTTTAATTCCTCCCCATGCCCAAGGTGTGTTTCCATGTCAGAATTCCAGAAATTTTTGGAATATAGGGAAAAGGGGTTGTAGCCCACTCCATGCCCATGGAAGCAGGAGCTGGTCAGCTGGTTCCTGCTTCCATGACAACCAGGAATTTAGGAATCACCTCAGTGCCTGTTTGAGATGGTTCATCCCAAAAAAACCCTGAGACAATGGCACAAGGGTTTATGATGGATAAAGAGACTTCAGCAAGCTGGGATCAGAATTAGAAATAATCAGACTGGAATGCCATGGGTTGTCCTTGGATTAAAGGGAATTCGGGACTGCAAGTGTGGGACAGCATTGCTATTTTAATATATTGGAATTCAAGGAATTCTGGAGTGGTTTGGGTTGGAAGGAATCTTAAATCCCACTTTATTCCACCCCATTCCATGGGCAGGGACACCTCCCACTGTCCCAGGCTGCTCCAAGCCGCAATGTCCAGCCTGGCCTTGGGCACTGCCAGGGATCCAGGGGCAGCCACAGCAAATCTGAGAATTCTGTTTCAGCCCCTCCCCACCCTCCCAGCCTGGAATTCCAATTCCCAATTTCCCACCCAAACCTGCTGTCGTTGCCCCTTGTCCTGTTCATGCTTTTGCTTATAGTTCACTCCAGAGCAGATAATTCCATGGGATCTACAGGATCCAGATTTACAGGATTTTCCTCATTTTCCCATTCTACATTCACTTCAGTTTCTGAACTGAAGACTCGAATTGCTCATAATTCCAGAGTTTTTTATGTCCAAGGTAAAAATAAAAGATCAAATTTGAAGAGAATTTCTCCTTTTCTCAGCTCTAAAAATCATGGAATCCCGGAATGATTTGGGTTGGAAGCATCTCATTCCAAACCTCTGCCATGGGCAGGGAATGCTCCAAAGTGGTGGCTGATCATCCTTATGGATGAAACAATCCTGCAGGAGACCAGGAAAATTGGTTCCAGACCCAAGAAGCAACATCCCAGGTTTAGAAGTGAAATCAGATGGATCAAAATTACCCAGCTGGGGATATTGATGGCATTCCTTGTCCCAGGGCATCAGATGACCAAAACCTGGAAAACCTGGAGCAGCTCCTCCAGACATGCAGCAGTGTGAGGAGATTGGCTGAGCCTCTCACTCTGGAATGGAGCTCATGGCACGAGAATGAAATGGAAAACTGGGAAGATAAATGAGGTCACTGCAGCTATGACGTGGAAATATGGAAATGGAATGATTAAAAAGGGGGAATGTTCAAATGGATGGGACATAAAAAGCCGGCAATTCATGGAGGAATGAAAGAAATGTTTTATATCCTGTCGCCATCTACTGGATCTGAGCTGCAGTGGGAGGATCATGGAATCACAATTCCGGGATGGTTTGGCTTGGAAGGACCCTAAGGATCATCCAGTCCAACGCCATTCCATGGGCAGGGACACCTCCCACTGGTTACTCCAAGCCCCAATGTCCAACCTGGTCTGGGACACTGCCAGGGATTCAGGGGTAGCCACAGCTGCTCTGGGAATTCCAGCCCAGCCGGGAATTCGCAATTCCCAGTCTCCCATCCATCCCTGCCCTCGGGCAGTGGGGAGCCAAGGAGTGCTTCCCATCCCTGCTGTTATCCCAGGATTCAGGGAGGAGTTTCTCTAATGGTGACAATTGTCACCGAATGGCATCCCCCGTGCCAGGGCCACCCAAGGGGGGCTGGAAGGAGGATGAGGTTTCCTGTCCCAAGCCAACATCTCTGCACTTGTGACTCACAGGGATTCATGGATGTGTCCAGTGGGATATCCCAGATGTCCCCACTCGTGGAAATCCTCCTTGTAGGGAAAACTGGGAAAAACTGAGCAACCTGGAGTAGTGGAAGGTGTCCGTGCCCTGGCAGGGGAGGGATGAGATGGGTTTGGAGGTCTTTTCCCACCCAAACCAGCCTGAGAGTCTGGGATTCTATAAAGGATTAAGGAAAATATTCCCGTTATTTATAAAAAGGAAGATGAGTGCACCTGAGGGGCAGGAAGGCTTTCCTAGAAGATAATATTCCAATGGCATCACCTCCAACACCTCATTTCCATCTGGGAATGACTGGGAATACCAGCTGGAGATGCAGGCTATTCCCACTGCCAGTACCAGGCAGGAGGACCTCAAACCAACAGATTCCTTCAACCCAAATCAATGACTGGGAATTAATCAATCCTATTCAAATATTCCCCAAGTAATCTTTGATTAGGATTGATTAAAGGCACTATTATTTACAGGGGCTTTTCCATTTTCCAGGGAGCAGGTTGGCTTTGCAATGGAATTTTCTGCATAAAGTCCATATTCCCTCACTTCCAGGGGTTTGTGGGAATGGTTTGATGCACTCAGGAATGAGGGATACACCTGGAAGGGTCAGGATGGGAGCTGGATGCTGATTTTGGGATCTATTTTGCTGCAAGAGCAGCAGTAGCTGGCGGTCAGGCAAAGTTTTCCCTTTATTCCTGGGGATCCTGCTTTCCCTGAGAAATATTGCTGGCAAATTAACCAAAACATTCCTGACATTCAGAGCGTTTGAGGCACAGAAGTTTCTTGGTGGGATCTGTCCCTGTGGAGTTTGGGGCAGCTGATCCCAAAAGCACTTCTTAATGAGAGGGGAAAATGTGGGAACTCCAAACATCCAACAGAGCCCAGATTAAATTCCCTGCCAGAAGTTTCTCCTCCAAGCCCCACCTGAAACGCTGACCTGCCTCTTTTGATGCATTTTGAGCTCGTTAAATGTTTGGAAATCTCTCCCTGTGGAGGTTTTGGGGTCAAGGTCATGGCCGTGGCCCCGTAATAACTCCGCTGACATCGGGGTGGGACGCTGGGGACAATCCTCCTGCTCCTCAGATATCCTTTCCAAAGGTCACCCAAATCCTGACCCCAACATCGCAGCCAGCCCTGGATCCATCCCCAGCCAGCTCAAGAGGACAAATAAACCCGGCAGAGGAGGGATTTCCATCGTTAAATATCGGGTGAGGTCTCGCTCCCGAGCCCCGAAAGGCCTGAAAGATCAGATTTATTCTGTGACCTGAAAGCAAAAACGTTGATTGAGGAAGAGAATTGGAAAAGGCAAAGCTGTGGCGCCAGATATTCACTCAAAATTAAGGTTGTGGAGGTGAGGAGCAGCTTTGCTTTTGGTTTTTAATGTCATCAGGAGCTGTACCCACAATTATCCCCTAATCCTCTAAGTTATGCTGTGTAATGGGGGAGAGGGAGAGAAGGAGAGCATTCCCACTTTTCCTGGGAAAGGTTTCCCTCCCTTCCCCTCTGCCTTTATGGCAGTCTCATGAACCACCCAGGGTGTGCCAAAGTCTGAGCTGGGAGCTGAACTTGTGCTCAAGTTCTTTAATTTTTTTTATAAATTTGCTTTTATGCCCTAAAATCTCTGGTTTTTGTCACAAAACTGGGCTTAAATCTCTGGTTTTTAAGCAAGCCGAGCCCTGACCTAATTAAACTCAGGCTGCTGCGTTGGTTTGAGCACAGAGTCCCCCTGAAGTCCTTCCAGGTGAGGCACAGGATGATGACAGAGGTAATTTAATTCATGGCAGATGTGATACCTGGAACACCTGGAATTCTCCCCTGCTTCTAGCCTCCTTCTCAGGCTGATTCCATCCAGAATTCCATGAGCTTCCCAACTTTTTCAGTCCAATCCACAACATTTCCTCTCAACCTGGATTTAGCTTGGAAAATGAAGGTTCTACTTCAGAGAAGAAGGACTGCCTCTGCTGCAAAGCTGCTTTTTTTTTTTTTTTTCTTATACAAAGATTTATTTTAAAAAAATCATCAAAATCCAGCTGCAGTTTTCCCCTCAAGCCTTGCTATTATTAATCATGGTGGAGATGGATTCTAGTGGAAGGCAGAATTAACTCTTTAAATTAAATTAAGTTAAATTTGGGATATGGAAGGGGGTTTTGGGAGCATTCAGGTGGGCTGGCTTTTCAATAGGGCAGGACACCATGGGACGAGGCCACCAGCCATGGGGGGACAGGTTTGGAATCCATTCGAGCATCCCAGAAATGAGGGAGAGGTGGATTTATAACATGATAATCCCAATTTCTAGGCTTTTTTCTGCCAGATCCCAGTTTACCAAAGATTGGAAATCACTGGGAGCTGCTGGTTTCTCTCTTTGTCCATCCAGAAGTTTATCTGCACCAAATCCTGGTAAAACCCAGATTTCCAGGGAGTGGAGACCCTGCACAACCCTCATTCCCTGCTGGTTGCTTGACTGGGTCCATCAGCTTGAGAGTCACAGAATCCCAGAATTCCAGGATGCTTTGGCTTGGGAGGGATCCTAAAAATCCCTTTTCATTCCACCTCCAGCCATGGGCAGGGACACCTCCCACTGTCCCAGGCTGCTCCAACCCCAATGTCCAACCTGATCTTGGGCACTGCCAGGGATCCAGGGGTAGCCACAGCTACTCTGGGAATTCCAGCCCAGCCAGGAATTCCCAATTCCCAGTCTCCCATCCAGCCCTACCCTCTGGCAGCGGGAAGCCATTCCTTGTGTCCTGGAACTCCAGGTGTTTTTGTGGGATGTCAAGAGAGCTCCAAGTTCTGTGCAGCTGCTGGTGAACAGGGATGGGAATTGGATGGGAATGGGATGGGAATGGGAATGGGAATGTAAATGGGAATGGGAACGGGAAGGGAATGGGATGGGATGCATGGGATGGGTTAGGGTGGGATGGGATGCATGAGATGAGATAGAATGGGATGGGAATGGGATGGGTGCTGCCAAGCCCACACCCCTGGGCCAGGGAATGGAGGATTTCTTTTTATTCCCACATTAGTTATTAAGGGCTTTATTTCATTTGTTGTGGGTGTGGATTTTTTGAATTAAGAGCCCACTTTTTGTCTGGTTATTCCTTGATATTCCCTCTTCTCCTTCCCCACTCTGCAAACTGGGATGTTGGAGTGCTCTGCACTGCACTGCAGCAAGAATACATCAAATATTCAACAGTTTCAGGTGTTTCTCCCACCTTTTCAGGCAGGAAAAGATGTTTTGTCACTTGGAAAGTGCCAGAGTTGTGACAAGTCCTTCCTGCTCCTCATGTCAAGGGGCACAGGGATCAAATAATATTATTAATTTATAAATTCTTTGAGGGTAAAATTTTTAAATAATGTGAAAATTTGCATTGCAGGGCTGATAAAAGGTGCTCAAAAAAAGGTGCTTAAAAATGTCTTGGGCTTCCAAAATTTGGCAAATAATATTTAAATCCTCCTGGTGCTAGTTTAATCGATCAGATGTGAAAAAAAAATCAGATATTTTTCCAGTGATCTATAATAATGGATACCATGGGAATTCGCCTGTGCAAGGAATGGATGTCTGGAAGGTTTTGTACACAGCAAAAAGGGGGAAAGGGGATTATTTTCAGCAGGAAAAGGGAATTATTTGGGGTAAGGACCAGAGTGACTCCAGTCCTTGGCTCAAACAGGTGAAATCAGGCTTTGTGGGAAACAAGGAAGCAGCATTCCTTCAGCCAAGCCAGCATTTCATCCCAAAAAAAGCCCTGAGGGAAAATGCAAATAAAAAACAGATTAGACAAAATCAAATCCTGGTGCTAGCAGAATCTCCTTGGAAAAACCAGGTTGCAGCAGGGAAAAGGGAAAAATGTCTCTGTCCATGGTAGAGGTGGAATGAGATGAGATGAGATTTAGCATCCCTTCCAACCCAAACCATCCTGGAATTCTGGGATTCTGTGACACTCAAGGTCCCTTTTAACTCAAAAAAGTCACCTTTAAGGTCTTTTTAACCCAAACCATTCTGTAATTCTATGACAAACCAGTGTTAAATTTTCATTTAATTCAGACCCCAAATCAGCCTCATTCCCTTGGTGTGATTCACCATCCTGCCGTGACCTTTCTGGACAAACTGGAAGAAAGATGGGAAAAAACAAAAGGTCAACATGATTTGAGAGGCCCTCACAAAATACAGAGGGCCTGGCAGGATTGCTCTCCTTTGCTATAGATCTTCATTCTTGATTATTTATTTGGGGATACTTTGAGACTCTGTCCTTTGTAGAACAGATGGAAAAATGTGTTTTTGGGAACAAAGCTGAAAGCCAGGCAATATTCAGAGGGTTTCACACCTGAGCAGGTTCTGGGATGCAGCTTTATGACCTTGAAATGTGTGATGGGTGGTGGGAATGAAAAAGGGATTCTGGAATTTGGAAGCAGAACCACATGGGAGATAAAACACAACCAGATTTGAGATCTGGCACCAGACTGGGGAGGAAAATTTGGTGACAATTCAGACCACTCAAGAAAAAAAACTCTCTGTGGTGTTATCTCTAATTTCAGAACAATTCCACTGTCTAGGATTTGGTATAGCACAGTAATAACAACTCAAATCTTTAGCCTAAATTGTTCAAGGCATGAGAACACCTGGAATTTACCAGTGTATATATTTATATTTATAACATACAACATACAATATGCAATATATAACATATAATAAATAACACATAATATATAATATGTTTGTTTGTTTATTTATATTCCGGAAATACCAGTTTGCAGCTGGTATTTCCTGGGATTTACCAGTGTACAGGTGGTATTTCCTGGGATTTCCTAGTGCAAATCCCTTGGCATTTGTAAAACTCCCAACTCCTTTCTGCCCCATGAACTCACTCCTTCCATGACAGCAAATCATGGAATTTTGGGTTGGAAAATCATGGACTGGTTTGGGTTGGAAGGACCTTAAATCTCGTAGTTTCACCCCTTCCCATGGGCAGGGGCAATTTTCACTATCCCAAGTTGCTCCAAGCCCTTCCCAGCTGGCCTTGGACAGCGCCATGGATCCAGGGACAGCTACAGCTTCTCTCAGAATTCTATTCCAGCCCTTTCCCACCCTCCCAGCCAGGAATTCCTTCCCAATATCCCATTTAAACCCCCTGTCTTTCATCTGCAACCCATTCCCTGTATCCCATCACTCCATCCTTTATCCCAAATCATTCTCCAGCTCTCCTGGACCCCCCTGGAGTTGTTAGTGTTGAAACACAATCACAGAATGATTATATGCAGGTGCTTTTATTGGAGTGCTCTGGGAATCAGGGACACAGGGGTACCCAAATCTGACTCCGACATGGATTCGGAATGGACATGGTTTTATACCCTTTTGTTATATAACTACATATATTAATTATTCAACCCATATTGTTCTATTGTATACATTGATCTTATCCAAGCATGAATTCTTGTAGTTTTCATCAGCCCCCCCAAACATTGTTTCTCATAATTCTTAAACAATAATAATATTCAATTACCAAACAATCATTACAATTAACAATCATGTCATTTATCATGTGATGATTATGCAGGTGCAGTTTCACATGATCTAGTGAAGACAAAACCCAGCCTTTGTTCCCAGGGCCTGCGTAGTTTTGGTTCCCTTTCCCAGGCCTATCCAGGCCCAACCTTACTTTCCACGTCCCCTGAATCTATTGTATACAATTCCTATGATTTTTAGAAGCATTTTAACCCTATGCTTTCAGTTACCCCACCCCGCAACTTCTCCCTTCCAGCTTCCACATCCGAGCTCAGCATCTCAAGGACTTCCAGCATTTTAGCAAAGTCTCGTTCCAACAAGAGACACCCGACTCGGTTTCCCAAACACCAGAGATAAGATCCGGGCCGATTGCGGGTTGTGTATTTAGGGATTAGCAGCCGCGTGCGGATCCTTCAATTCTCTTTCCCATTATGGCAGAGCGAGATAAGGAGAGGATTTTGCACCTCTGCTAATTTCCCCGCCCGTGCAAACAGAGATAACCTTTCTTCCCTTATCAGCTATCAGCTGCTCTATCACGTAATTGCTGCTCTCTCAATTAACGCGCGCCGCGGGGAAGGGAAACAGGGATCACAGACCTGACTGGAAAGGGAAAAGGGGATATTTTGAGACCGTGCAGGGAGGAGAAGAGGGATTTCCACGGGAAGAATACAACCACCGTGTCAGGGAATGTTCTGTTGGATCTGCAGCTTGTGCACAGGATCAAAATAATAATTTCTGGATCAGTTTTCTTTCCACAGTTATAAAAATCCTGTGGAAAGAAAACTGATCCAGAAATTATTATTTTTGATCCTGCCTTAGCTATACCTGGGATTGGCTGTGTGCCTGGATGAGAGGTAGGGATTGGGAAGGGCTGATGGAAGGGGCTGGAGGTGGGTTTGGATGTGGTCTGAGGGAAACTTGGGAAGGTTTGGAGAAGCCAGATGTGGAAATAGGAAGCTTGAGCAATGGGAATGGGAAGGGCTGATGGAAGGGGCTGTAGGTGATTTGGGATGTTGTCTGAAGGAAGGTTGGGAAAGTTTGGAGAGACTAGTCCTGTAATCTGAAAGGTCAGGAAGGCTGGGGAATGGGAAGGGCTGATGGAAGGGACTGAAGTTGGGTTTGGGTGTGGTCTGAGGGAAATTTAGGAAGATTTGGAGAGGCTAATCCTAGAATCTGAAGGGTTAGGAAGGTTGGGGAATTAGAAAGAACCCAGGAAAGGATCTGAAGATAGGTTTGGATGTCGTCTGAGAGAAAGTTGGGAAGGTTTGGAGAGGCCAGTCCTGGGAAACTGAAAGCTCAGGAAGGTTGAGGATTGGGAAGGGCCAATGGAAGGGTCCATAGGTTATTAGGGATGTTGTCTGAAGGAAGGTTGGGAAGGTTTGGAGAGGCTGTTCATGGAATCTGAAAGGTTAAGAAGGTTGGGGATTTAGAAAGGACCCAGAGAAGGGTCTGAAGGTGGGTTTGGATGTGGTCTGAAGGAAAGCTGAGAAGGTTTGGAGAGGGCTATCCTGGAAATTGAAAGCTTAGGAAGGTTGGGGATTGGGAAGGGCCAACAGAAAGTAGTTTGGGATGTGTCTGAAGGAAAGCTGGGAAAGCTTGGAGAGGCTAATCCTGGAATCTGAAAGGTTAAAGAAGGTTGGGGAATTAGAAAGGACCCAGGGAAGGGTCTGAAGGTGGGTTTGAGTGGGGTCTGAGGGAACTTTGGGATGGTCTGAAGAAGGCAGTCCTGGAAATAGGAAGGTTAGGAAGGTTAAGAAGGTTGGGGATTGAAAAAATGAAATGGAAGAGTCCAAAAGCGAGTTTGGACATTGTCTGAAGGAAAACTGGGACACTTTGGAGAGGCCAGTCCTGGAAACAGGAAGGTTAAGAAGGATGTCACTCCAGCAGCTTGTTAGGTGACAATAATGATGTCATCATCCCTGCAAAGGGGACTTGGTACAAAAGCTTCCACAGCACAGCAAGGAACGAGGTGAGATCCTGCCTGGGAGGGAATCCTGGATGCTGGCACGGGATTCAACCCTATTTAAAGGCTTTGAAAACCATTGATGGCCACAGCCAGAGTGGGAGGATGGCTGAGCCTTGTCCTCTGGGCTGTCACCAAGAGAAGCTGTCACCTGTGAAGGAAAGCTTATTGCAGCAGTGGTGCTGAGCCAGGAGCCAGGAGGACTGGAGTGCAGGGATAGACAAGGTGGGGAAATGGAGGGGTTGTAAAATAACCTGGAAATTTTACAGACTCTCACAGAATCCCAGGATGGGTCAGGCTGGAAGGGACCTCAGAGGGTCTCCAGTGCCACTCCCTGCTCCAGCAGGGCCATCCCAGGGCTCAGGGCACAGGGCTGTGTCCAGGTGACTCTGGAATATCCCCAGGGAGGAGACTCCAGCCCCTCTCTGGGCTCTGCTCAGGGCTGGGCACTGCCCAGGGCAGAAGTTCTGCCTCCTGTGCCAGGGAAATTCCCGGGATCAGCCCCTGCTCATTTCTCTGGTGCTACTGCTGGGCTCCACCAAGAAGATCCTGGTTCAGGTCAGGGCAATTTCTTTGCCTTTTGGGAAAAACGATTCCCCAAATTCTGCACTGAATCAGGCCTAGATCAAAGGTCATGCCCAGCTGATTAAGACCAGAATCAAACCTTCCTTCCAGAAGGAAGTCCTGGGTAAATTCTGCCCTTTCTTTTGGTGCCACTGTTGGACCTGGAGCAGAGCCTAGGCCTGCTCTGCCCTCCCTGCACACAGGGACAGACATGGGGACACCCAGGGACAGACAGGGAGACTCAGGGACACCCAGGGCTGAGGGCCTGTCTCAGCTGGGCCTCCTCTCCAGGCTGAGCAGCCCCAGCTCCTTCAGCCTTTCCTGTGCACTGGGGTGCTCCAGCCCTTCCTCAGCTCCAGCAGTGAAGGATTCAGACCATGAGAGGGGTACAGAGGGAAATCTGGGATGAAGCATCCAGTCTGGAACATGGATACCTGAAGGATGAGAGCACAAAGAACAAACTCTAAAGGAGACCCTTTACTTCTGACAGCCCCACTCATTCTTGGGATCCATCTTGTGCATTCCTGCTCCATGGATGGCTCCACATTCCTGGCAGAATCCACCCGCAGGAAGCCAGAGGTCCATTGTCCTTAACGGGTTTGACATTGTATTGGGACAATGGCTCACACCGGGCTGCCAGATGGGGAATGCTGGAGCTGGTGAGGATCCCAGAAAGATGAATTGCTGCGTGCACTGAGTGCCAGCAGCTCCAGGGATGCAGCAGGCTGATAGATTTGGGTTTGGATCTGCAGCGACTACATGAAGTGTCATTATGTCCTCCTGTGTCGTTTTTTCCAGGCGTTTGGCAGCTGAGGATTGCTGGACAGCTGGAAAAAACACCTGGGGTTGTGTGGTGCAGGAAGAGCAGGCTGGATGCAAATATTCCATGACTCCTCATGGATGATAAATGATGGCTCCAGGGTGAGAGAATAATCGTGCAAAGGCAGATCTCCCACTTTGGGTCACGGGGGGTGGGGAAAAAAGGGGAAAAACCCTTCTTTGTGAAAAATCACAAGCAATTTTAATTGTTGAAATGGGCTGCCCAGGGAGGTTTGTAGATGTGACATTGTTGTGTATTATAATGATACAAGATTTTGATTTTAGAAGGTTGAAAATGATTTTTTTTTTTTATTTTTGAGATGTGTTTTTCTTTTTATACTATTTTACACAGACCAGTTTGATTGGTGAAATGGAGACAAACTTCTTTAATTGCATTGATCAGACCAGAGGGACGTTAAGAAGAAGTCCCTCCTAGGAAAAGAATGTAAACATAGTACAGTTATAAAACCATGCATTTTGTTTACAGAAAATTCTTTGGGGAAAAAAAAAATCAGAAAATTAAATATCTTAGGCACGAACCAGGGCTACAGAGGTGTCCAAGGAATTCCTGGATGTGATACTCAGTGCTCTGGGCTGGGCATCAGGCACAGGTTGGATTCGATGGCCTGGGAGCTCTTTTCCAACCTCAATAATTCTGGGATAACAGGCTGGGAATCTGCGGGGTGGACAGGGCTGTAAAACCTCCCTAAATATTGGAGCTGTCACAGCCTGTGCTGGGGCAAGATCATTAACTCTGATTGCTGCATTCATGTCCACATGGAAATACCTTTGACTGCTCCTTGCACTGGTGCAAAAACCAAGGAAAAAACTCATTTTCCCCGGGAATAATTTCCAGCCTTTCTCATCCCCTTGCTGAACAACCCTGAATCTTGTGGTGGACCCCATTCCTGGCAGCACAGATCCTTGTAAAACCCATGAACAAACCCATTCCCACTGCCTTCCCAGAACTGTTTGTCCCGGAGTAGGTATTCCTGGAGAAGAATTTTGCAAAGCTTGAGCTTCCAATAATTTATTCCCAACTCAAGGTAACAAAAGCTGGCACGGAAGGCACGACAACAGTTGCTAAATGACAAGATGGAGCAGCCCACACGGAGCATGGAGAGAGAAGCACAGATGGCAGGGAAGGGCTTGCAGAAGGCAGCGGGAAACGCGCTCGGAATGCAAATCCCAGTCAAACATTCCGGGAAATAATTTGTCCAGGAATAAAAAAAAGAAAAAAAGAAAGGAGAAAAAAAAAAAAGGCAATTTGGTTTTAGAGGTCTGGAATTGTTTTATGTTCCCACCTCACACACTGAGTGCCAAACTGGGAGAGGTCACAGCTGTGTTCTGAGGGGTGAGAATAAACCAAGGGGTTGGGAATAAATCCTTATTATAATCTGGGAGATAATGGCAATTTTTCCAGGGGAAGAGCCAGGTAGAATAAACTGTTTTTTTTTTTCTTTTCATCTTTCATGGAGAACCAGGAACATTTGGTACTTCATGAACACAAACACTGCTCTGATTCTGCCATCGGATTTATGGGAAAGAGAGAAGGAAGGGAAGGAGGGAGAGAGGGAGGGAGAGAGGAAGGAAAGAAGGAAAGAAAGAAGGGAGGAAGGGAGGGTAAAGGAAGCTCAAGGGGAACCTTTTCCCTCTCCACATTCCCTGATCGGAGGGTGCAGCCAGGTGGGATCAGGCTCTTCTCCCAGGAACAAGGATGAGAGGAAACGGTGAAATATTTGGGAATCAGGAAGTCTCTGTTCCTCAGAAACACACAAAAGATTCTAAAAACCGACCAAATTGAACATTTTTTTCTCCTAAAATAATTTATCATATATAATGGTCATTATTGAACAACCCTCTGATGGTTTTTCCTTTATTTCATTCTGGAGCAGGCTCTGAAATTTTTAGTCACATCTAAAATTAATTTTCACCTCAGAGTTTTTTTTTTTAAGTCACAAATAGCTCCTTAAAACAGACTGAAAATCCCACTTGGACTGAAATTTCCTTGCTCTTCAATGAAATATGAAACTTTATTGATAAAAGCATTTAATTCGGAAAGAGCATTTGGAAAACCAAAGCATAAAACAGAAAATTATGAGACTTTCACAAGCATGAACATTTTTTTTTTTTTTTTTTTTTACAATTTTTCTGTAGGGATTTTATTGTCAAATTCAAAAGTGCTTTCAGAATTGCCTTTCCTGACCTGGAAGTAGCTGACAAAGAAAAATAAAAAAAGGAATATAATTGAAAATGAACCCCCATTTTCCTTGCTTCCAGGTGAACCTCATAAAAAAAATTCCTGAGATTCTCTTTTTTTTTCCCCCATTTCTGTGCCTTCCTTTAAAAAGGGAGCCAAAATTCCATTAAAGGGAACTCATCAACCAGGTTAATTAATTAATTGCCCCCCCTCAGCCTCCTTTTCTCTGGGTTAAGCCCCTTTCCCAACTCCCTCAGTCTCTCCTGGTGCTCCAGACCCTTTCCCAGCTCCATTCCCTCCTCTGGACATACTCCAGCCCCGTATTTCTTGTCATGAGATGCCACAGAGTCACATCCTTGGACATTTTTAATGTCATTCCCCAAGGAAGAGGCATCCATGGGTGTGAGAATGTCCATGATTCCTCATTGCAATTTGAGATCCAGAGAGTTGGGCCAGGTCACTCCAGTTGGGAATGTGGCATTGGTGGAAATGTTTGTATTCTCATTTGTTGTAGATATCACAAAGAACACCCAACAGAACAGAGAAGCTGTGGCTGCCCCTGGATCCCTGGAAGTGCCCAAGGCCAGGTTGGACAGGGGTTGAAGCCACCTCAGATATTGGAAGGTGTCCCCAGATGGAAGTGGATGGGATTTAAGCCCCTTCCAACTCAAACCATTCCATGATTCTTCTCACATCTCTTGCAGTGCAGTCCCACACCTGAGCAGGTGTTTCCATATCAGAAAAGAGTTTAAGCCTCACCCCTGGAACTTTTAAGGAAGAAGAACCAGAAACTTCCATTCCCTTCTCACCATGACTGGCCCAGTGCCAGGACAAAGGCACCTGTTGGACCCTTGAGCTGTTCCTCACCAATGCGGCTGTTTTCTCTTCCAAAAACCCCTCCTGTATTATTGAATACTAAAGAGAGAGCTTGGAGATTCTTGGGGCATTTTCGGGGTGTCTCAGCAGGTGTAAGGGCCCTCCCTGCACCTTGCACATCTTTTATTCTTTTGTGTTTTTTCTTCTTTAATTAAATTTTATTTCACTTTCTTCTTTAATTAAAACATTTTGCCTTTTCAAAGCATCTCCAATCAGCCCTCTCACTAATTATTCTGAAGCCATTTCTGGGAGGCTGCTGGCAGCCCTCAGAGCTTGATACACCTTTGTGGGGCTGATTGGAGATGCTTTTCTGCTGGCCTCATGCAGAAATTCATCACACATCCACAAAGGTGGTTGTCTTAGCAGCTCTGCTGGCTCCAGCTTAATTCAAAACATAAATGCCACTCGAAAACACCACTCTGGAATCGAAACCTGGATTTTATTTTTTTTTTTCCCCTCAGGAACCCAACTGCAAACAGGGCCTCAAGCGCTTGGAGAAGATTCCTGCAGAGCTTCTGCTCAGCCCAGAGCATGCTTGGCAATTCTGCAGGAGCAGTGACCTCCTCCTTGTCCGGGGATATAAATAGAGCCTCTCCTGCACAGAGTGAATGTTAAATATTTACCTTCCCAAAATAGCGGCTCCAGAAAAGGGAAGGGCCAGGCTCGGGATCAAAATGCTCAGAGTGAGTGTCATTAGCAGAGAGGTGACAAATCCAGGATCCCAGGATTCACAGGAATCCCTGCCAGGGATAAAGGTGTGAATCCTAATCTCTACATTTACAATGGGAGAGGGAATACATTGGATATTACAGATTCCAGCTGAATTTTATGGATAGCAACAGGGCCTGTCACTCAGCCCCTGACAGTGACTGCTCGGAGATGGGAGACAGGAGAAATAATTGATAAATCTGAGGAATGAATTTATTCCTTCTGGGTCCAGGTTTACATAATTTTTATTCTGGGATAATGAAGAGCTAAGTGCAGCAAATTTGGCACTCAGTCCATGCTTGTAACTTGTTGGAGTCCTAGAAACTGAGAATTTTGGGTTTTAGTGTATAGTAAGACATATGAGTCAAGATGGAGGATTTGAGGCGTTATCTTTGTTCTTCTTCTTCACCTTTTTCATTTTCTTCACCTTCTTCATGTGTTTGGGTGGTTTTCTGTAATTGGGTGAAGAGGTCAGAATTGTGGGCCTTGGATGGTCATAATTGGGTCAGAAATATAAATAATACAGGTGTCACCTCGTTATTGGGTAATTATCAATTAAATAACCTTGGAAAGAGTTAGAGGCTCTCCATTTTACCTCATTTCTCTAACTTACTAGTTGGAGCTCACAGCTTGTGAGTCTGTAAATGGATAAGAAAAACATCCAAGTCTGAACTCGAATTCTTCGTTTCCCATGTTATTCATCCTTGGCAAGGGAAAAAAGAAGCCTAAACTGCCACAGGAACTCATTTAAAGGAAAGGTGGGAATATCCTGACACAGGATATTTTATGTCTTTGCTGTATTTTAAGATGCACCTTTCCGCACTTCCACAGATGCCCAGGATGAGCCTCTGGAGGTTATCCATGCTTTTGGAGAGAGGAGGGAGCAAGGTGCATCCTCACCTCCTGTAGCCCTGTGTTGCATCACAGCTCCTTATTCCTCTGGAATAGCATGAATTCCTGGGCCTCAGGCTCCTCTGCCACTGATTTTCCTGGATACACTTCCTGACTGATGGGGTTTTTACGGAAATTACTTTGAAAATTCCTGATGTCTGGGTTTGGGATCAAAAGGATTTATTTCCTTGGGGTTTACATCCTTTTCATGCTGCTCTTGCATTAGGGGAAGGTCATGGATTTATAAAATCCCAGAATTCCAGAACGGTTTGGATTGGAAGGAATCTTAAAAACTGTCTCATCCCACTCCCTGCCAACGGCAGGGACACTTCCCACTATCCCAGGATGCTCCAAGCCCCGTCCAGCTTGGGCTTGGACACTTCTAGGCATCCAGGGGCAGCCACAACTTCACTGGGAATTCTATCCCAGCCCTCCCCACCTTCCCAGCCAGGAATTCCTTCCCAATGTCCCAGACCCTCCATCAATTTAAAATCATTTCCCCTTGTCCTGGCACCCTAAAATCCTGTTTTTGACTTCCTTGTACCTCTTTAGGCACTGGAAAGGGCTTCGAATTCTCCTGAGCCTCTTCTTTTCCAGGCTGAAACAAATAAATCATTATTATTACCAGTCACCATTCCAATAAATCCATTTTTTAAAAATCATTCTGCTTTGCAGGACTGTGATCTCTCACTGCTTATCCCTGATCCACAGGGCTCAGGACTGCTTCAAATAATGGAGAAGGAGCCAGACCCAGGAGATTTTCCAGCAGCAGAACAGGGGAAAAGATCCAGAGGCTGCACAAATCCCTGGGAATGGGCTGTGGAGAGTCTGAGGGTGAGGTGGTGAAAGCCCTCTTGGCTCTGATTTATCATTCCAGCCAAGTGCCATCCCATCATCAGCTCTGAGCGGAGTGAGAGCTCGGGAGCGGTGCCAAAGCAGCCTGGATATGTTTCAACTCGAGTTTGCTCCTGTTTTTTTAGAAGGATCCTTGTGAATTAATAACCTGACAGGGTTTGGTTTTGTTTTTTCCTTCCTTCAGCAGATGTCCACAAAAGCAGAAGATCTGGAGGGGGGGAGGGAATATGGGCATGGAAAAGGAAGGAGACGAACAGGCTGAAGCTGGTTTTATTTGATAATTTCCCAACGATCCAGTCCTTTTTGTGGGATTGATGAGAATTAATGGATGTATTGGTGAGCAAGAGCCCTGGCGAGGCCTTGGCTTGTGAGGGTGACAAATAAACAAGAGTTTGGCTCATCAGAGGTTTTTCTGAACCAAAATGAGTTTGAATCCGAGATTGATTTGAGAGGGAAGGGAGCCAATCACCCCACCTCCTGCTATGGGCAGGGACACCTTCCACTATCCCAGGGTGCTCCAAGCCTCAATGTCCAACCTGGCCTGGGACACTTCACGGAGCAGCGACAGCTTCCCTGGGAATTCTATTCTAGGGCCTCCCCACCCTCACAGTCAGGAATTCCTTTCCAATGTCCAACCTAAATTTCCCCTAAGCTGATGCCTTGGGCAGGCTGACCTGGAACAGAGACTGGACAGACATAAGAGAATAGAGATTTATTAAAAGGCCTTCGAGGACACACCTTGGGCAGGACAAGAGCCTGACCACGGCTAACCCAAGGTGGAAACAAAATGGACACAAAATGGACACAGAAGAGACAAACAGTCAGGAGGTCCCACACTTTGATAAGTTTTGCTCCATTTCCATATTGGGGTTGAATTGTCCAGTTCCAGCTGCAGGTGATGCAGTCCCATCCTTCTTGTTTTCTCCCTTCAGCCCACCCTTGTTGGTGCTTTTGGGCCTGAAAACTTGTCCCTGTTGTCCTTGGTGTGCAGCAGGAGAAGGATTGGTTTTGTGTCCCTGCTGTGTGCAGAGCTGAGTGACACTGACTGTGAGCTCAGAGCTGCAGCCCTGGGCAGCACAGAACCTGGAATACATGGGAGATGAATCTTGAGGCATCCCTGTCAGTTTGAACCCATTGCCCCTTGTGCTGTCACTCCAGTTCCTGGTGGAGCAGTCTCTCTCCAGTTCCCTGGAGCCCCTTTGGATACTGAAATGTGCTGGGAAGTCTCCACACAACCTTCTCCTCTTCAGGATGTGAACATGCCCATCTCTCCCAGCCTTTCTCCATAGGAAAAGTTCTCCAGTCTCTTGATCAACTCTGTGGCCTGCTCTCAACTTGCTCCAACAGTTCCGTGTCCTTTAACTGTTGGGGGCACCACATCTGCAAATGACATTCCAGGTGGGATCTCAAGAGAGGCTTTTGTGCCACCATTCCGTGGCATTGAGGGTTTGGATTTAACCAATTACATGGGAATTTCTTCCAGTATCCCCTGCAACGTTCCAGTGCAGAAATTTTTCTGGTGGCACGGCTGTCAGTACAGCAGGGGATCCCTCTATTAACATTTATCCTGTTTTTTTCCCCAGTGTGCCACTTAC
Source organism: Sylvia atricapilla (assembly GCF_009819655.1). Lineage (NCBI taxonomy): Eukaryota > Metazoa > Chordata > Aves > Passeriformes > Sylviidae > Sylvia > Sylvia atricapilla. The sequence continues at coordinate 35,520,171 of NC_089145.1, read as the reverse complement.
AACAGCCTGGAATTGCACTGGGGATGTCTCCACAGTGCTCTGCCTTGGATCACTCTGAAAATTCTCCCTCCTAATCCCCAGGAAGCCCAGCAGGAATCATGGATGGCAAAGCTCTGTGCACATTGAACTGGCAGAGACATTGCCCTAAAAACCACTTTGCTCCAAGGAATTTCCTACAGAGAAGCAGCAGCTCATTCCCAGAAGAAATTTTCTCTTGCAAGGCTTTTATCTAAACAATCACTTCCAGCAGGCATTTTCCCTCAGAGTAGAGACACATGCAAACCACTGATGGTTCATCTGGGAGATGGAAAAGGGCTTTCATTTAATTTATTTCCTGCACCAGCCATTTACCCTGCAAGAAATAATCTACAAAATTATCCACTGGATTACATATGAAGAGGATATATAGAGGATGTATTTTTCCTCCTTTTTAGCTGTTTTTTTTTTTTTTTTTGAGGTGAAAATCGTAGGTAGAAGCCATTTTAAAATTCTGGAGAACAGCATCAAGCTGTGACCCAGGGCTTGGTTTTCATGGGAATTTCGTGGTGGGTTTGCTCTGTGGGTTCTTCTTCCAAACCTTGGAAGAGGAACAGGGCCCAGGACACAAATCCCGAGTCCTGTCTCTCCTGTTCAGGAGGTCTCAGTTCCAGCTCATTGTTCCCAAAATTTGGAGGAGGTGAGGGGTAAATGGTTTAGGGTGGAAGAGGGTGGATTTAGGTGGGATAATGGGGAGAAATTCCTGGCTGGGAGGGTGGGGAGCAGCTGTGGCTGCCCTTGGATCCCTGGCAGTGTCCCAGGCCAGGTGGGACATTGGGGCTTGGAGCAGCCCTGGGACAGTGGGAAGGGTCTGGAACTGGATGGGATTTAAAGTCTGTTCCATGCAAACCATTCCAGAATTCCATGATTAGGACTGTCTCCCACCTGTTGATCCCTTCATCCAGAGGGATGGTGGCACATTTGCATCTCCAGTCTCCTGACCAGCAGCTGAATGAAACAATTGTGGATTTTGTTGCTTTATAATCAAATATTTTGCAAGAAGTCCAAATGAGGATGGAGGGAGATCATGGACTGGTCCAGCATCGTACAGATTCACATTCCACAAACCTTTAGAAACAGGGACTCAGCGACAGGGAAATCATGGAACACTGGTTTGGGATGGAAAGTACCTCAAGGATGATCCCATCCCACCCCTGCCATGGGCAGGGACACCTCCCAATGTCCCAGGCTGTTCCAAGCCCTGTCCAACCTGGCCTTGGACAATTCCAGGGATCCAGGGGCAGCCACAGCTTCTCTGGGAAGCTCTTAACTCAGTTTTATACTTTATAACCTTCCTTACCTGCGGCAGATTTTTCTCCAAAAGCCCCTTCCAGTGGCCCCTGGTGAATCAAGGCATGATCCAACATGGGGATGTTCCGTCATTTATTCCCAGCCCACAGGAATATCTACTTCCCTGCTAAATATTCCCCACGCCTCAGATGAGACATTAAGCTCATAGTATTAAAGTTTCATGGAAATTCTTCTTCTAGACATTCCTCTAAATTAACATTTTGCACGACCAGGATCCAGCTCAGCCCTTGAGGTTGTTTGGTCCAAGTCCTTCAGTCCAAGGCCAGATCTGATGATCTCAGAGGTCTTTTTCCAACATTAAGGAGTCTTTGATCCTATAATTTCTTTTTCCAGGAATTCTGGCAGTGAGGAAATCACAGGAATTTTGGAATCCTCTGACAAAATACCAGTCCTCCAGGGGGAGACACCCAGGAAATCTGGGAATATCCTTGCGGAGGGATGTGGCTGGAATGTGTGTGCTGCAGGGATTGGAATCCTGAAATCCTTTGCTGCATTTTTAGAGGCTCTTTTAGGAGCAGGGAAGGCAGAGCTGCTGCTGAGGGGTTTTATATTTGAGGCTGTCTTAGGTTAAGCCGTAAAATATATTTAGGTTGATGTTTTCCCTTGGATTTTCCTGGGATAACAACAATTCTAGTGTCCGGATAAATTGCAAACCAACCTCCCCTGGTGCTGAAATTCTTGTAAGAGTCACAGCTAAACAAAAATTTATAAAATGTATTTTAAATGTGGGGATTTTTTGTGCCATACAGAGAGGCTGAGTTTGTCCTTGGGCATTTTCCGTCCACTTTCCAGACACTCAGGTGACTATGGCAATATTCCTGCAGGAAAACTTGGAGTTCTTTTAGATTTGCTTTGAAATAATTGGATAAAAATGAGCTTGGCTTAGAGTTAAAAAATTCCAGATGAGTTCGGAAAGCTTCTCCCTAAAAAACTTTTCAGTTTGGAAAGCTGAACAATCCCAATTCTTTTTGAATTTAAGCCCCCAATTTGAGATATAAATAAAAGCTCCTTTCTGCACTGTAAAAGTTTGCACATTATTTGTTTAAATCATGGCTGGGGCCTGACTTTTTATGTCTTTTTCAATTAAGTAATTAACTTGTGCTGGCCTGACCTCTCTGACCTCGCTCCCTGCTCAGAGGATCAATACCTCACCCTTCTCTGCACATTCACATTTCACACCTATAAATTAGAGAATTATTAATTAAAGTGCGTCCTGGAATGCACAAGGAGCCTTTAATTTAGCAACAGCTGCAAGCAGAAAATAATATGTGGGTTAAAATACAGATTTTTAGAATGAATTTGGCCTTTAGGGAGCATCCTTTTCATCAGTCAGACCCATGAAAAGCTCAAGGGCAAAATTTAGAGGCTTAGATGAGTTCATTATTGGAAATATTTGTCATCAGAACGTGAGCTGGACAAGCTTCTTAACTTCCAAACCAGGAACTATCCAGTTAAACCAGGAGCAAATAAACCACAGAATTCCAAAGACGCCGCTGCTGCTCCTGGAACAACGAGTCCAGCAGCAAATCCCAAATTCTGTTTATTTTTAGGCAGGTAAGGTTTAGCAAAGGAAAAAATCCCTTAATCAATGAATAGGAAAATTGCACAGGGTGGAAAAAAAGGATGCTGCTTCCAGCAGGAATTTTCCACACTCCTTTTTATCTCAGGAAGAATGGATTTCCATCCAAAGATAGAAAAGGGTTTTCATGGCATCGTGGAATGTGACCAATTCCCAATCGGATCAGCTCCAAGGAGGAAAATTTACTCCAGCTTAGCCAAAACCAGGACAGGTATAAAGCAATTAAAATTACCTAGATAAATCCAAGGTTTAGAGCCATCTATGAAAGGGTTTGGAAGGTTCCAGATCCCAGTTTGCAACCTGGATCCATCTTTTCCAGCAGGAATTACAGATATTTCTGGAATGGCAGGTGATACAGAGCTCTGGTACAATCAGCATCCAGGATGGATATCAGAAATCAGGGAATAAGCAGAGATAAATCCACAATTCCATGATTATTTATTAAAACATCCAATATGAAACCTCAGATTTTAACAGGAATGGATGCAATTCCCATGGGAATAACAGTGATGAGGGAAATAAAGGTTTAATAACCGAGCAGCACCGATTTATTACAGTTATTTTATGCTTTTTGCTCCCATTTTTTTGCAGTTTGGGGGGGGGGGTTGCATACACAGAACACAGCCCATTATTCGCTGCTGCCCTGCCCAACTAATTATGCTTAATTTTGGCACTTCTTCGTGCTTTAATTAAGAACTGTTTGCATTTCCAGAGCATGCACAGAGCCCGAAGTTTGCCTTTTTAATTAAAAAGCACAAAGCAAACGGGGATGTTGTGGGAGGAATGGGAATGAAGCTCCGGCGAGCAGGGAAGAGCGGGGATGGAGTTCAGCCCCGGTGAACTTTAATGCCAGTGGTGCAAAATGCAACTAATTAGGCAAGAATTGATTGTTCGCGTGGAGAGGCAGCTACAACCTTATTTTGTAATCCTGACAAGGCAGGGGAATCACTCCCTGGAATTCGGGATGGCACAAAAGCCGAGCCGCCCCTTTTGTGATGGAAATCGGCGGCGGAACATTCGACAGCGACCCGGGAAAATCGGATTTTACAGGATGTTCAACGGGAGCAAACACTCAGAGGGAATTCAATATCCCTAAAATATATTTAAGGAGCTGATGTGAGAGCACACCTGGTGCTCGTGGCACTTAATGAAAATTTTTGGGATGGTGTAGTGGCCTTTCCAGCAATTTTGGGAGTGAATCTGTCTCATAGGATTGTAAAATATTCAGGAATTATTTTTTAAAATAATTTTTAAACAGAAAAATAATGCAGGGATATGGAAATAAAACCTGGGGTAAAGTGCAAAGTGTCCCTGCCCATGGCAGGGGTTTTAAGATCCCTTCTAACACAAGCCAGTTTGGAATTCCCAGATTTCCAGGCTGCAGTGTCTGAATCCATCAGGATTTTCCATAATGTACCTCCTGATCGTTCTTTGCAACTGCTGCCATATGCAAATATCAAAAAATTTACAAATATTTGCTTGGTTTGAGTCCCCAAATGCTCACACCAGGCACCCTTGGAATTTTTTGGAAATTCGGGATATTCTCAGTGTCAACAGAAATTGAAAACTTTTCCCGTTACCAGACCCCCCTTTGGTATGGTGACCACCACCAATCTTTGGTGTCTGTAGGCTGGGGACCGGTTTGGTGTCTGCTGCCACTAAAATTCCTTTCCCCCACATAAAAAGGAAGTTTTTAATCCCAGAGCTGATTCCTTGGGGAATTGCTGCCTGAGGGGGAGTTTAGGAAGACACCAAGCTACCAAGAGAGAGAAGACAAAAAAAAGATTGGTGATGGCCACGAGGCCAAAGATTGATGATGGGCACCAGGCCAAAGGGTGGTGGTGGTCACCAGACCAAAAGATGATGGTGGCCACTGGACCAAAGATTGGTGGCAGCCACCAAAGGGTGGTGATGGCCACCAAGCAAAAGATTGGTGGTGGCGATCACCAGGCCAAAGGGTGGTGGTGGCCACTGGTCATCCCCCCCTGGCCATAGGACACTGAAGACCCTGAGGTTTGGTGGGTGTTTTTCCCACACCACTGTTGGTCCTGGAGGCATCACCTGGAATATGGGAAGGGTCCCAAACCACGGCAGGGCTTGGAATGAGATGATTTTCAAGGCCCCTTCCAGCCCACAGTAGTCAAGGATTCTAGGATAACTGCAGGAATATTTCATCTTGGATTGCACCAAAAGAAGCCCTTCCCAAACTCTGTCTGAAGCTCCAGGGATGGCTTTGGGATGGTTTGGTCCATACAAGGAATGCATGGAATGCTGAAAATTAATTAATAAGACCAGTCAGTAGGGTTCCTTCACTCATCTTTGGCTAATACTTCATTAATTAATTATCATCCATTGATGAGTAATGGCACCACCTCCCTCCTCTTCTTCCTGAATCCATTTCTAAGCAAGGAGCTCTGCTTGGCGTAGGGATTTTCTTCATGGAGCTGGATAAAACTTCAGGCCTAACCCGTCTATCACATTCCAAGGCATTAGCAAGGAAATTCCCACCAATCTATTGTCTTATCCATGTGTTCCTGATCCCTTTCCATTCCTAATGTCCTTTTAATCTCTTTCCCAACCTTCATTTGTCTCTTCCTCTTGTTCCCCAACAATAATTTCTGAGGTTCCAAATCCTATCCCTGCCTTGGCCTCAGCCAGCCATCAACATTTTCCTTCCCTTTTCCATCACTAAACACCTTGACAAGGACTCAGATCTTCCACGGGATGCACTGGCAAAAACTGCTTCATTCCAGCTGTATTTGGGATTGGAGCTCCTGCCCGTCCATGGAAAAAAAGTTTATTATTACTTATAGAAGTTTATTACATGGAAAAATGTCCTCCAAAGCCCACACATGTGGGGATATTGCATCTTGTCTCTCCTAAAATCTCATTTTTCCTTGGGAATGACCTCATCCCATGGCAGGATAATGTGGAATGTTAATGAGGCAGCAATGGGAATAAAGTGTCCCTGGGATGATTGAAATCCCAAACAGTTCTTCCTCCTCTGAAAGCCTCCGAAGCAGAGCTCCCTTTGATGATGGACTGCTCATTCCCTTATTAAACATTTATTGTTTCCTCAATAAAAGTCGTCTTGGATGTATTCAATTATTAATATAAATCAGACACCAAATGGGAAACAGCAGCAATCTCATTTTCCTGGTTTTTTTCCATTAATCTTCTTTCTCATTCCACAACCACAAGAGGAGAGTGGATAAAACCCATTCAGAATCACTGAAAAAACAAATAAAGCTGGAGTGAGAAAAGCCAAATTTTGATCTGGATCTGTGGCAGGAGGAAAAAAAAAATTAAAACTCCTTGGAAACCAGGAATGCTCCCAAATATGAGGTGGAGTGTTGTTTGTTTGGTGTCTCCAGCTTGGAAATCAGGAAAAATTGAGGCTGGAATGGGAAAGAGAAGTGGATCAATATTTATGAGATCACAGCAGGAGTTTTGGAGTTCAAAGCTCTGAAATAACCATGGATTAACCCAACTCCAGGTCCCATTGTGGGGATCACAGACACTTTGGATTGGTTTGGTCCCCAGGGATTAGGGAGGAATATTTTTAATATCGATGTAATTGTTGAAATAGTTTTACAACAGCTGCTCCTGGATCAGTCTGGGTTTTTTAGGAATATTTTCAATCCCTGTTATCCATGACACCCTTAAAAGCCAAAGCCACCTGTTCCCGGTACAGCATCAACTGAACTCAGGGTGTAATCTCCAGATTTCCCCCATTCCTAAATCTTCCAGCTTTATTGGAATGTTTTCAGATTCTTTTCCAAGATCTGGCTGCTATTTGGGAGTTTGGAAAGATCTACTCCAAATCCAGCTGGGATAAAAGTAGATTTTCTCACATTTACTTTTGAGAGAGCTGGAGAGGGATTTTGGATTAGGGCAGGACAGGATAAGGGGGAATGGCTTCCCACTGCCTGAGGGCAGGGATGGATGGGATACTGGAATTGGGAATTCCTGACTGAGAGGGTGGGGAGAGGCTGGGCTGGAATTCCAAGAGCAGCTGTGGCTGCCCCTGGATCCCTGGCAGTTTCCAAGGCCAGTTTTGGAGCAGCCTGGGACAGTGGGAGGTGTCCCTGCCCATGGAATGGGTTGAAATGGGATTGGATTTTTGATCCCTTCCATCCCAAACCGCTCTAGAACAAGCTCTAACCTGATTTTTATTCTAGTCAATCAAGTCTACAGAATAAATATAATAAATAAATAAAAAGGACCACTTTTCCTGGGCAACATTCCTTGATAAAAAAAACAGGATCAAACTTCCCAAAACTTTTAATCGGATCTCTTACAGCAACAAATCCAGCAGCTGTCAGAAAATCAAACAGAAAGGGGCTCGAAAGCACCTTTTTAAAGACTGAAAAGCATTTTCATGGATTTAAGAGTCCTTCACAGCCAATTATCAAATCAAAATGCAGCCACTCTGCCTAACATCGTTCCAGAAGGATAACACATCCATGGATAACTCATCACTCATCAGCTCTCACAGCAAATGCTCACCCAGCTAGCACTGGATCTGTTTGGGAATTTTTAGAGGAATGTGGTCCTAATAGGCACAAAAACTGATGAAATGTTCTCCCAGCTGCAGGAACAGGAGCCCAGGAGCCCCAGGAGCTGCAGGGGGAATTCTGGCAGATGGAGCCGAGTGGGAACTTTTCAACATTCCTGCTGGCTCAGAGATCCATGGGCAGGTGTGGAGAGGGATGGAAATGGAAATGGATATGGATATGAATGTAGATAAAGACTTGGAGCTGTTGTCAAGATGATCCAAGGAATGGAGCAGCTGTGCTGTGGGGAAAGGCTGGGAGAGCTGGGAATGTTCACCTGGAGAGGAGAAGGCTCCAGGGAGAGCTCAGAGCCCCTGGCAGGGCCTAAAGGGGCTCCAGGAGAGCTGGAGAGGGACTGGGGACAAGGGATGGAGGGACAGGACACAGGGAATGGCTTCCCATGACAGCAGGCAGGGATGGATGGGATATTAGGAATTAGGAATTCCTGGCTGGGCTGGAATTCCCAGAGCAGCTGTGGCTGCCCCTGGATCCCTGGCAGTGTCCAAGGTCAGGCTGGACATTGGGGTTGGATCAGCCTGGGACAGTGAGAGGTGTCCCTGCCATGGCAGGGGTGGCTCTGGGTGGGATTAAAGGTCCCTTCCAACCCAAACCATTCCATGATTCCATGATGGATCAAACATGGATCTTTTCTCATCACCAGCCATTGGGGGATGAAGGGGTAGAACTCTCCTACCACTAAATGAACAATGCCAGAAATCCCACAAAGAATCCCTTACTCCCAGCAATGACAAATGGAGCTGCACTCTCAAATCCAGGACACCCCTTCTGCTATCCCAAATAGCTCAGGGCCCCATCTAGCCTGGCCTTGGACACTTCCAAGGATGGGGAATTCACCCATTCTCAAGAAAAAGATGGATTTTACACCTTTCTTGAGCCTCTCCGCCAGCACTATGCAAAGCAGAGATTCACAGCCTGGAAAAACTCACATCTTCCAAAACACAGATGAAAGCCTGACATTTCCCCAAACCCCAGGATTTCGCTCAAATCCTGGGAACTTACCCTTTGAATAGTCCAGCCATGTGCTGATGAGTCAATCTGGAGGCTTGGATGCCTTTGGAGAAGAACAAAGCCCCAGCTCCTGTTGTCCCTGGAATGTTCCTGGGGAGGAAATGTCATCCAGAGGCATCTGGGTCTGGGCATCTGCTTGGGAAGGGGAGGCCAGTAAGAACTGGAGCCTGGCAGATGGTGGGATGGGCTTCATCCTTCTCTTGTCTCTGGGAGACTCTGGGATGAAGCAGCTCCACCCTGGGAATGCTCCACTCCTGCCACCATCCTTATTCAGTGTAGCCCTGGTTCCATGCCTGAGGTGTTTTGGTTTTCTGAAATTCTTTTCCCAGAGAATTTTCTGTAAACAAGAGAAATATTTTTGTAACTGTAACTTTGTTATTCATTCCTTTTCCTAGGAGGGATTTCTTCTGGATGTCCCTCTGGTCTGACCAATGTGAGTAAAGAGGTTTTGCCTTTGTGTCACCAATCGAATTGGTCTGTGTAAAATGGTATAAAAGGGAGACACATCCCAAGAATAAAGGAGTCATTGTCAGCCTTCTGAATCGCAGAATCTGTGTTGTGGTGTGAAACAGCATCAATTCAGCATTCCAGGCTGAGCATGAATGTGGGAGTTACAGGGAATTGTCTCCTTGAGTGACTCTTCTAAGGTCATGGTAGTGGCAGCTTCCTCATGGAAAACACATTCCAAGGAAAATGTTCGGTCCTGCCCTGTTCCAAGGGAAAAGGGAGAGTTAAAATCACTCAGCTCCTTTGAGGGTTTTTTTCAGCTCCTTTCTGGTTTTCCAAGTTTTTCCACGCTCTCTCTGTCCACAGTCCAACAGCAGCATTTGGTAATTATTTTAAAATATTATTTATCCCTTCTTTTTCTGCACTGATTTCCCAAATATTTCTCTCAGTGTCTTGCCCAGCAGTGATCCCAGTCACATGCAAACCTCTCATCCCTGAAACAGGCAATGCTTTGGGAGCAGTCAGAACCGAGACGCTGAAAACATGGAATTCTCCTGGAATAACTAATTCCAACATGGAAAACAAAATGTCAGAGTGAGCCATATTCCAGAAGGGACCAACGCAAGCAGTCTGAGGTGCTGGAAAACTGGGATGTTTATAGAAATGACAGGGAATTTTAAAGCTCAGTTTGGATCCATGTTGTCAAGAGCCAAGAGGATTTTTTTCCCAGACTTTTGCTCTGAGGAGATGTTGTTTGCCTTCCACATATTTTTGTGTGCAAACAGTTCATGGAATCATGGAAAGGTTTGGGCCGGGACCTTAAATCCCATCCCATTACCACCCCTGCGATGGCAGGGACACCTCCCACTGTCACAGGCTGTTCCAAGCCCCAGTGTCTAACCTGGCCTCAGGCACTGCCAGGGATCCAGGGGCAGTCACAGCTTTTCCAGGCTGAAATGAAAAAATGGGTGGATTTAGGTGGGAAGCAATTCCTGGCTGGGAGAGTGGGGAGGCCCTGGCACAGAGTTCCCAGAGCAGCTATGGGTGACCTGGATCCCTGGCAGCATCCAAGGCCAGGTTGGACATTCAGGCTTGGAGCAACCTGGGATATTTGAAGGTATCCCTGCCCATGGAATAATCCCATTTTTAAGGTCCCTTTCAGCCCAACCCATGCCAGGATTCCATGACTGAATTTCTGGCTTCCCAGGGGAGTTATGTATTCATGGAATATCCTGGATCAGTTCTGCCTGGAGTTCATCAGGAGTTTCAAACAGTCACATCTCAGATCGTCTTGAAACCTATGGAGGCATGAAATGGAACAACAGAAAAATCAAACTGGAAAATAAAAACCTCGTCCCCCCAAATTAGAGCAAAAACCCCCCGACAAAACTGAGCGAAAAAGCCACAACCCACCCATCCAAACCCCCAACAAACAAAAAATCACCCCTCAAACAACAACCACCAAAAAACCAAAAAACCAAACAACCGCCCAAAACAACAACCAACAACAAAACAAACAGCAAAGAAAAAAAAAAAAACAAACCACAAAACAGCCAAAACAAATAAAAACCTCACAGAAAGTAGAAAATATCCAAATTTTCTGACTTAGTTAATAATGCAGCCATTGGGTCTTTCTGGTTTTATTGCCTTTTTTGAATCCAGTAAAATTTTCACTAATATCAATTTCAGAAATTTTCTGTGATGAATAATCCAACTAAACTCTTGTGGAATTGGTCCAGAATCAATTAAATCACTGCTTAAAAGTTGGGCTGCATTTCCAAATCTGTTTTGTTTTATTGGTTTTAGAGATGCTGGAACACAGAGAAACCCAACAAATATTGAGCAAAAGGAGATGAAATCCATCCTTTGTTCCTCGATGCCTGAGAATTTACGGGGCCAAAACCCATCTTTTGTTCCTGGAATTTATTAGGCTGTATTAAACCATTATTTGTTTGTTTTCACTTTCCCGACACTCAGCACAACCACTGCTCATTAGCACCCTGTTCTCTTTGTTATTTACTCCTAATTAACGGCATCTGCAATCTTCATTAGTGAGAATTTTTGGGTTATTGTTTCAAATATTAACAGAGTCAAGATGTGGTATCAGAGGCATCAGCTAAATAACAGCATCCAGGCAGCTGGAAAGGCTTGAATTCCCATGGCTGCTCCTGGGAAAACTCAGAATCCTCCTGGACATGGATCTGGAACTCAGGTGGCACCAAATACGTTATGGAATTTTAAAGATAATGCAATAGAAGATGGATGGATGAGGCCAGATCAGATTTCCAGCAAAGTAGGCACAGGAATGATAAATTTATCAGATCCTTTTTTTAATATCTAATTTGTATCTTTAATTTTAATCTCTGAAAAATATCTATTTTTAATAGTGCAGCCATGCTAAAATAAAGTTGGGAGGGAAAATATTTAGTTCTTTCGATACAGTGTGAGATTAGTTCGTTATTGATTGGGGTCTTTCACATGGATGGAAAAAATCACAGAATTATGGAATGGTTTGGGAGGGACCTGGGATAGGACAGGATTGAAGGTGGTGAGAGGTGAGCAAGGAGTGCAAGGTCAGAACACCAGATTCTTCACAAGATTATTTCCTGATATACCAAATGATAATAACTCAAAAGATGTTGTCTGCAATGATGACCCTGTTGATCATGTTCTGATATCCCAAAGGATGATATCTCAAATGATGATATCCTGAATGATGGTATCTCAAATGATGATATCTCAAAGGATGATATCTCAAAGGATGATGTCCCAAATGATGACCCTGTTGATCATGTTTTGATATCCCAAACGATGATATTCCAATTGATGATATCGTAAATTGTGATATCCCAAATGATGATACCCCAAATGATGATATTCCCAAATGATGATCCTGTTGATTGTGTTCTGATGTCCCAAATGATGATATCTCAATTGATGGTACCCTGAATGATGGTATCTCAAATGATGATATCATAAATTATTATATCTCAAATGATGGTATTTCCAAATGATGACCCTGTTGATCATGTTCTGATGTCCCAAATGCTGATTTTCCAATTGATATCCCAAATAATGATATCTTAAAGGATGATATCCTAAATGATGATATCCCAGATGATGATATGCCAAATGATGATCTCCCAAATGATGATCCTATTGATCATGTTCTGATGTCCTGAAGGATGATATCCCAATTGATGATCCCATTGACCATAATTTGATATCCCAAATGATGATCCTGCTCAGCTGTCCAACCGCCTCACACACTTAACCAACCAACTCCCTGAAAACAAAGAACAACCTGACTTTTCCAAGCGTTTTCAATTCTTCACAGTAATCCGGATATTTGCTACATTTTCCATTTCAGAAACAACCCTACTTATCAAATATCCCATCAACCCCCTGATAATTCAGGTGATTCTCATTGCAGAGCAGAAGTCAGAGTGTGGATATCCTCCATGTGGAATTTGGGGTTTTTTTCAGCCCTGTGCCAGCACAGGTCAAAGATTTGAAACCCTGACAACTTTCCAGATGTTTTGAACAGCGAGATGTTGAAGGAAACGGACACCAAGGGTTTTCCAAAACCTCTGACCATGATGGGCCCAAAGCTCAGATGCTGCCAGTTGTGGAATCATGGAATATTCTGAGTGGGAAGGGATCATCCAAGGGTGATTGAGCCAAACCCTGTCCCTGCACAGAGCCTACAACAATCCCACCCTGGGCATCCCTGGGGGTGTTGGCCAAATGCTACTGGAGCTCTGGATGCCTTGGGAATATCACTATTCCCTGGGGAGCCTAGGCAGTGCCCAGCACCCTCTGAGGGAAGAACCTTTCCCTGAAATTCTAAATATTCAACCTAATCTCCCAGTGGAGCGGTGGTGATGTCCTGGGAAGGCTGAGCTGGAGTAGAGACTGAACAAAGCTGGAGAATAAAGTAGAGATTTATTAAAAGGCCTTTAAGGATTTTGGGCAGGACAAGAGCCTGACCAGGGCTACACCCAAGGTGGACACAAAATAGTGACAAAATGGACACAAAATGGACACAAAAGAGACAAACGGTCAGGAGGTCCCACACTTTTGTAAGTTTTGGACCATTTGCATATTGGGGTTGAATTGTCCAATTCCAGCTGCAGGTGATGCAGTCCCATCCTTCTTGTTTTCTCCCTTCAGCCCACCCTTGTTGGTGCTTTTGGGCCTGAAAACTTGTCCCAGTTGTCCTTGGTGTGCAGCAGGAGAAGGATTTGTTTTGTGTCCCTGCTGTGTGCAGAGCTGAGTGACACTGACTGTGAGCTCAGAGCTGCAGCCCTGGGCAGCACAGAACCTGGAATACATGGGAGCTGGAACTTGAGGCATCATTGGCAGGATTTTCCTGCATTTCTACCCCTCAGGTTTTCAAATTAATGATCATAAATCCCAGTTCCCAGTACCTCCAGTATCCTGGGAATTTTTTCATAGGGGGCACCTTCTCTCCAATGATCAGAGATTAAAAAAAGACTTTTCAATGCCTTTCCTTTTATTATAGCATAATTCCTGTGCAAATACAATATTCACACATGGATGCATTGCCTGATTCCAAAAGCAAAAGGCCAAGATTCCCAAACTGAAATAGATCCACCACAGGGCAGAGTTTTCCCTGTGATCAAGCGATCAGAATGAATGAAAAGGATCTGACGGAATCAAAGTGTCTTGTTGTAATTGTGGAGTTTTGGGATGGAGACCTGGAGCCTTCCCTGGATGTCTGGAATGTGCTAAACACGGCTGGGCACTTGCCTCCAGCTGCCATTAATAAACTGGGTAATAAATAATAATAAATTTTAAAAATATAAAAATATATAATCTAAAAAATACTTTAAACAAGAAACCCATTTTCCTCTTAAAACCACAAGCGCCTCTTTCTCCCTCTTCAGGTTGGAAAATCTACTTAAAATGTTTCACTTCTTTTTTTTCCATTTTCATTTTAGCTGCCTGGTTTAATCCTCATTAAAATTCTCTCCCCAAAACTTGGAGGTGTTTACTCCATCTCCCCCCTTCCAGAGATGACATTTATCCCCTGGCAAGGCTGAAAACACCCAGCTGTCCTGGAGAGGGGACATCGGCATTCCATAATGGAGGGGAGGGAGGTGTTCTGTCCATGGTTTATTTAGAGCTAGTCTTGTTCCCAAGCCTCCCAAAATCGTGATTAATCAATAATTACAGCCCTCATCAGCAAGTGAACACCTGAGGTTTTATTTATCCTCCAGACACACTGCACCAAGACCTAGAGCAATATCCTGGAGTTTTCCTGTTGGAAAAATAAACCAAATAACATTTTTTTTGCATGCACATGTACTTAAGGTTTATCTTCTTTAGTCCTGGGAAGGAAAAGAAATTTCTCTTGGAATTGTCTCTTTCATCTCCATTTTGTAATCATCGTATTTGGGCCACAGAACGATTCTCAAGCCGTGTTTGCCAGTTGGGTTTAATCCTTGGAGTTTTGAATTTGGAAAACGATAGGGCTCTGTTAATTTGCAGGAGAGAGATTAAAATAAAAGGGATCTTTGTGTTTGTACTCCAAGCACAGAGATTTCCATGCCTGAGCACTGGGATGAATAAATGTTCCTTCATTTGAATTTCTGAGCAGGACGTTCTCCACAATGAGGGAAAAATTGACTTTCTGATTCACTTGCAGAAGTTCAAGAGGATGTTCAGGATGGGAAGTTAAAAGTCTTAAAAGTGAATTTCCCAAAGTGGGGAGTCAGGAAAAAAAGGGAAAGCAGGACCTGAGGGAATCTGAGGGAGCTTTAGGCTGGACATCAGGAAAAGAGTGGGACAACTTGAGACTGTAACTCCAGTCCGTGAAAATTTTTAAATACCAATCCCACTCCAGGGATTAGCTTGGGACATCACCAGGAGAGGTCCCAGAATTCCTAAAAAAAAAGGTAAAGAGTGATTTTCTCTGTCCCAGATGCCCTGCTGCCCCACTGAGAACCCAGCACTGGTTATTTTGTCCTTTTTCCAGCCCCAGTACTGCAGGAGAAGAGAGAAACCATCCAGAAGATGTTTCCTGAATAATGGAAATATAAAAGAAAAAGACTGATGTTGGGAAACAGCTGTTCCAACTGTTCTTTGATAGCTCAGCCAAGCAGGCTGAGGTCTCCCACCTTTTAAAACAAAATCCCTGTGCTCCTTTTATGTTGGATAACCTGTGGATGCTCCAGAGATTTGGCTTTCTGTTGGATGGAGCATTTTCCATGGAGAAAAGCCAGGATGTACCCTCCATGGGTTTTTTCACATTAATGAAAAATCATGGAATTGTGGGATGGGTTGAGCTTGAAAGGATCTATCTGAGGAGATCTCCTTTGAGGAGCCAGGATGGAAGATTTTGGGAGGTGGACAAAGTGAGCAACGTCAGAGGAGCATTCCAAGGATGATTGGAAGAATCACCGGTAAAGAATCTCCCCAAAAGTTCTTTATGAGAAGAATGGCTTCCTCTGAAGCCAGAAGCTCCTGAAAAAAGCAGGAAGTTTTTTTCCATGGAGAAGGGATTTGAGGAGCACAGACAGTACCCAAACCCAGATGGGATCAGACATGGGACGATCAGCATGGGCAGAGATGTCTCAGCAGAGGTGGAGAATGAGGAGCAATTCTGTTCTCCTTCCAAAGGGCTCAGACTGACAGTGCAGGTGATGCCCTAAGTTCCAGCTCCCATGTATTCCAGGTTCTGTGCTGCCCAGGGCTGCAGCTCTGAGCTCACAGTCAGTGTCACTCAGCTCTGCACACAGCAGGGACACAAAACCAATCCTTCTTCTGCTGCACACCAAGGACAGCCAAGTCCTCCTTCTGCTGCACACCAAGTTTTCAGGCCCCAAAGCACCAACAAGGGTGGGCTGGAGGGAGAAAACAAGAAGGATGGGACTGCATCACCTGCAGCTGGGACTGGACAATTCAACCCCAATATGCAAATGGTCCAAAACTTACAAAAGTGTGGGACCTTGTGACCGTTTGTCTGTTTTGTGACCATTTTGTGTCCATTTTGTGACCATTTTGGGCCCACCCTGGGTGTAGCCCTGGCCAGACTCTTGTCCTAACGAAGGTGGATCCTGGAGGCCTTTTAATAAATATCTACTTTGTTCTCTAACTCTGTCCAGTCTCTGTTTCAGGTTAGACTTCCAAGGCATCAGTTGGAGAACTGTAGTGTCACACAGCTTCCTGATGGCCTAAATGGGAATCAGCTCCAATTCCAAAGAATTTGGGACACCAGGACTATGGACACTCTGGAACAGCTTCCCAACTACACCAGTGAGAGGAAATGGAAGCACTTTTGAAATTCAATAGGGGTAAATTACTGATGGTTCACCACTGAGGACTTCAAGGGATGTTTTATGACCCTCAAAGTGTTCCTTGACTCCCTCTGCTCTTCCTGGACCTCTCCATGGACCTGCATCCATGTGGGACACCACAACTTGCGGGAGAGGGTTGAGGAACTCAACCTTTTGTGGGTTTCAGCCACAGAAGGAGCCCCAGCCAGGTGAAAACGGACATTGAGCATTCCCAGGACAAAATGTATCTGTCCCACTCCTGAAGGATTCACTAAAACCCTTGGAATGCTGTCTCTCTCCTTGTGGAGATGTGAGAATCCTTCTGTGCCTCCCCTCCTGCTCCTGCTGGAAGGCCAAGAGATTGCATTTCTTTCCAAAGGTGGAGTTTCCAAACTCCGGACTCATTTTCCTTTGGTTTTGAGGAGCTCTTGAGGGAGGCAAGTCAATTTTCCCATTTGACAATAGGAAAAGCAGGATTTGCTCTAATTCCCACCTAATCCAGGCTCTGCACAATCATTAATGTTATCAGCAAAAGCCTTGATTTAGTGTAACTCATGAAAAGCAGCTTAGTTATCGATATAATGTTATTTTTTTCCAGGAGATTAAAGCTTCCCATGCTTCAGGAACTTTGCCGTGGAAAGGCAAACGTGAAATGGATGAGCCAATATCCTGCAGCAAATGGAGGAACAAACAAAGCCTAAATATTTCAAAAAGCAGGGAGATAAAAATGCCAAATCCACCCTAATGTGCTGTGCACGTATCTCCCATCTCTGATCCATGTTTTTTTAAGGTGGGAAAAGCAGCTCAGAATTCTTTTATTTCCCAGCTGAAGAGAGGGGTTCACAAAAGCTGATTTAAGCATGGAATGCTGAATGGAAATATTTGAGGGGTTATATTTGGAAATTCCTGTTTATGGATGGAGCTTGGAGCAACCTGGGATAGTGGGAGGTGTCCCTGGCAAGATGAGGGAGTGGAACTGCATGGGCCCTAAAGTCCTTTCCTACCCGAACAATTCCATGATTCCATGTTCAACCAAAGCCCCAAATTCCTCTTTTTTATGCTTTCCAGTTGAGTGAAAGAAGACTGGGTGTGTTTTCCAGAGGGAGGATCTGACACAATCTCAGCCTGTCCTGGTTTGGCGTCTGCCAGGGAAAACTAGAGCCTTCCTTGGAATGGAGAATGTAAACTCTCTCCCTCCAAATTATTATGATTTTGCAATTAAGGGGCTTTCAGACAAAGATATAATAATAGGAATAACAGTTCTTTACTAGGAATGTTAAAAATAAAAATGCAGTAGTACAAAAAAAAGAAAAAAAACCCTGCCAGAGTGAGAACACGAGCTGACCCCCTGTTGGTCAGGGGGTTGGTATCAGCCCAATCCAGTCCTCCTGCAGTGACAGATGTGGTTCTGTTGGAGCAGAGATGATCCTGGAGAAGGGTCCAGTGGTGCTGAGATGGGTCCGGTCTCCCTCTGGGAATCCAGTGCAAACAGGCTGTGCTGGTGTTCTGAATGCCAGGTTTGATCCAGGTAGGAATGCTGGGCTCCTCCCCCTGGCTGGAGCCTCTCCCAATGGGATGCTGGAATTGTATGAGCCATGGAGTGAGCCTGGATGGCCCATGAACAGCAGATATCCCCTGGAGGGAGGATGGGTCCTGGAAGGGATAAAGAACACGGCCCCACCTGGTTTAACAGCTGGTGACAGAACACACACTGCTGGGGACAGCCTGCACTGAGACCCAAGACATGGCCTCACCTGGAGCACTTGAGGAAACTGTGGATCTGAGATCCCTGTTCTCACTTCATTTCCCAGTTTTCTAGGGAATTTATTGCCGTGGCTGGATAGAACATGAGAAAACAGGAGGATTTAGCCTTGGAGCTGTAACAAATCCAAATCTGATTAATTACATGAAAACAAAATTATGGAGCAACGAGCTGTAATTTACCTCTGCTTCAACCCTCAGATGGGAGGTTCCTGAGGAAATGTACCACAGAAAGTTCAGATGTTTGGAATTTTTTATCATGGAAAAGGTTTTCCAACCCTGGCACAGATGCCTGGGGCAGTGGTGGAGTCCACATCCTGGAGGGATTTAAGATCCATGTGGATGTTGACCTTAGAGACATGGGGCAGTGGTGGCCCTGGGAGTGCTGGGAATGGTTGGGCTCGATTTTGGAGGATTTTCCAGCCTAAATAATTCCAAGATTCTGTGTTGCAGCTGCTTGTCGGGACAGGAGTCAGCGCCTGGAGCAACAGCTCCCAGCTGAGCTCCCAGGAAATCCTTTAAATAGGAACTGTTTTTATGGATAAGTTTCATTCCAATCAATATGAAAATTCATATCTCCTGAGGAATATTAGAAAAGCTTCCAAGGGGAAAAAAAAACCTGTTAAATGAGGTTTTTGGGAAGTGCAATCTTTACATTTTCCTTGCAATTAGTGACCAGAACACCTTTGGAAACTCCTGAATATTTACAGTTCCCACCTCGCACACTGATTCCCTGAATCTTTGGAAGGTAGAGCATCCCACTTTGGAAGACAAGTTCAAATAATTTATTTTTAATCAATGTTTGTAAACAACACCAAACATTTTCCTCTGCTTTTGAGTATGAATTGATTATCAAGGTTGGCAGCCAGACAGGACTTCAATCTTGGATATTCACTTAAAAATGCTCACAAGTATGTGAATAAAAATAATTTCTAAGAAAATATTTCTGCTCCTCACGTGGGTTATTTGAATTAAAAAAGATCAAAAGAAAGAAATTTCCCCTTTGTTTGCTGGTTTGTTTTTTTTTTTTTTTTTTAATATAGAGGGATTTTTTTGTTTGTTTTTCTTCCTTTTGATGTTGGATTATTTTTGTCAGCCCAATGTCCTTATTTAGTTAAAAATATTTAGATGCCTCTCCCTTTCATTCCCAATTGGAAAATCGCATGTTGGGATGCGTGAAATGCCCTCAGAGGTGCAGAAGGATTTGCCTGGGAGCAAACAGAGCTGGGAATTGCTAAATTTTCCTTCCTGGGAGTCATTGCCCCCCTTTTGATAAAAGTCAATTTAGTGTAATCACCTGGCCCTGGAGAGTGCACATGGTGACCACTCACATCCCATTCCCAGAGTTCCTTAGGCTCAGGATCAAGCAGACAGAATATTGGAATATTTCTATCAGATTCAGCTGAGCCTCTGCTCCCCCATTTTCTGCTTAAACCATCCTTGGATCTAATTTTTTTTTTTTTTTTTCACAGATGCTTCAGAAATTCAGGAATCGAGCCCAGCTTTGGGAAGGGCAGGTCAGGAGCAGAGCAAACCCCATGGAATGCGCTCCCAAGAAAGAGGTCTGAAATCCTGTATAATTTAAAACCCAGCTTAGTTTTGTTAACGAGAGTTCTGAACTGCTCCCATCTCTTTATTCCTGCTATTTTTAATCCAAAGATGGTGCGATGTTGCCCAGAAGCCGATTTATCTTGGAATTATTGGAATTGTTTGATGCCAAGCAAGTCTGGAGGACCAAACTTAATTTCCAGGGATCCAGGGAAGGTTTTGGCTCCCAGCCCCAATTCCTCAAATTAATGAAGCCACGAGGAACCCCTGAAAGAGCCGTTAAGGAATTCATCCCTGCTAAGAAAGGGGAAGGATTGTAGAAGAGAATCATGGAATTGTTAAGTTTGGAAAACACCTGGAGGATCATCAGGCTGGATGGATGGGGGTTGCTGAGTTCACAGGAAAATTTCCAACCGGGAAAAAGACAGCAATAATAATTTCTCTCCTCCCAAGAAGGCTCTAACTAGGTTTTTGTTGTGGAGAGAAGGATTTGGGCTGGGATTGGGAGAATATTTTTGGTGTGGAGGGTCAGGGAGGAGTGGAAGAGATGTAGGAGGTCAGAGCATGGGGTGAGTGGGATCTGGGTGATCTCTGATCCTCACTGGAATGACAGGGGAGGATTGGGATCGGGGAATCAGAGAACCCAGGAATGGTTTGGTTTGGAAAGGGGTTTCAAACTCACTTTATTCCAAGCCCTGGATACTTTCTACCATCCCAGGTGGCTCCAAGCCCCAGTGTCCAACCTGGCCTTGGGCACTTCCAGGGATCCAGGGACAGCCACAGCTTCTCTGGGAATTCCATCCCAGCCTCTTCTCACCCTCTCAGCCAAAAATTCCTTCTGAATATCACATCTTAATCTTCCCAGTTTTGTTTAAAACCACTCCCTCTGGTTCTATCACAACTCTGCCTTCCTATTTTGAGACACAGGACAAATCCCCACAGTCAGGGGATGCTGGGTTCTTCCCTCCTGATTCTTTTGGAGATTTCCCTTAAATCTTGGGCTTGGAAATGTGGTTTGGGATTGCTGAGACTTTTGGAAGCCCAATTTTTGCCTGAGCTGAGAACTGAACACTTTCCCTTTGATCAAAGTAATTTCATTATTCCCATTTCTGACTCAAAAACCTCCACTCCACATTTCCAGAAGCAGCTGAAAAGCCTGGAAACCCTCAAACACACTTTCTAAATTCCACAGGAATTCCCAGGCCTTGGGAAGCGCATTCCAAACCCCTTATTTCTTTGAGAAGGGGCTGGTAAAACCCAATTGCTGTTTCCAAGTCCTTTCCCATCACCAGGCATTCCTTGTGCTCAGAGCTAGAATTCAGACCAGGAATTCCCATCCCAGGGATTTGTGGGGTGGGAGGGTTTGGAAAAGCCTTATCACTCTGCTCATCCTGATGGAAGTGCTCATCCCTGTGTTTATTTTATTCCTGCAAATCTTTGCCTTCTTTTGTCTCAGCCCCGGGGATTCATTCCCAAACCTCCCAAACTCTGATGTCCTGGTGGGACTGATCACTCAGGAGATGGAATAAGCTTGGTAAAACCAGGAATTAAGCCCAAAATCCTGGGAAGGAGAAGGAATTTCTGCCCACGCCAGCACATTTCAGCTCACAGGGATGAAGGAGATGCCCCAGGGGAAGTTTAGATGGAGAAACTTCCCCAAAAATTCCTAGTTTTCTCTGGAAATTTTGAAGGAATTCCCAATAACTAGCTGAGGATATCAACATTCCCATTTCTGAGAAGGGAATCCCACCTTCAGCATTACTCTCAGGAAGAGGTCTCTACTGCAAGGTCACTTTAAATTATTTTAAATTATTTTAAAATTATTTAAAAATTAATTTAAAATTAATTATTCTTTAAATTATTTTAAAATTATTTAAAATTACTTCAAAAATTATTTTAGAAACTTTAAATTTGAAATTATATTTTATGATTTTATTTTTTGTTATTTTGTTATTTTATTTAATTATTATTCTATTTCTTTTACAAATTTAAAATTATTTAAAAATTATTTTAAAATTATTTTTTACTTATTTTTAATGGTGATTGTGCAGTCGAGCTTCCCAGATGGAAAGGATTTCTCACTGTGCTTTTCCCCTGGTTTTATTTATTTCAGGTGTCTCCCAAAATCTTGACTTTAGTGCTTTAATGTGTACAACCCACATTTGCATGTATTTATTTTATTTATTAATCACAGCGCAGAAATCCACAATTAAATCCTACAGAGGGCAACACGGAAACAGTTTGATTTCCCGCGTGATAAAAAATTCATAATAATATAATTACTTGAATTTGAAAAGCACTACAGATGTCATTGTATGTCCTTAGTTTCAGATTTAACAAGGCAGGGTTTAAATTAAACTCTGGCTCCACACCGAGATTATTTCAATTAAAGAAACCTCTCGTGATCAAACATTTCTTTGCTTTAAAGTCATTCTGCATAAATATTTCATCCTGTATTTAATAACAACATATTCAGAGTGGAGAAACAAACACAGAGCTCTAAAATCTGTGGATTTAAACAGCTGCAGACAGAATTTGGAGGAATATTTGAGTTGGGAATTAATTCAGCTCAGGGCAAAATGCAGAAATGATGTTGGGAGGGAGGAAGCTGGTGGGAAACAAGAGGTGGAAAATGTTATTTTTTATTTTAGCTGTCAATTCATAATTTGCTGCCACAAGACTCTCCTTGGGACCTCCCCGAACCAACAATTAAAGTGGGATTTAGAACAAAACCAATCCCAGACACTCCAATGGAAAAATAAACATTAATTGTTGCAGGATTTTTTTTTATTTCTGTTGCAAATAAAGGCTCCTTTGGGAAGAACAGGGAGCAATTCAATAGGAATTTAGTGCAGAATTTTGGGAATGAACATTCCCAGGGATCCAGGGGCAGAGACAACTTCTTTGTGTTTCCACATGGGAATATTCCCATGAGCTTAATTCCAAATAATTCCCCCTTTTCATTGCTCATGCACTTCCTCACCACAATATCCAGACTCAAATGTGTCACATTTAGGATTTATCACCTCCAAATTTCCCACATGAAATAATAAAAATCCCAATTTTCCAAGCAGATTCATAAAAGGCGGAACTCTTGCTCATCCAACACCTTCCATTCCCTAACTTCCACTTTCCTCCATGGTTTTCCTGTTCCTTTTATTCCATGTGCTGCTTTTATTCCAGGTCCCACATCCTGCTGTGAGAAGAACAAAATTTATTTGTAATTCATAGATTTTCATAGTTAAAATAAAATTGGGCTGCAAAATCAATTTTAGTGAGCATTGAAAAAGCATTTTTTAGGACACTCCTGAGGTGAAAAAGCTGGGAATGGGAATTGGCAGATGCTAAACAACACAGAGACATTTACTCCAAATATTTCTGTGGATAAACTGGCAGCTTTCTCAAATATTTTGTGATGGGATTCTACAAACTGGATGCTCCAGTAGGGATGGATTTAGCACCAGGAAAAAAAAAAAAACCCAAACCCCTAGGGAATCTGAGATGGAACAGCTTGAGGAGTAAAATTCCTGCTGGAAAAAAGAGCCATTGGAAACAGGAAAATATGAAATGAGAGTTGTGAGACAGAATTTGCAAGAAAAGCCATTTTTATCCTTGGTTTAGTCTGGAACTTCCTAAAACATCTTGTTCCTGCCTTTTTTTTTTTTTTTCTCATCATATTTTAAGGAATGGTGTTTTTTTGGGGGGGAATTCATTAGGTAGAAGAAGATTCCATGTGGGATTTCACTTGGATCCGTCAGTGTCTGACGCCCTCCTGGTTTTTGACTACATGATGCCATTTTGGGGTTTAAACCAGAAAGGTTTTAAAATGCTTTGGATTTTAGGTTTTTTTGCCACAATTTGGAATTCTACCAAGGAATATCAAACTGAAAGACTTGATCTTCTAATAAATGATGGATAATGGAAGGGTTTTTATCACTTGCATCAGGAAAAAAAAATATTTGGTGCCTCTCTGTGACATCCTAAATCTCAATTCCTGTTAGAGCTGAATGCTAGAGCCTTGGCTCCATGGAAATTCTGGAAAGGAAATGGTTTTAATTTTGAAAATCATAGGTTTTAAAGTCAGGATGGTTTTCCAAAAGAACTTATCCCTCAGGTGCTACATGTGGATATCCAGTGGGATATTCCCCAGGACAGCTGGGAATGCGAATTCCTTGGGACTCCAATTAGTAGAATTTAAAAAAAATTATTGATGATTTTGTACAGAAAAACTGACCTTGAGGAACTGACCCCAAAGAGAGGGGTGGGATGGGTTTGCTCCCATCATCATTTGAGAACAGAGGTGGAAAATCCATGGCCTGGGGGAGCTGGTCCTGGTTTTTTTGATGGCCCCTGACCAGTGGTGACCACAGGCACACACAAAAAAAAGGGAATTTGGCTGTTTTCCTGTTAAATCCAGCTCTGGTTTCATGGAGCACCCCGTGGAGCACAGGACTGCTGAACTAATCCATTTTTCCCTATGGTTTTAAATGCCAAGTTTTCTCCAAAATCCACGTTTTTAACAGCAGGAATCAGAAGACACAAAGGGTGATCCAAGCTCACAGTCCTCAGGTGAGCACTTTGGGAACTTCTCCATACATAGAGCCCAAATACATGTATTTTCAGCCCAGATTTTGGGCTGGAACACTGCAGGAATCTCCTCAGGTACTGAACTAATGGGTCAATCCATGGCCCCAAGGATTGTCCTGGCCTGGGACAATTCCAGTCTGGTTGTGGCAAACAAACTCCTCAGTTAGTCCCACTGGCATGGAATTATTGCCAAAATATGCTTCAGGATTCATTTAATTATGCATCTACTAATTGGTAGGCAGGGATTTGTTCTTCTGAACTGCTCTGGATCCGATCCCATTTTCATGGGATAAAATTGTTAAATTGAACTTATTTATTTGTGCTTCCCACAAAATCCATTCCAGCCCCAGCCACCTTAAAGAATAAGAGCAAATTCCCACAAAATTTTCCATAAGTTTTGAGTTGTTATTTCAGCAGGAGAATTCCTGCTCAACCCTGAGAGAGAAGATTATTCCATGAACCCTCCAACAGAGCAGGGAGCACTAAAAAGTTCTTGGGAGAATAATTTGTTCTTTATTAGAAAAAAAAAAAAAACCAACAACCAAAACACCCAAGAAAGTGCCCAGGCAACAAGAAAGGAATTAAAATAACTCACCCAACACCCAGTCACATGCAGAAAAAAATATCCCTAAAAATAAAAATACTGGAAGCAGAGATGTTGTATTGACAGGGAATCATTCCACAGCCCCTAATCCAGCATCTGTTATCTCCAAAAACCTGCTGCACTGAATTCCCTGGGAACTGTGATTGGAAAAAACCCGCTATTAATTGATTCCCCAAATTAACTGCTAATCCAGGAGTCCTGGTTATGATTAGGCTGGTAATCAATTAATTTGATAGAAAGCTCCTTAAATTTTCCAAATTGCAGTTCAACTCTTCCCTCTCTCTCTTTCCCACTTGTTTCATTAATTAACTGTTTTTCCCAGCAGTGAAAAGCAGGATTTTCCTTTCTTAATTGCCTCTTGACCCTTGCTGGCTCTGCCTTCAGAGGTTCTTAATCAGGAGCAAATAAAAATGTTCTCTGTGAATTAAAAATATCTCTGGGCTCAGAGGAAACTTCCCAGCCTGGCTGTGGATCCTTAGGAGTTCCATTCACCCAGGTTTGTTAAGGGAAAATCTGGGATTTTCCCACGATACTGGGCTGGCCTTCAGTTTACACAGGTGAGGGAACAACCTCCCCAGTGGCTCTGGGGATTCCAGATTTCCTGGTCCCAACAGAAGCCAGGGGAATTCTGCAGCCCACTAGGGAGTTTTGCTGCCCAGATCCCTCAGGAGTCAGAGGATTTTTGTGAAGTGGTCCCAGCTCTGCCCTGCTCAGGTGAGATCCCACCTGCACAGCTCCATCCACCTCCAGGGCCCAACAGCAGGAGGATGAGGAGCTTCTACAAAGAATCCAGAGGAATCCACAGAAATCCTCCAAGGACTGGAGCCCCTCTGCTCTGGAGCCAGGGTGGGAGAGTTGGGAATGTTCACCTCAAGAGGAGAAGGCTCCAGGGAGAGGTGAGGGTACCTAAAGGCGCTCTAGGAGAGATGGAGAGCGATTGTGGACAAGGGATGGAGGGACAGGACACAGGTAATGGCTTCCCACTGCTAGAGGGGAAATTTGATCTGGATTTTGGGAAGGAATTCCTGGCTGGGAGGGTGAGAAGACCCTAGAATAGAATTCCCAGAGCAGCTGTGGCTGCCCCTGGATCCCTGGCAGTGTCCAACGCAAGGCTGGACATTTGGGTTGGAGCAGCCTGGGACAGTGGGAGGTGTCCCTGCCATGGAATGGGTTGGAATGGGATGGGATTTAAGGTTCTTTCCAACCCATTCCAGACTCCATGAAACAAGTGCATCCATGGTTTAAAATCCTGCTCCTCTCAGGCAAATTCCCACCCATCCGGGTTTTTTTTCACCTCCCTTGTTTTCATCTTGCAGCCGAATTCCAGAAGTGCTGCTATGACGTGCTGGCCCTGTGCAGCACTCGGGGAAATATTGGATTCCCCATTAATGCTGGGATTGAAAAGCTGCTCATTGATTGAGCTTTGTTAGTGAGATAACGAGGAGGTGTTTTTCCTTCAGAGATCTCTAATGAGGAATGGCTTTCCTGTTCGTTACATCCCCGAATCCTAATGGAGCTGTGTTTACAGGAATCTCACACAAATCCCAGGAAATGACACCACATTCAGACCTCCACGAGTTTCTTTGGATCCTGGAGCAGCAGGACCTGCTGGAATCCCCGTGGATTTCCTCCCAGGAAAATCTTCTTTGCTCCACATGGTCCAAAATCTGGGATTGAAAAGAAAATTCCTTTCTGCTCCAGGTGCTGCAGGAGTCTATCCTGAATCCCAGAAAACCAAAACCATCAGCCCATGCACTTCCTCCAGGAGGAGCAGACCTCATCCCAGGAGATTATTCATGTCCATCTTTGTCTCAGGGAAAAAAAAAAAAAAAAAAAAAAAAAAAAAAAAAAAAGATATGAGGAAAGTGAGTGAAACATTTCAAAGGGAAACATTCCAAAGCCAAACCCCCTCCTTGTCCTTCCCAGGTGTCCTGTCACAAAGCGATGGGATGGGATTGGAACAGCTCTGCTGCCGTTGTGCTGGTTCTGCTCTAAATTGAGCTCTGGGAAAAGCCAAAATTAGCCTTTCCTGTTCTATTCCAGATTGGAGAAAGGAAGGAGCTTGTCTGTCAAGCTGCTGTGTCTGTAAATGATGGGGAAAGATAAATTTAAACCCCAGGTCGAAGTAGATGAATAATTCTTAACAGTTGTTAACAAACGATTTGGAAATGATTTACAAACTCCCAACGTTGTAAGGTCCAAACATATCCATGGCCACCATCCCTCTGGATAAAAGGATCACAGGGTGAGAGGTGTCCTGTTCAGAGAATTCCAGAATGGTTTTGGTTGGAAAGTGACCTTAAATCCCATCCTATTTGTGCCAAACACTTCCCACTGTCACAGGTTTATCCAAGCCTCAATGTCCAATATAGCCTCGGAAATTTCCAGGGATCCAGGGGCAGCCACAGCTTCTCTGGGAATTCCATTCTAGGGCCTCCCCACCCTCCTAGCCAGGAATTCCTTCCCAAGATCCCATCCAATGGCATGGTTACAACTGGTGTCATCAATCCCCACTTGGCTGAACTGGGATGGGATTGGGAATCAGCTGCAATTCCATTACTTCTCATTATTCACTTTTAAAAACCCTGCAGCAACCCCCAAAATTCCAAGCTCACTTTCCTATTTTTTTTTCCCTTGAGATTAAGATGGACATGAATAATCCCCTGGGATGAGGTCTGCTCCTCCTGGAGGAAGTGCACGGGCTGATGGTTTTCATTTTCTGGGATTTTGGGCATTAAGTCAGGATAGGCTCCTGGAGCAGAAAGGAATTTTCTTTTCAATCCCAGATTTTGGACCATGTGGAGCAAAGAAGATTCTCCTGGTAAGAAATCCATGAGGGATGCAACTAGGTCATGAATTCCATGAGGATCAGCCATACTTGTGTTGGAATCACTGGAGCCAGCCCAAGGCAGGGCCCAAGAGCAAGAGAAAAGTCCAGCAAATCACAGATATTCCCAAATCCTTCATATTTCCAGAGTATTTAAATTGATGGAACAACTGTTTTATGAGAAAAGGGATAATTCCTGCCCTTTCTGTTCTTCCTTTTTTTTTTTTTTTTTTTTTTTTTCCTGTTCTTCCTGTTTATTTCCTAAAGGAAAGGAAGGGGTTGACTCATCTCTGGTTGCTCCGGGATGAACATTCCCCATCCTGGAAAATCCTTTGGCTTCTCCCTCTCTGTGATTTCCAACCCCATCTCAGCCTCTTTTAGAATCTTCCAAACAATTTCTGGAATACTGGCATTTTAAAATTCAATTCAATTTCAATTTCACTTTCAATTTTTAATGCAAAACATTCCAAGGGAATTGTGATTCCCTAAATAAAACCCATCACTTCCCCCTTACCCACCCCCCCAAAAAAGAAAATATCTTATTCCCTTTTCCTTTATTCTTCTTGTAGTCATTCCTAGGATAATTTCTGATCACGTGGATCAAGGTTGCGATCCAATTTCTCATTCCTATTTTTCTTGCAGAACTTTACAGTGAATTAAATAATTTATTACTCTGATTTTCCCCCTCTTCTTTCCAGGCCTGTGACTGTTCCAGAGCTTTTTACCCATCTCAATTAACCTTAATTTTATTCCTTTCCTTGGGCAAAAATTCCTTACACTCTTTAAATGTCCCTTCTGTTACTCTTTGCTCTCTAATAATTACTTAATAAACTTTTTTCTTTGATTTTTATGAGAGTCCCCCCCCACCAAAAAAAAAAAAAAAAAAAAAACGAAGCTGCTTGACTTTATTAATTAAACCCTAAAGAAACCCTATAAAACTCTAATAATATTTTTATGTGCAGCATTTAATTCCTATCGATTTTCCAGGAGGCTGTGTCAGGAAGAAAAAGGAACTTCCATGTTTTTTTAATCAGAATTTTATTTTCTTGCCATGGTTGAGGCCAGGGAATACAAAATATTCCAGAGGAATCGTTTTGCTGACGTGTGGGGAAAGTGGAAAAGGCATGAAAAATGCAAATCAAATTAAGAGGGAGGCGAAGAGAAATAAAACAAACAAACAAACAAAAACAAACAAAAAAAAGGTTAAAAAATAGTGCTGCCCAGAAATATTTGTGAGAGCCTAGATCATTATTTCCAAGCATGAGGAAATATAGGCAGGAATGAGATAAGATATTGGTTTTTTATTTGGATTTAATATAAGAATGTAGTAGGAAAAAAGAAGAAAAGGATATAAATCCAAAAGGAGCCTGTTGAGGAATTAATCAAGGATTTTGTAATTTAGGGAATGATGCCATAGAGTGGTTGTAGGATCACTAAAATGTTGTATTTCAGGATTTTTTGCCCTTTATGTACTGGAATAATTTTAATTCCATCAGCACTGATTTATAACCAGTAGGAGAGAAGCAGGAGAGCAGGAGATGGAATAAAAGAAAGACACTGGGGGGTCTCACCTGTGGATTAGGGGATGGAGTTCTTCCAGGACATTATTCCTACGACATGAAAATCTGGGAGTTTTTCCCAGCTTTTAGATGAGATTTCCAAGTGTGGGAGGGAGAACATGGCTGGGATCTCCAGGTTGGGAATCCTACCTTGAAAAGCTGCAGGAATATATTTTACTTAATTTTAGGAATATATTTTCCTTTATTTTAGTTTGTTTTGTTTTATTTTTATTTTTATATTTTGTATTTTATAATTTATATTTTATAATTTATATTTTACTTTATTTTATGTTATTTTACTTTATTTTATTTTACTCCTAACCCTGTATCCATAAGAACAGAGGTGATGGATATCCCTTGATGAAAAGCTCTGGATGTTCACTCAGAAGAGCCATAAGAATTCCCACCAGCTGGGAATCTGTGTGGAGTAATTTATGGAGAAATAAACAGGTGGAATGTTTTTTCCTTGGAATGCACATTCCTGCTTTTCCCTGGAGGGAAAAGGAGCATCAGACAGTTCAAATTCGTGGAGCTGCACTGACAGCAGGGAAACTTAATATGAAAATTAGGGAGTTTTTCCAGCTTTTAGATCAGTTTTCCAAGTGTGGGAGGGGGAACATGGCTGGGATCTCCAGGATGGGAATCCTGCTTGGAAAAGCTGCAGGATTTCTTAGGAATGTGTTTTATTTTATTTTATTTTATTTTATTTTATTTTATTTTATTTTATTTTATTTTATTTTTTATTTTATTTTATTTTATTTTATTTTATTTTATTTTATTTTATTTCACTTTATTTTACTGTATTTTATTTTATTTTACTTTATTTTACTGTATTCTATTTTATTTCATTTTTTCTAGGTGTTTGTTATGTTTCTACTTCTTATTCCCACATTTTGAGTATTTGCTGGAATGGTTGTAAATAACATCACAATATTATTGAGCTCCCTGTTGATTTATATCCATGTGTACACACAAACACACACATATATAAATATATATATATAATATAATTAAATATCAACCGATTAAATATTATTATATTATGTACAATATAATAATATATAAATATAATAAAATCATATTAAATATATATATGAATAAAAATACAGGATCTGAGAGGTCTCTTCCAACCTTTTTATGCCCCATCCCGGGAAGTATCCAAGGCCATGTTGGCTGGGGCTTGGAGCGACCTGGGATAGTGAAAGTTTTATAGTTTAGGTTGTAGTTCACCCAACAGATATGACAGAGAGACAAGGCAAGGATGACCTGAGCACGTCTTTATCTGCTTCAAAATCTTGCCTTTGTCAATGGTAATGAGGAATGCAAATGGATGATTAGAGCTTTGCCTGATTTACTTCAAATATTATAAAAAATATATTTACTTCAGTGTGCATTACTTCAAATGATCGAAGCTTGCAGCAAAACAGACATCTGCAAAATGCTGCAAAGTTGATCAAAATTTGTCAAAATTGAAGCTGTCATCTCTTTTCTCTAGTAAAGCTGCAGTTATTATGAGTTATACTCAAGGTTATATTTTCATGTGGTACAAATTAAGTGTGGATAGAATAAAGCATAGTTAAACTTTACTATATTTAGGTCTGGGTTAAGTTATATTTCATTATTTAGTTAAATATAAATATAATATATATAAAAATAAATATAGAACATAAATTTAATATCATTATATATTTAATTGTTTTAGCATTCTGTTAGTGCTAAGTTTTATTAAGTTTTGGTCCTGTGAAATTTAGATTAAGTTTAGAGTTTTGTAAACTTCAAGTGATGTTGGATTATGTTTCATTAATTAAAAGTTTTATTATGTAGGACAGAAAGAGGAACAAAATTTGATGCATGGATTTAGCAATTCTATATCTATGGATGAACACTTATTTATCTGTATCATGGAATCATGAAATGGTTTGGGTTGCAAGGATCTTAAATCCCATACAGTTCCACAGGCAGGGACACCTCCCACTGTCCCAGGCTGCTCCAATCCCAATGTTCAACCTGGCCTTGAACATTTCCTGATATCCAGGGGCAGCCACAGCTGCTCTGGGAATGCCTCATCACCCTCAATCCCTTTCTTGGAACAATTCTCATTTTCCTGAAGTGAAGTAGCATCCAAAACCCTTCAGCCTTTGGAATGTCCTGGGTGTCATTCCTTGGACGTGGCTGGAGAGGCGGGAAGAGGAACATGGGCATGATGAGAACCCGGAGGTGCCACCACGGAGGAGCTGAGCTGAAGGTCCCAGACACTCTGGAATGACACAGAACACCTCAAATTTTGACCCGAATTCCCTTTTCCCAGTGGGTAAACCCTCAGGAAGCAAACAGAGACGTGATGCCTGCTCCAAGGCTGAATGCCATGCAGAGCAGAGATTTTTTTTTTTTTTCTCATTAATTCAGCAGAACATTTAAATAAAACAAGAGAGCTTTGCCTCAGAGACCTGGAGACAATCCCATGCTGAAGTGTTAAAAATACATTCAATTTAGGCTCCATATTGTCATGAACAGGAGTGTTAATTTTAAGATTTTAAGGCCCACGGGTGAGGAGAAGCCTGGGAAGTGCGACCTGTGGGAATATCTGCACATGGAAGTGTTAAATACAGGTACAGCTGCTTCAGGTTCAAGGAGGGATTTTAGGGGTGTATACAAAAGTGAAATAAAATTTGAGAAACCTTCACATCTCTCAGAGAAGGATTTCACTTTGGGTGCAGTGAATACCTTTATCCCTCTGTCCCATGTGGACTTCCACCAGTTTTTGTTCCATTCCTGGCAGGATGGAGCCGCAATTCCCCCTGAAATTTCTTCCCTTTCCCCTTGAACACCTTGACTTGAACAGGTATTTCAGGCTCCAAGAAGGAGCCTGCATAAAACTGGAAAAATTCAAAACACTTGAAGATGCTATTTTGAGGCTTCTGGGACTTGAATAAGCAAGCTTATTAACTCAATTATCCATGGCATTTGGAATATTTTATCCTTTCAGCCCATTCCTCCCTCTTTACTGGAACAGAAATGCTGGAATTCTCTTCCCAGGAATTTTGAGAAACTCACAGATGTGATGTCCAGGCTGCATGAAATGAAGGTGCTCATTCTTTCCTTCAAGATGCCCTCACAATTTGATATTTTAGTGATTATTTACTATCTATTTTATTATTTATTTGACATCTATAATTTTCTTTCTTATGATCTGCTCCTGAAAAGAATCCAGGACTGATTTTAGTTTGTTTCAGTGGTGAATACAGGTGAGATCTGCCAAAAAATTGTTGTCAATAATGGGAAATTTCAAATTTCTTCATGGTCAATTTTCAGAGGCTCTCACCTTTGGAGTTCACCCGACCATGGATTAAAATGTGCTCCCTTGAGGACAACTTCCTAAAGTTTTTTTGTTTTCACTCACAAGCACAAAATGTAGGATTTATCTGATCAAAAGCTCATACCTACATATAAGTATATTTATTTTATGCATATAAATCTGTCTTAGTTTATCATGGAGATTCCCATTGGATCAAGAGAATGAGAAATCCCATCCCAAAATTCTCATCCCATGGGTGGAGTGGAAGTGGAAAAACATTTGAAACATTTTCTCTCTGCTGATTCCAGAGAGACTTGAGACCAATTCACCCTTCAAGGTCGGTCTGGCACTGTGTTCAAACATTTATTTGCAATGAACTGAGTCAGAAAATGAAAGAGAAAAAGGATTCACAAAGAGTTAATTAACGATCTCATTAAAACCTGCCCCTCATTATCCCACAGGAGGTGGGGCTGGAGCTCAGCAAAGCCACAAGGTGGCTCCAAGGGAAACCGATTTTTGGGATTTGGAAGGTGGATGTTGTTTCTTCTCCATCATTCCAGGTAAGGAGCAGAGCTGAGCTCCAGCACTGCCCTGGGAATGCCGTGACCCCACTGGAATTTTTTATTTTTGGCTGACTAAATTCAGTGTAAAAGTGGTGATACTCCACCTCCAGAAATTTCTGAGGTAGGAAAGAGCTGATTCCCATTTTTATGTTTTTTTTTTTTTCCTCCTCCAGGTGTCAGACTGGTGATGATGGTGGGATTGTGGGTGACTTCTGTTCTGTTTTCAAACAAAGCAAGAAATAATCAGACAAATAACACTTATTTGAAAAAATTAGGACTGTACTGGTCAATCCCTCCTGAAAAAGCTGTGAGGAAGTGGTGGATGCATCAGTGAAAATGAAAGTGTGAAAGTGAAAACAAGACCCAAGTTAGAAAATAATTAGTTTTTGAGAAGTTGCTTTAATTACTGAAAGCAGAGGCAAAAGTTTTAAGAGAGATATAAATGGATTTTTTTTCAGTTAAATTATTGTACAGTCAATAAAAGATCAGGACAAAATGTTAATTAAAAGGGCAATGTGTTTGTTCGAAGCAAGAACAACACAAGGTGGGATAAAAGTCACATGTCTGGGAGATAATCCAAATTCTCAAGCATCCCGAGACAAATTCAATTCTCACTTATTGTTTCTTTTCTTATTATTTCATCCTGGAGACCTTGGGCAGACATTTTCAATTATCTTCACCTGTGAGGAAATCCTTATTTAAAACCCAAAATTTCAGTCGTTGGGAGACAACAATAATACTAATAAAAAAAACCCATAAATTGATTCAAAAGCAAGTGTGGGGAATTGCTAAAACTGCGGAGAAACTTATGCTTCTGAAAGCCACAATACAATGGATCAAAATTCGGATTTTATCTCCCAAGAGCTACTTCCAACAGCCATTAGTGGGAAAATCAGGATAATTTGGGATGTTGGAGGGCTCTGATGATGAACACTAAAAACTGATCTTAGAGCAGAGTGAAAAGAAGGGGTTGGAGAAGGGGAGCTGATGGTGGGAGAGTTTTACCTTGGAAAGTTTGGATTTGGAGCTGCATAAATGATGGAAAATCTGGTGCAGGTTTTGTCTTAACTCCTGTCTCCAGTTCTGCGCTCCTCACCTTCCAGAAGGACATGGAAGGGGCTGGAGAAGGTCCAGGGAGGGATTGGAGCAGCTGAGGGAACTCAGCCTGGAGAAAAGAAGTTCAGGGGGAACCTCCTGGACCTCAGAAGGAAATGGCCTCAGGCTGGGCCAGGGTAGGCTCAGGATGGACAGCAGCAGGAATTTCCCCATGGAAAGGGTGCTGAGGCCTTGAAAGTGCCCAGGGAGGTTTGGATCCCTATCCCTGGAGGTGTCCAAGGAAGAAAGGGATGGACACAAGGCAGATGGTGCTGGAAATGTTGGGGGGACCTGGGGGCCACTTTTAATGGGCATTTGGTGGTGATTTGAAATTCTAGCATCTGTCCCAAAAAGGGAGAACCTCGCTGGGATGGACTGAAGTCCAGGGGCTGGGAATAAAGTTGGGAAGAAAGTGTGCTGGCCTAAAGGAGAGGATTTGGTGTTTGGGCTCCTGATTTGTTCCTCTGCTGGTTTGAAGGGGAAGAAATCTGTGACTAAAAGAAAAAATTCCATAAAACACTTCAGATCATGGAGTTCTGGAATGGTTTGGGGTGGGAGGAATTCCTGGAGGTAGCACTCAGAACTCTGGGGACAGGGTGGGCATTGGGCACAGCTGGGACTCTGATCTTGGAGAGCTTTTCCCACCTCAACAATTCCATGATTATAAAACATCTGAGGACACTTTGGAGCAGTGACATTTTCTCTTGGGTCAGCAAGAATTTCCTTTTCAGGGCTCATGGATCTGCCTTGCAAATACCCCAAACCCAAATCCTTTGGGAGGAGCTCTCCAAAATTCTCATCACCTGGAAGAGCTCACATGGGACTGGATGGCTCCACCCAGTGAGCTTTGCCTTTTCCCCCAAGGGTCATTAACTTGGAACAAGGGTTTCCTCGTCCCCTCAGGAAAACTCAGGAGCTGCAGCTCCAGGGAATATCAAGGGAAAGAAAACTTTTCTTCCACTGGAGCTGTGGAGGATTTGATTCCAGGCAGTTTCCAGCTTCCAGGAAAATGAGCCCCAAGCCTGTGGTGGCACCTGGGCCCTGCAGGATCCAGGGAAGCAGCACAGGCACATGTTGGGCTGAGAATTGTCAAAAAAAGAGGGATGGGGCAGAGAATTCCATTTGGATTCCGTTTTGTGAAGAGATTTAAATAATGTAGGAATTCTGCTGCCTGTGATGGAAGGTTTAGGTTGGAGATCAGGAAAAGGTTCTTCCCCCAGAGGATGCTGGGCACTGCCAGGTTTCCCATGGAATGGGAACATGCCCAAGGTTTCCAGAGCTCCAGGAACATTTGGCCAACACCCCCAGGGATGCACAGCATGGGGTTGTTGGTGGGTCTGGGCAGGGCCAGGAGCTGGGCTGGAAAACCCCTGGATGATCGCATCCCACTCAGGATATTCCATGATTCCACGACTCCCAAGGATGTTCCATGATTCCATGACTTTCAAGAACTTTCAAGGGAGAAATCCAACCTCTTGTGATGTGTCAAAGCTCAGCTTCCAGGCAGGACCAAGCTATTGTATTCCTTAATTCCAATTCTTTTGTGTCCCTTAATCTTTGATGTTCTTGGAGCCCAGCCAGCCTGGGCTGTATATCTCTGGAATTTAGGATCTCTGACTCCCAGTCCATTTCACCTGTCAGATTTAAGATCTGTTTCAGGAAGCTGCTGGAGATTTACTTTTGTTGGAGGCCTCTTCTGCAAAGTCCTGTGGGAAAACGTAGCTGGATCCATGCTAAAAACTGGGAAGAGATGCAGCAGCAGCCTTGGAACACAGGAAATGCCTCACCTACCGACCCGTTTATTAAAGCCTTTCTTTTGACAGGAATATGTGGGATATGTCAGACAAAGAGAGATGTGATTCCAAAGGGACCTCCAGGAGATTTCTGCAGGATTTGGGAGTTTTGACGTGGTCTCCACTAGTTTTGCTCACTTTACATTCCCCAGCTTTTTCACCTCATCCTAAAAATTTGGAAGATTTGTGTTCCTAAAGCTGATTTATTTTTAATCAGGGACCCCATGCAAGCTTTATTTCTGGACTCAGTGTTTTCCTGGCAGCTGCTTTGGACATGGAGTTTTCTTTGGGTCAGAAATTCCATCAAGGGACATCCCTGCCAAGGCTTGGAATTCTCCTGCTGGAATGACTCCTATGAGGAGGCTGAGGGAGCTGCGAAAGTGTCTGGAAAATTCCTGAGGGGAGCTGGGGAAGGGGCTCAGCCTGGAGAAAAGGAGGCTCAGGGGGACCTCGTGGCTCTGCACAAGTCCCTGACAGGAGGGGACAGCCGGGGGGGTCGGGCTCTGCTCCCAGGGAACAGGGACAGGAGGAGAGGGAACCGGCTCAGGCTGGGCCAGGGGAGGCTCAGGGTGGACAGCAGCAGGAATTTCCCCATGGAAAGGGTGCTGAGGCCTTGGAAGTGTCCAGGGAGGTTTGGAGCTCCCATCCCTGGAGGTGTCCAAGAATTCCTGAAGGTGGCACTCAGAGCTCTGGGCTGGTGACAGGGTGGACATCAGGCACAGGTTAGACTTGATGACCATGAAGGACTTTCCCCACCTCAGAGATCCTGGGATTCTGTCTCCAAATCCCAAAGCACAGCCCAGAGAACACAGAAATATTTGTAGGGCTGGATTTTCAGTTGATAAATGCATTGGAAAGAACAACAACTGCTGGAACTGATCCTGGCAGCACCTCAGTGGAAGTTTCAAGGAATAAGCACAATATTAATTCCACACTTTGCCTTCAGCACAAAGCTGGGGATGAGAAGCTGTGAACAAGAAAAAGCAGCACAGTCCTGACACTGTCTGAGTAACAAAGGAGCGCTAAAAATACTCCCAGACGTTGTTATCATCCCAGATATTATTAAAGACTGTGAGGCCTAAAGGAAATTACAACACCCTGGAGATTAAAGGTGCTTTATCCCAGCTGCTTGCGCTGTCTCATCCTCCACACTCATGGAGCTGTGGAGTGTTTATTTGTGGAATAACAAATAAACAAAGGAAGTGGTGAAACTGGCACAGGATGCCTAGAGCAGCTGTGGCTGCCCCTGGATCCCTGGAATTATCCAAGGTCAGGTTAGATATTGGGGCTTGGAGAAGTCTCAGGCAGTGGGATGTGTCCTTGCCATGGCAGGGGGTGGGATTGGATGGGATTTAAGATCCTTCCAACTCAAACCATTGTGGAATTTTCCAAAGCTAAGTAGTTCTGTGATTCTGAGGTTTTATATACTGTTCAGACATGGCCAAATTTGCTGTGTGAATGTGAGTTCTTTGATGAGCACTTGGATCCACTAAGACTACATCATGACCTGAGATACTTCCTCTTTGTAAAGCTTCATTGTAAGTTCCATTGGATAGCCTTACTTATCTATCACCTTAAATCTGTTGTAAATCTCAGCTGTGTTAGGGGTTCTGCCAAGTTCTTAAGAGCTTCAGAAAATGGAGAATTTGGGATGAATTTTCACTTATTTTCTATATTTGCTCCTATCCCCAGACTCAGAGGCCTTGTTGTCTGGGAAGGTTTTGTGCACGTAAACAATGATCAGTATGTGACCACTGAAGTTCGGCTTGGGTTTGTGCCAAAAGTCAAAAGATTACTTTTGATGAGCCTAGAGAGCCTAATTATGATGAGTCTTGGTTACCTGGTGAGTTTAGAGCATGCTGAGGGATGAACAGGGGGAGAAGAGCAAAAGAGGAATCTGCTCACTTTTGTTGCATGTTTTTGTGATGTCTGTTAGGACAGAATATAAAGGATTTTCCATTCGCCCTTGGATTGTTTCCCATTGTAGTCCTAAGGTGGGAGAGGGGAAATGGATCCTAGGTTCCTCCTGAAAATCCGCCAGGCTCATTCCAGCCGTGCAGATCCCGTTAGCACAAAACAAGGAATCAGGAATACACCAGGAATAACTGATGTTATTCCTCAACAACAATTGAGGAATGCTCAAATGCAGGGAATAACTGATCCTAAATGACCAATGGATTTAAAGGGTTTACTCCCCAGGAATGTCACACCCTGAGCTGGGAATGAACAGCAATCCCAGCTCCAACAGGTTCATCACAAATTTGTTCTCTTGGCTTGGGAAGTGAAGATCAACTTCCAGGAAAACACGTGGAGCCTCATTTAAATCCCAAATCTTATTTAACTCCGGTGTTAATTACCACGGAAAGCCAAAGGCTTCTGTTCATGTTTAAAGGGTTTTAAAGCCTTTTTATGCTCCACCTTGAAGGAACTGCCACTCATCAGCAACACATCAAAGCTTAATTTGCTCTGCTCCAACACAAAGTCCTCACTCCTTGCTTGGCAAAGCTCCTTGGGTTAATTACTGGCTCCCAGGAAAAGGGCAAATTAAATGTAATTAGCCAACGGGTGAATAACGGGAGAATTTCCTGTTGCATCACAATTTGCATCTAATTAATGACATCACCCCTCTTTTCTCTAAATGGATTTGAAAATGTTTGGGGAGGAAACAAGGCAGAGGTTTTATAATGAAGCCCAGATTTGCATTTTCCTTGGAGTAATCCCAAGCAGGAATTTTTTCAACTGTGCATCCCTGGAAAAGGAGGGATCAACTCTTTCTCTTTTACAGCTGATGCACCAGAGCTGCTGCCACCTCCAAAATTCTGTTCTGCTTTTCCCTTTTTTCCATCAAAACAGCTTTTCCCAGTTTTAGTCTGTGCTTTCTCCAGTTTTATTCTGTGCCTTTTCCCACTTTTATTCTGTGCTTTCCCCTGCTTTTAGTGTTGTTTGGTCTTTCCTGTTCATTTGGGACATTAACTAAAGAAATCCTGGAATCACTGAGGTTGGAAAAGCCCTTTGGGATCATTGAGTCCAACCTGTGCCTGATTCCCACCTTAGGTGCTGCATCCAGGAATTCCTTGGGCATCTCCAGGGATGAGAATTCCAAACCTCCCCGGGGAGCCCCTTCCAAGGCCTGAGCACCCTTTCCATGAAAAAACTCCTCTTGATATCCAAGCATCAGATGGAAAAGCCCTTTGGGATCATCAAGAGGATCTTTGATTTAAAATTCCCGTTTCTCATGCCCTCTTAAGCAAAAAAATAAATAAAAAAATAAATTAAAAAAAAATCTTAATAGTGCTGGAAAAACAATGTATTTATGTTTCTCATGGTCTTGTTTAAAATATCTGAAAGGCAAAACTTTTCCAAATCAAAACTTTTCTAATGGAGAAGAAAAGCCTGGAGAAAGTTGCCTCTCCCAGCATTTTAGGAAGATGTAAGAAGGTGATAAAAACCAGAAGGAATTTTCCAAGTCCTTAATAATGGGAGAGGAAAAGAGAAGTTTAATGAGCTTCTCTGTTTAAATGTGATTTATTTTTCCCTAAACCTGTGTTCACTTCTCTATACTCAGTTTCTACAGGTTAAAGGACACAGGGAATACCTCTGGCACGGGAGTTTCAACATTTAGGAGGTGACAAATAGCCCAGAGACAAAGCTTGAGAAATTTGACCTATAAAAATTTGGAATAAAGACTTTAATTGACATTTGAGTGAGGATGTGGCCTTTGGGGACATGGGATAGTGGTGGGCTTGGAGGTGCTGGAAAATATTTGGATTTGATGGTCTTGGAGGGCTTTTCCATCCAGAATAATTCTGGGATTCTAGAATTCTGAAAGAAATTAAAAAGAAAAATGTTTTCCCATGCCAAACAGTGATTTCCCTGTGGAATTCGTCACTTTGGAGAGTCAGGGGAATTCAAAACACAGTAAGACCTGGAATTAACAGACTGGGATGAGTATTGGGAATATCTGGAGTGGCTGCAATTAGTCATAGGAAAAAATACCACGGAGGATATAAAAATTCATGTTTTCCACTCCGAGTAATCCCCAGATCTAAAGGTAAAATCTCCTTTGTGGGGTGGATTATTCCTGAGCCATTCATCCCCAGCTCTGCCTTTCCTTGGAGACATCACTTATAAATTCCTGTCTCAGAAACAGCACTTCTTGAATAGGAATTTTGAGACTCATTCAAGGAATTGGAAGTTTTGAAGTTTAAAAAGTGCATTTGAACGGGAGAAATCCCTGCAAAGTAACTCCTGGAATATGTGAGTTACAGGGAACATTTCCTTTTTATTTCATTTTAAAGCTGAGGTGAATCTGTCCTGGATATTTATGAATAATTCTATTTTTTTCTGTAGTCAAGGATTATAAAACAAAAAGTTTGCAATTTTGTGCTTTGTGTGAAGGCTACAGCTCACAAACTCAGATCATAACCACATTTAGGATTTTACAACCAGGTTGGAAGTTTATTTTAGGGTAATCTCTGCATTTTCTTCCACCTTCAGTCCTAGAGAAAGGCCATTTCCAAGGAAAATAAACCCCCCTTAGTCTGATTTCCCTTTCACACCCTCTGGTTTATTTGATTCAATATTTAATTTTTCTTATCTATTGAGAATCACAAATTTCACTTCAGCTGTGTCCTGGTTTTTTCAATGTATTGTATGAAATGAATTTTCTGTAGGTTGGAAAATAATAATAAAAATTGATTTTTTTTTCCAGTATTCCTATGAACGATTTAATTTTGGAAAAGATATGATCTAGGGAAGGTGAAGGTAGGATTCATTTTCCATTTTCTTCCAAAGATAAGTGGATTCAAAGCATCAAATCCCTCATTTATTTTAATTGTCCTTTTCCTTCAGTATTTTGTTTTTTTAACAAAATGGGAAGGGAATAAAGGAAAGAGGAGAGGAGGGAAAAATTGAGCTATTCCATAAAATTACAGAATCCCAGGATGGCTTGGATTGGGAAGGATCTTAAATTCTTCCCAGTCTTAAATCCCATCTTAAATCATGGGCCATCACCTTCCACTCTCCCAGGTTGCTCCAAGCCCTGTCCAACCTGGTCTTGCACATTTCCAAGGATTTTCAGGAGGAGGATGAGGCATTTCCAGTCCCATTCCAGTCTGGATGGGCCATTGGCCACCCTCTGCTCCCCACAATCAGATTTTTTTCCCATAAAATCTTTGATTTCCCCAAATCCCCTGCAGAGAGGGATGGTTGTGTGCAATTCCCTTATCCTTCTGCTAGCATAGGGTTAAAATGTTTCTAAAATCATGGGAATTGTATACAATAGATTCAGGGGAG
Source organism: Sylvia atricapilla (assembly GCF_009819655.1). NCBI lineage: Eukaryota > Metazoa > Chordata > Aves > Passeriformes > Sylviidae > Sylvia > Sylvia atricapilla. The sequence continues at coordinate 35,478,985 of NC_089145.1, read as the reverse complement.
GTGGAAAGAAAGGTTGGGCCTGGATAGGCCTGGGAAAGGGAACCAAAACTACACAGGCCCTGGGAACAAAGGTTTTGTCTTTACTAGAGCATGTGAAACTGCACCTGCATAATCATCACATGATAAATGATATAATTGTTAAATGTAATGATTGTTTGGTAATTGAATATGATTATCATTTAAGAATCATGAGAAACGATGTTTAGGGGGCCTGATGGAAACTACAGGAATTCATACAAAAGAACAATGTGAGTTTAATAATTAATATTATATAGTTATATAACGAAAGGGTATAAAACCATGTCCATCTCAAATCCATGTCGGAGTCAGATTTGGGTCTGTACCCTGTACCCCTGATTCCCAGAGCTCTGCAATAAAAGCATCTGCATATAATCATTCTGTGATTATATGTTTCAGTGCTAACACTACTAAGGTGTGCACTTCCCAGATTTATCCTGTAATTTTCCCAGCGCTGTTTTGAGCGTTTCCAGCTTTTTTTTGCTAACAATTTTCCCCTCACTTCTTGCTCCCAATTAACCTTCCTGATTCCCTTTAATCCCACTAACCGCGCTTTCCGCCATTTCCATTTTTTTTTTCCCGTGGACTAATGTAGTTTTTTTCATCCCTCTCCTTTTGATTCCCGATTTAATGATGTTGTTATTGCTGCTGTAAAACCAGCTGGTTATTGATAACTCCTGCTCATTACCGAAATAAACTCAGCCTTATCAGCACTCAAGGCTCAGCCTTGATGTGGAAATCAACCCTTCGGTGTTTTCTGCTCGTTCCCAAGGTTTGATTTCCTGGATATCTGATGTTGAGTCGTTCCTCTCGGTGCTTCAAGAAGAAAATTCTGCTGTGGCTTTGTCCAGGGTTTATTAAAAATGCGCACGAAAGATTAGGCTGTCACTCTGGGAGAGGTTCAAATGTTCTGAAGTGAAACTGCTCCAAAATTATAAAGAAAGGGGGAGAAATGTTTCACAAAAACCTTCAAAATAACTGGAAAACACAGAATATTTTAGTGTTTGTGGCACAGATATCCTTTAAATAAGTACATGTCGCCTTTAGTGTCACAGAGTGAGGAATTCTTATTTTATTTTATTTTATTTTTTTACCGTATCGTATTGCATTTTATTGTATTTTATTGCATTTTATTGTTTGCCTTTTGTGTCACAAAGTGAAGAATTCTTATTTTTATTTCATTTTATTTTACTTTATTTTGTTTTATTTTATTATCATATTGCGTTGCATTGCATTTTATTGCATTTTATTGTATTTTATTGTATTTCATTTTACCTACAAAATTCCGAGAGCTGGATCTTGGGCCTGCAAAATCCAAGAGTTACCACATTTCTTTACAGGAATAAACCAAATGTTAATTGAGAGCAAAGGAGTGACCTGGGATAGTGGGAAGTGTCCCTGCCCATGGTAAGGGGTGGAACTGGATGGGATTTAAGGTCCCTCCAACCCAAACCATCCCAGGATTCTCTGATCTCCTTTTCTCTTCCCACTAAGGGAATTCCCAGGGGTGATTTCCTTCAAAGCTGGTGGGGCAGGTGATTTTTTTTCCCCAAGTTTTTTCTCAAGGATAAAATGTTGTTTTTTCTGTGATCCTGCTTGACTCTACCAAGCTCCCAAGCCAACAAATCTCCAAGATCCAATACCTGGAATTAGCCAATGTCTGGACACCCTCAGCTGCCAAATATTTGAGGGGAATTACGTGAAGAGGATCAGAAGGATGTGGACCTGTTGGGATGGAGGATAAGAGGGAGCCACAGAGCTGCTCCAAGGGCTGCTCTGGAGTCTTTCCCAGAATTGGGAATGTTCACCTGGAGAGGAGAAGCTCCAGGAAGAGCTCAGAGCCCCTGCCAGGGCCTAAAGGGGCTCCAGGAGAGCTGGAGAGGGGCTGGGGACAAGGGTTGGAGGGACAGGACACAGGGAATGGCTTTTAGCTGGAAAAGAGGAGATCTGGGTAGGAGATTGGGAAGGAATTCCTGGCTGAGGAGTGGGGAGGTGCTGGGCTGGAATTACCAGATTTGCTCTGGCTGCCCCTGGATCCCTGGCAGTGCCCAAGGCCAGGTTGGACACTGGGGCTTGGAGCAGCCTGGGACAGTTGGAGGTGTGCCTGCCATAGCATGAGTTGGAATGGGATGGGATTTAAGGTCCCTTCCCACCCAAACCATCCCAGGATTCTGTGAAAACTTCCCAGGAAATCTGTCTCAGACAGTTTCTCCTCAGACCAATTTCATCCAAGACCACAGCAGCTGCCCTGTAAAATCTTTCTCCAAAAGGATTAACTCATCCTTGATGGAATTAAGGCAGCTTTTCCTGCCAGAGACAAAGCTCCTTGTTCAGAACAAGTGCAAATCAGGAGTGCAAAGCGAGGGTCAACAGCACAGAAAAAGCAGGATTTTTCAAAATTTAGATATATTCTCTTCCTAATGGGATAAGGTCATGGAAGTTCATGGAGAGCTTGTGAGGGCGGCACTTGAAAGAATAAGAAATCAAGTCAGGTATCAGCTGCGTAGAAATGAAATTAAACCGGACATTTCTGCTCCTGAGAGAGAAAATGAGCAGACAAAGGGATCAAAAGCAAGGAGGGCACCTGGCAGGAAATGATATCCAGCAATTATTGGGCAAGATGGGATTGGAGCTTTTTCATGGCATGAGGATAAACCTGGCAGTCTTCCTAATCTCTCCAAGGAAGAATATTCAGAAATTAGAATGGCCAATGCCAAGTTTAGAGTAAATTTGTTGAAATCACTTGAAGAATTCAAGGGGCTGCTGGAGCCCTGGGAATTCAGAGCCTAAAATTCTGTGCCAGAGGGAATGGAGCTTTCCCAGCTGCTGGAATTCTTTTGCCTTGGTCATTTGTTAATTCCAGCGAGTTTTACATAGAATTCCTGTTGTATTTCTATGTAACCTTGTGACACTTGGAAATATCCCTTCCATAAAATCCCTGAAACATTTTCCAATTCCTTCCCATACTTAGCAGAGCTCCTTTAGCACCACCTCCAAAGATATCCCATTATTTTCCTTCCTGCAATTTTGTCCAATTATGATCAAGGTCTCCAAGTATTATCCTTCCTGGAAGTTTAACCAAACCCAAACCCTTGGATAACCTCCTTTGCTTTTCCCAGCCACAATGGGGTTTTAGATCCTGTCTTTTCCTTTCTCCTTTATTCCTTGTATTCCTGGCAAAAAAACTACAAAGTTCTGAGTGTTTTTTAAATTTTTTAAAATTTTTTTACCCCTCCTTCCTGGTTCCCTAAGGACTGCCATGCTTTTCATGATGCAATGAATGAAATGGGAGATTCCCTTGTGTTTTTCCATGGAAGTTGCAGTGCAGAGGCAGCTGAGCCTCTTCTCCACCTCTGGAAAATCAAAAAGGAAAATTTCCCATCCAGGTGGATTTGACTGAGCTTATTCTGGGTCTGTGACTTTGTGAATCTTTAATTTTTGAAAGCAAGAGGTTTTTTTGGGTTTTAATATGGAGTGGAATATCCAGCACAGCAAAAATTATTGAGTATTTCCAGTTTTTGATAAATTATAACCCAAGTCCTCCTCTGGAATGGACTCAGGAATATCTCAGGCTTCAGGGAAGCTTTATCCATTTGCACCTGGTTGGATTCTGTCACTAAAAAAAGCTGCTAAATCCCAGCATGAGCTTATTTGAGCACCTGCCAAGGTGTGCTGCCATTTAAAAAGTGTCAAGACATGGAATTTTCACCTCCCTTAAAGTCTCTTTTTAAATTCCCTTCCTCAAATTGCTTGAATAGGAATAAATGCATGGACACACTGGAATATTCTGGTTTCTTTCAGATAATTCAGGAGTCAGGTAGATGAATGCAACATGGTTGTGTTTGATTTGTTATTCTTCGTGTTGTGCATGGACTTCAGGATATAGGAAAACCTTTAAATCCTGTTCTTGATTGACTGGGATCAATCAGGACTCGTATTCCCGTGGAAAACCTTGAAATCACATTCCTGATTGACCGAAATTAAGATTTATCCCACTAATTCAATGCAAATTCTGGTGTTTTCGACCTGGCAGCTCAAGTTTTCCACATGACAAAGCTCTGTCCGATAGCACAAACCAAGGACTCCTTCCCTGCCCCTGAAACCTGGGAACATCTCTGTAAAATTCCTCCATCAGCATCTTTCTCTTTCCTTGGATGCCCTTTCCCTGCCCAGGGAGTCCTAAACCCTCCCAGAGCTCGAGAGGGGGATTAAACGTGGTTGGCCGAGCCTGAAATGAGAGCAGCAATTCCAGCCCCAAGCTCTCCAGGAATTGGAGGATTTGCCCAGCCATGGAAATGACTCCAGAATCTTCTAAAGGTGCTCCAGGGAGCAGCCCCTCCCTCCTCATCCAGGGCTGATTTTCCATATCCTTCCCTGCCTTTCATCCCCGAGGATGAGAAGAGGCAGAGCTCTGTGGTGGGAATTGTGTCAGACCAGGCTGGCAGGTTGCACTTAACACCTTTTCCTTTCACAGCAGCACCTGGGAAATGGGGAAGAAAATTTGGAACGGGAAAGAGTCTCGGAAGCACAAGGAGGATTTGCCCTCACACATTATTTTCTGAGAATATTTTTTTGGTTTATGAACAAGTGGCTGTGTCTCCCCAGAGGATTTCCGTGATTTGATTTACAGATCACCAATTCACACTTGAAGCAGAAAATTGTTTTTTTTCCCCCCAAATTTCCCAAATTCTTGTTGCTCCTGGCTCTGCTGGAGAGGCCTCATCCCTGGAATCAGCCTGTCTGCCCTCCCAAAGATCCATAACGGAGCAGACACCAAGACTAATGCAGAGCTTAATGCGAGTTTTGAGAGTGTTTATTGTGGCTGATTAATTAAATGCCTCATAAAGAGAGGGAGGAGAGCTGCAATCCCAGTTCTTGAGGAAAATAAATCCACCTCCTGTAATAAATCTGGATTTTAGAGCTTTATGGATGGTCTCACCTGTGAACCAGCAGCGCCTCTCCTGTTACCATCTCCCACAATGAATCAACTGTCCTGACATTTTCCAGCCGATGTTATATCCCAGCCATTCCCAAACCTCCGTCACAAACTTCATTTTGTTAATGCAAAAACCTCGGGAATCATCCGTTCCCAGAGAACAGCAGAGAGGGATCAAATTTGGGAACATAGTGGTGGTGTCAGGATGGTTTATGGAGTCATAACAAGATGAGGAATGACAGGTGGGGAACCCCGGAGTGCAAAGGGTTAGCTCTGATGATTCCTTGGAATTCTGCTCACTCCGGAATGGATGGGTGGCACTTTGCCACTCAAAGGGAAGGGGAAGCACTCCTGGAATATCAAGTGCAGGATAAACTCTGCTTCAGAGGGCAGGTGGTGGCACTGGAATGTTGATGGGGATGCCCTGTGGAAATGTTGGGATGAATGACAGTAGAGGGGCAGCCCTGCAGATCTTAATTCCATGAAGGGTTTTAATTCCAGAAAAGATCCTAATTCCATGAAAAATCTGAATTCCATAAAGGAAGGACTTGTCTGGGGAGATGCTTTTTTATTTATCCTGATGAATTCTGGTGGATATCCAAAATTATATCCACCAGTGACATCCAGGCAAGATCTGTCAGGTTTGGATGCAAAGGTTTGATAGAAAAAGGGGAACAGATTAAGCTGAAGGAGGGAAGGTCTAAATTGGATATTGGGAAGGAATTCTTCCCTGTGAAGATGGTGAGGGGCTGGGATGGAATTCCCAGGGAAACTGTGGATCTCTCATCCCTGGAAGTGCCCAAGCCAAGCTGGATGGAGCAGAGCACAGGGGGAAGGTCACTGAGCCATTGGTGCCACCAGCACATGGCCTCAAGGATGTTTCCAGAAGGAGCAACATTCTCACAGAGGGTTTTCCAGAGGGAATGTGAATAGGGAAAAATGCTGGATTTGAAATGTCACCCCTCAGGGCCAATTCTCAGTGTCAATTATGGGCACTGATCAATATAAAATATGGATACTGATTACTATAAAATATGGATACTTTCCAATTTAACTCTTTCATTATTTCCAATTTAATTATTTATTATCATAACCCTTGGAGATATGGAAAAAAAGAATGATCCCGAGTCACCTCAGCACCCAGGAATTTGGCAACCAGGGATTTAGGCTAAGGACCAACCAGTGTTTCACCCATGGATAAAGAGTGCAGGAAAAGGTCCTTTTAGAGGGAAATTAATCCTTCCTGTCCTAAATCCCCTTCCACTGAGGTCTTCAAGGCCCTGGCCCTCAAGGATGACTATTTATGTACCTAAGAACCCACTAATGCACCTAAAATCTCATATTTTTGTACCTAAAACCCAAAACCCTCATATTGATGCACCTAAAAATGACTGAGACAAAGACACAAAGCTCCACTCAAATCGGCACAAGAATCAAACCCCAAACCCTGCATCTCCCATTCACATCCCAGCCAGCTCCTGGATCATATCTGAAGTGATCACAGAGGAACGCCATCCTAAATCCAGAGAACCCTTTCCTAAATCCAGATGAACGCTTTCCTAAATCCAGAGGAACCCTCCCCTGACTCAGGCTCTCTGTTTTCTGCCCATCTCCTGAATTTGGTGCCGTTTTTTGCCCAGCCTTTGGTTTGTTTGGCATGGTGACCCTGCTCCACCACTGAGGTGACACCAGAACATTAGCAGAAGATGACAAAGAGCTGTTGGCTCAGGTAGCCCTGGAGATATTTTTTGCACGGAGTGGGGAATGGTGGAGGCAGATTCCAAGGGAATTCCAATGGAATGGGGTAAACTGGGAGGTGAATGGCAGGGGAATTTCTGTTCACAGGATCTAGTGAATGTGACTTTGGAATTCAGGCCCCACTTGTGCCATATTTTTGAAATATCAAGATATTTATCACTGGGTAAATGAAATCTCATTGATATTTGGAAATATTGGGTAGAACAAGCGCCTATCTCTTCCTCCTTTGGTTTTATGTCCATTTTTAAACCGTTCCAATGCCATTTTTGTGCCTCCCAGGATTACAACACTGGATTGGATAATTCCAGCAGCAAAGTTGTTGTTAACAAGACCCAGCAAAGTGGGTCTTGGTATCCATTTTAAACTTCAGACTTTTCAAGATCACTTCCAAGTTTCTTTTTTTAAATAAAACCGTGTTGGTTTGTTTGTTTTTTTTTTTTTTTCATGCTGTTCCAAGCTCCTTAGGAATGCAAATAACTAAAAATTAAATCCTTTCAGGCATCCCCAGAGCTAATGCTTATTTATTTATTTAAATTTAATTCATGATGGTGGGAACCCTTTTTTATATTAAATTATAGGCAGGAAAACAGAGCCCAGCTCTCCAAGCAAGGTCTCAGTGGTGGAGAGAACTCATTAATGTCATTCAAATAAATTGGTGTGAAATATGATCATCCCAAGCAGTACATTTATTTACACTTGGAAATCAGGAATAATACAGTTAGGATATATGAGGCAGCAATTAGGGAATATGGCTGCAGGTATTCAAGGAAATATCATTCAGCTCCTGCTGCTGCTGAAAAAAAAAAAAAAAAAAAAAAAAAAAAAAAAGGGAATATTTTATTGCTGCTGTCTCTATCTAATTGAATAATGAGGATTCCAGTGCTCTTTTACAGGTGGAGCCAGAATGGAAATTTCAATTGAGCAAGGGATGAATTCCCCTGGAGCAGAGTTGGGATAATAAAAGGGTTTGTGTCTGCTCCATTGTGCGAAATCTTTGTTCTGCTTTAATTGCAAACCCCTGGGGGCTGTTCCCGTGGATGTCCTGCTCCATATGGGGCTGGAGAAAGAAATAGGAACAGAGAATTGTGGAATGGTTTACAAGGGAAGGGATCTTAAAACCCATCCTGTTCCACTCCCTGCCATGGGCAGGGACACCTCCCGCTGTCCCAGGCTGCTCCAAATCCTATCCAACCTAGCCTTGGACACTTCCAAGGATAGGAAGTCCACAAATTCTTTGGGAAATCTGACTTCCTGGTGGTTGAACCTCCATCTTTTCATACATGTACTGCCCTAATTGTTCCTTCTGCCCCATGCCCAGGGAAAAGAACAGGGTAGGGCCAAGAATTCCTTGTTCCCAGGAAGCGCCACCACCCAGGGATGTCCAAAGGGCATTTCCAGCTAAATTCCTCTTTGAACTAAATCGCAGAATCATGGAATTGTTAAGGCTGGGAAAGACTGTTAAGGTCATCAAGTCTGACCATAAACCAGCACCACCCCCACAGTTACCCCTAAACCTGAATGTCCCCAAGTGCTATATCCACACATTTTGGGAATGCTTCCAGGGATGGTGAGTCCACCACTGCCCTGGCAGGCTGTGCCAGGGCTGAACAACCCTTCCCATGAAAAAAAAAATTCCCTAAAATCAGATCCCAGCCTTCTCTGGTGCAACTTGAAGACATTTCCTCAGCTGGGGATGTTGGGAACGAGGGGAACAAGAGGAACAAGGCAGTGACAGTATGGAGCACCACAACACCCCTGAAATTGCTCTGGATTCCTGGAATCAGTGGGAGCAGCTCCGTTTGGGAGGTCATAAAGCTTTGCTGCATTAGGAGGCTGGGATTGTTCCACGCGTCCCTGTCACATCAGTCACTGAGCAGCCACAACCCAATAAAGCACCATGAAATTTGTCATTTTCAAGTCAGATGAGTGCAGATTCCCATAATAAAGCCATCCCAGCACATAGAGAAGTAATTGTGCTCCAGCTTTGTCACTGCAAGGAATTTCTGTGTGCCAGGGTACCCAGGGTGGTTTTTTGTTTTTCTCTTTCTCTCTTTCTCTTTCTCTTTCTCTTTCTCTTTCTCTTTCTCTTTCTCTTTCTCTTTCTCTTTCTCTTTCTCTTTCTCTTTCTCTTTCTCTTTCTCTTTCTCTTTCTCTCTCTTTCTCTTTCTCTTTCTCTTTCTCTTTCTCTTTCTCTTTCTCTTTCTCTTTCTCTTTCTCTTTCTCTTTCTCTTTCTCTTTCTCTTTCTCTTTCTCTTTCTTTTTTCTTTTTTTCTTTTTCTTTTTTCTTTCTTTTCTTTTGTCTTTTTGTTTGCTGTTTTCTTATTGATGAATGACCTAAAAAGGCTCGTAAATAACTTCCCTCTGCAAAGGTGTTTTAATAAAAAAATCCAGGTATGGGGAAAAAATATTCCACTTCTTTGAATAACATAACCATTGGATTTACTTGCTAACCTGTGGATTCGTGGCCCAGACCAAAGGCCTGAATTCGGCCATATTTCCATGTTTGTGCACAGAAAGGGGCAATAAGTTAGAGAGTCAGCATATGCTGGAGTGAGGGACAACCTGTCCTTGCAGGAATTTCATCCCTGCTGTACCACAGCTCATCAGAAGGGATGGATTTGGGTTTGTTCAGCTTGTCCTGGGCAAAATATTTGGCCAACTTTGCAGCACTGCCAACTGTGAAGGATGGAAATGTCACTGCTCCCAACAAGGTCCTAATGGGAATTTAATCCACGGGATCTCTTTTTGATTAATTAAATGGCAGCTGATTAACGGGATGTGGTTGGGTAGGGAATGAGCATGGCCTGGTTTGGGAACTCTCCCAGGGGTGGGTGCTGACTCAGCACAGCTCTGCTGGCACGGGGAGAAATCCCGAAGAAAACGTTGGAACCTTGCCCAGGGAATGCCGTAATTAGGGTGGAAGAACAATCAGATCCATCCCTTCCATTGTTCCCAGTAGTTTTCCCTCTGGTCCAACTCAGCACTCAGTGTTGCAGTGCTTTGGATGTGACCCTTCGGGACATGGGGCAGTGGTGGCCCTGGGGACATAGGGCAGTCGTGGCCTTGGCAGTGCTGGGTTGGAGGTCCGGCTTGATAGTCTCAGAGGGTATTCCAAGATCCAGGACCGTGTAATTCCATGATTCCATGTCCTGGAGTTGCCACAAAGCACCTTGAGATACCTCAGGCCTGCTTCCCAAGTATGTTTAACCTGACAGATTTCTCTCTGGTGCTTTTGTAGTACTTCTCCCACTGACATCCTGATATTCCCTGTATTATTCCAAGTATTCCACGCAAATCTCTGCTCCAAGATGAGGGGATACTTTCCCTCTCATAAATTAGAGGGTGAGGTACATTTTCAGTAGGACAAACACTCACAGCAGGATGGAGCCATCCAAGGACTGTTGGTGACAGTCCTTGGGAAAAAGCTCCAGTATGTGGCTGGAGAAGGGGCCAAGTGGAAGTGGGAATTTCCTAGGAATGCCACCCCTGTCCTATCTCCTGGAGATCAGCCCAGCACAGGGCAGGCAGGAATGAGGTTGGGAAGTGCCCATGGACTGGAGGGGAATCAAGACCACCCCAAACCCCTGGAATCTCCAACCCATCCCCAGGAAGGTCTGGAGAAAAAGACTGTGCAGAGAACTGATTTCCAAAGAAAGGGAGAAAATCTCCAGGGTGGGAAACTCATCCCTAAAAAGGTGCCTCAAATCCTAGGAGATTTCCCAGGACCTTACACACCCACTTTTCCTCCTCCACGTCCTTCAGCTCCCCAAATCCCCTGGATATTAACTCCGTAAAACAAGTGGTCATGGCCCTGTGGAAAACACCCGATGTCAGGGACATCCTGAGCTCCCTGAGGGAGCCGACTGAATCCCTGAGGAGTCAGAGAGGAGGCAATTGTGGAGGAGTGAGGGGATCATCACCTGAGCAACACAAAGTTTATGTCTTGACCCTGGCAGAGCCAGGAACATAAAACAGCCCCTAAACCTCGGCGTTGTTCCTCCTCAGAACATCCCTTTTATGACATCTGATAAAAGAGGTTCTTTTATCACTGTGGTTTTAGAGGTCAACTGCCTCTTCTGATCTGATTTCTCTCTTTCCCAATTAAGTTACTGTGAATCCCATCAAATTTCCAAGGGAGGGATCAAGAGCAATTCCTTTCCTGATCCCCTTAATGCTTGTAAATATCAGCTGTCGCCCTGTTCCCACAACGAGCTAAAGATGGGAAGAGGAAAATGCCATAAACCACTTTTTTACTCAAAGGCAAGAAGTAATAAATGATCTTCATGTCCTTTGAAACCTGAGTGGCTTTTCCTAAGGACATAAATTTCTTTTTAGGAGCCAGCAGATGGACCCATTTTAGGAGTTCATAATTTTTTTTTAATGCTGGTTTTTGGTTTCGGGGGGTTTTTTGTGTCTCTTTGGTCCTTGAACATCTTCATGCTGCAGAGCAGGGCTGTGCTGGGAATTCTTTGTGGAGAAAAGGGCCTGAAATTCTTTCCTGTGCCATTTCCAGGGAAGGACCCAAAGGATATCACAATGGAACAACAAATTTGTGCCCATCTCCACAAAATTCCCTACTTTGGGAAATGCTGTCCCAGTGTAACACTTTACACAAACATGTTTGCAGTTATTTATACCATCCCCAAATTAAACCTACTATTCTTTCTTTAACAGAATTAATAAAGATAAATTATCTCTGTTTCATGTATTCCAAATTAAATTTCCCAAAGGATTTACTCATCACTTGTGGCTATTTACTAAGGAATCTGCCCTTCTGTGTCTCCAGGGTTATTGCACAGATCAATCTGACAGGAAAAAAACCCACATAGAATGTGGGGAGATGATTGGGCAATGGAAAGATGGATGGATGGATGAATGGATGGATGGATGGATGGATGGATGGATGGATGGATGGATGGAAGGATATAAATGGGAAATTGCTGCTGCAATTCAAACACTCTGATGTTGCTCCAAAGGTGCCAGGATCATATTTAGAAAATGAGATGAGAACTTCAGAAATTCACAGGAACTTTTAAATGCATTTCCTGTGTTTTTTGAAGTTTGTCATGCAGGAAAACGGGAAGTGGGCTTGGCAGCACTGAAAATATTCCATCCCCAGGGAAAAAAAGTTAATTTTAGTCCCATGTCTAAGTTGGGCTCAGATGTAGTTTTACAAAAGCTGAGCTTTCAGAACACGCTGAGGGGGTTCTTATTTCCAAGGAATTTTCACCCTGTGGTGCTGTGACATTACACTGGGGATGTCCAGAAGATCCTGCCCAGCTGAAGTCTTCCTTGTTTTGGAAAAAACAAAACTGTACCCACATTCCTTCCCTTGGGAAAAATCCCTGGATGTTAAAGAAGATAGACCCCCATGAGACTCTGGGTTAAGTTAATATCCTGAAACATGGAATTACAGAATTGTGAAATGGTTTGGGGTGGAAGGACTTTAAAGCCCATCTCATCCCACCAGGCTGCTCCAAGCCCTGTCCAGTCTGGTCTTGGACAATTCCAGGGATGGGGCAGCCACAGCTTCTCACTCAAATGAGATGAAATAGAACCAGGATCTAATAAAATCCTGGATAGAAGATCCATGTAAAACAGGACTTAACAGATCTGTCATCTAATTCCTGCCATGTTAAAAAATTGGAATGTCTTTTTAGTTTGGATCCATGTCCCAGGACTCAGCTGGGAGGATGTTTGTTGCAGCTGGGACATTGGTGCATTATTCCAGGGCATGAGGCATTGCTTTTATGGGATAGTCTGGAGCCTTCGCAGCCCCTGGAATTTTATCAAGAATCAAGTCAAATTAATTTGTGAGCCACCAATGTGATGCAAATGAACCAAAAATTCTCTCTTGTTGCAAACTCTCATTGTCTTTCCTGACAGCTCCTCAGTTTTCATTTATAATGTCCAGGAAGGAGTAGGAAAAGTGAAGCTCCTGCTGGGAAATGCTGGTGGAAATGGAAGTGAAAGCTTCTTGAAATCCTATTATCTTTTATTTTAATCTGGTCACCATGAAAAGCCTCGTTCACTATGAAATCAGTGCTTTTCTTCATTAAATAAAATTAAAAGCCTCTGGGAACTGCTTTTAGCTCCTCAATCCAACAGCATGGGGAGACACAGGAATGATTGGAAAGTTAAGGTCTTTGGGAAATTACCTGCTAATCGTGTCACTGCTCCCTGCAGGTCACAGCTGCCACTTTTGGGGACAAAAGCCATCTCTCAATCTCCATTGGGATGATCCTGGGAGGATGATACTGCTGGGAAGTGCCTCTGCAGGGGAGAGTACGGAGGAAATGAAAAATCTCCAACTTGGGGGTTTGGAAAGGATCTTTTGGAAGTGCTTTGCTCTGTGGGTGGTGTTGAGGCTCTGGAATTGCTCCATTTGGCCAGGAAAATTTGTTGGGATGGAAGGTCCACTGTAGCCCTGGTTCCGTGCCTGAAATATTTTGGTTTTCTGAAATTCTTTTCCCAAAAAATTTTCTGTTAACAAGAGAAATGTTTTTGTAACTGTACCTTTGTAACTCATTCCTTTTCCTAGGAGGGATTTCTTCTGGATGTCCCTCTGGTCTGACCAATGTGAGTGAAGAGGTTTGTCTTTGCGTCACCAATCGAATTAGTCTGTGTAAAATGGTATAAAAGGGAGACACATCCCAAAAATAGAGGAGTCATTGTCAGCCTTCTGAATCTCGAAGTCTGTGGCATTGTGGTGTAAAATGGCATCACTCCACCTCTTGTATCCCAACCAAAATGTTGCTCTGTACAACCTTCTTAGAACAAATGAAGAGCCAGGAAATCAGACCATGTTGGTGGCTTCACATCCCAACCCACCAGTGCCAGGGGGATTCCCAGGCTGGATCTGGCAAGAGACACCACGATCATACTGATATCCTCATGGAATTGTTAAGGTTGGAAAACACCTCCAGGATCAAGTGCAGCCACCTACAACGACTACCATGGGGTTCACCACCAAACCACCTCCTCAGGTACCACATCCACACAGTTTTTGAACACTTCCAGGGATGAGGAATCCCTCACTTCTCTGGGCATCACTTCCAATGCTGGAAAACCTCTTCCATGAAGAAATTTTTTGGGATGACGGCTCTAATCAGCACCTCAGGGGACAAATTGCTTCAGTGGCCACTATGAACTGTTCTGTCCTGAATCCAAAGCCAAACTTCTCTGGAGAGAAATTTGGGATAAGTTTGGTTACATCCCTTCCTGAGCTACTCAAAAATCCTCTTATAAAAAAAGAAAAAGGAATAATAATAAAAAACCAAATAAAAATAATAACATTCCTTTTTTTTTTTTTTTTTCCTCCCAATGCAGCTCTGCTGGTGTTTATATATGGCCATTGCGTTCCTGAACAAAAGAGCAGCTCAGGAAGAGGAATGGTTTTGCCCTTTCCTGGATCCTTTGGACATTGTGCTCAAGCTAACGAGGAATTTGCTATTTTTTCAGGCCCTGAATGCCTTCAGTGTGTGTAAAAATCTCCTGACAGCAGCTCCATGCAGACATTCCCATTTATCCACCTCCTTTCAGGGCACAGATGCCAAAACCGGACCCGCTCTCACAGTGATGCTCCAGACAGAGGGAATATTGTTCCCTGCATTCCCGTTCCCCCACAAGCACCATGCTGTGCCCCTCTTCTCCCTCCCCTCCTTGCACAGAATTAGTTGGTTTCCTATGGTCACTGAAGGAAAATAGGGGGAAATATCACTTCCATTAAAAAAATTCCCCTTTACCTTCCTGGTCTTGGTATTTCACTGCTTTAAAATCTTGTTAAGGAAGGGACAGCTTTTCCAGGGAATCCAGATCCCTTCCTTTCAGTGAGCTCTTCCCACTTCTTGTGCAGTTCCCAAAACGGAATGGTTTCCTTTATCCAACCAGATCTTCCTAACAGCAAGGGGAAAAGCCACAGTCTGAGCTTTAATCCTCACATAGAATTATGGAATGGTTTGGGTTGGAAGGGGTTTTAAGGATCACCAAGTGCCACCCCTGCCATGGGCAGGGACACCTTCCCCTATCCCAGGCTGCTCCAACCTCGATGTCCAACCTGGCCTTGGGCACTGCCAAGGATCCAGGGGCAGCCACAGCTGCTCTGGGAATTCCATCCCAGGGCCTCCCCACCCTCACTGTAATAGAAAATCTGTGTTAAATCTGTCTGATGTTGGAGAACAAGAGAAAAAAAAAAGCATTTAAAAAATCACAAGCCAAGATTTAATGGTGGAATATGGGCATTAGGATTTGCATCATGGAATCATGGAATATCCTGAGTGGAAAAGCTACAGCAGGATCATCCAGTCCAGCTCAGGCACTCCAACCGTCCCATCCTGGGCATCTCTGGGAGCATTGTCCAAACATTCCTGGAACTCTGGCAGCCTTGGAAATGTGCCCTTTCCCTGGGAAGCTGTTTCATTGCCCAGCACCCTCTGGGGGAAGAACCTTTCCTTGAAATCCAACCTAAACCTCCTCTGGCACGGTTTTCACTGTAGTGCTACTAGAAACAAATTTGAATGTTCATATTTCTTCCTCCCCCAAAAAAGGATTATTCCTGCCTCTCCTGCACAGCTCTCTGGGAACACACAGCTCTGCTTTCCACATATTTCAAAATATTCATTATTTTTGCCCTTTCCAGAGTCGCCTCATAAAAATAAATTACAGGAATGAAAATTGGGAAGGCGACGGTTTAATTTCTCAAAAGCAAAATAATGATTCAAGCTGATGGAAATTGGGCTGTCCAATAGGAAATAGGGAATATGCAAATGGGTGAGGGGTGGGAAGGAAGTTTTGGTGCTGGCATTGCCCGGGGAGGTTTTCCTGCCCAGCTCAGCACTGGTGATGGGTGTCCATGTCCTTCATCGTCATCCTCTCCACTGGAAGATTCCCTGCCCATGGTGTGTTCTCCTTTAGGTGTATTTTTGTAAACCCTTTTGAATGGTTTGCTCCTATTTCTCCCCTCAGCTGGGTGATTTCACCCCAAGTTTTCTCCTCCCTCTCCCGGCTGTCATTCACTCCCTAGACCCCCCTTCTACTCGATCTACATAAATGTCTATCATCCTTAATCCCCGCCCTTTGTTCTGGAAGGTTCCTTGTCAGTCCTTGCTGTCCCAACCCCCTGCCAAAACTCCTCCCAGGAATTGCCCTATTCCACGAGGCCCCATTGGCCCATGTGACCCTTTCCACTCCCACTGTCTTCTCTATTGGTTGTCATATTGTGAGTCCCGCCTCAATCTCCTCCCAGCTGTATTCCTGATTGGCTGAAGAATTTTGCCCTCCCCCGTTTAAAAGACTGTCAGCAGGGGTGGAATGAGTAGGGGTTTAAGGTTGTTTCCAGCCGAAACCATTCCGTGGTTCCAAGACTCAACAATCCTGTGAGTTTCTGACATAGCTGCTGTGGATCTGGGAAGGACCACCAAGTTCCATCACTGGTTTTCCATCAGTAGGGTGATGCCTTAAACTTTTATCTCCCATGTATTCCAGGTTCTGTGCTGCCCAGGGGTGCAGCTCTGAGCTCACAGTCAGTGTCACTCAGCTCTGCACACAGCAGGGACACAAAACAAATCCTTCTCCTGCTGCTCACCAAGGACAACTGGGACAAGTTTTCAGGCCCCAAAGCACCAACAAGGGTGGGCTGGAGGGAGAAAACAAGAAGGATGGGACTGCATCACCTGCAGCTGGAATTGGACAATTCAACCCCAATATGCAAATGGACTAAAACTTAGAAAAGTGTGAGACCTTGTGAGTGGGTGTCCATTTTGTGTCCATTTTGTGATCATTTTGGGTCCATTTTGGGCGTAGCCCTGGCCAGGCTCTTGTCCTGCCGGAGGCGTGTCCTTAAAAGCCTTTTAATAAATCTCTGCTTTATTCCCTTAGGTCTGTCCAGTCTCTGTTCCTGGTCAGCCTTCCCAAGGCACCAGGAGAATTAGGGACTTCCAGCATTTATTCCCTGCTGTTTCAGGTAGGAAATCTGGGCACATTTTAGGAACAAACACTGAAAATTTCCATAGAAAAAAGCCAATGGATAATTCAAAAATAATAACTTATCCAGGATTAATTTATCCTGAAATTTATTTCCTGATCACCCCAGTGGTTTTTCAATGTTTTACACATGAATTTGTCCTCAGACCAACAAGTGGCTCCTCCTGCCTGGATTTCTTTCCCTTCAGGGGACTCTTTGCACGAGTGTGCCTTTAATTAATATTTTGCAACCAACTGAGCTGCGGTTGCCTCTCACCAGTTTGAAATCCACTGGTTCCAAAAGAAAGGCTAGAAAATCAATCACCACAGGACGTTTTTTCAAACAACTTCCCTAATTAAGAAACCTGCTGAGCCAAGTGTCCAAGCACATGGATAAGTCCATCTGTATTCAGACAGATGCAGAAAATTTGGAATGTGCTTCCCTCCAGAGGAATTGCCTGATGGATTGGGACCTTAAGGAAAACAGGAGAGATCCATGTGTTCTTCCTTTAATGATCCCGTATTTTATATTCTGTAACCAGCTCTTTTGCAATGTGGATTTTTTTCCCCCTTGAAATCATCTCCACAGAATATTTCTTGGCACGTTTTTGTCAAACCTCATTTCGAATATTGAGGGACTTGGGGAAGGAAAGGAAGAGCACATTTCACTGAATCCTAGGATCTCTGAGGTTGAGAAAGAACTCCCAGACTGAGTCCAATCTGTGCCCGATGCCCATCCTGCCCCAGCCCAAAGCTCTGAGTGCCACCTCCAGGAGTTCTTGGACACCTCCACGGATGGGCACTCCAAAACTCCCTGGGCACTTCCAAGGCCTCAGCACCCTTTCCATGGGGAAATTCCTGCTGCTGTCCACCCTGACCCTCCCCTGGCACAGCTTGAAGTAATTTCCTCTTATTTCACACCCTCTGGAGCTCTGAGAGCCTAGAAGTGAATCCTCTGCGTCTGACAAGGACAGCAAAACCTCTTCAATGTTTCCCTCTAATCTGAGAGTTCACATTCATCAGAAAACAGGGAATCTTGCAAAGGAGATTATCCCGGTGACAACACTATGTCCTTCACAGGAAAAGCCAATTTTTGTTTTTAAGCCATTTTTGTTACTAGGCAGAAAAATATGGATAGGGACTTTGGACCAGAGCATGGAATGGCCGGACACAGGGAATGGCTTCCCACTGCCAGAGCGCAGGGCTCGATGGGTGATTGGGAGTTGGGAATTCCTGGCTGGGAGGGTGGGGAGGCCCTGGGATGGAATTCCCAGAGCAGCTGTGGCTGCCCCTGGATCCTTGGCAGTGCCCAAGGCCAGGTTGGACATCGGGGTTGGAGCAGCCTGGGATAGGGGAAGGTGTCCCTGCCATGGCAGGGGTGGCACTGGATGGGATTTCAGGTCCCTTCCATCCAAACCATTCCAGGATTCCTTGTTAAACCTTCTCAGGTGGACAGAACTCACCAGAGAAAGAGCAGCCTGGATTTCCTGTGACAAGAACAAGTCAAATCCATGTTTTCAGTGGGAATCAGGTCAAGCTGCCACTTGGAAACAAATTCCTCATTTTCTGGTGACTCTGTCAGCTGCTGGGCAACCTCCCATCCTCACATCCCACCTGGAACCTGTCAAACTCCATAAATCCCTGGAAGAGGCTCTGGTTTTGGCAGCTCTTCTCCACTGAACAAACTGCTTTTGAAAGCTCCCACTGAGCCCTATTTATATTCCAAACCTGCTCTTGGGCTGCATGGATAACACAGGGATTCCAAGGAATTCCAAGGTGAGCATTTAGGGTTGTCATCGTTTGATATCTCACAAAGTTCTTTTCCCCCCGTTCCATTTTTGTTGGGTTCAATGAAGAAAAGAATCTTTGTAATTTATAAAAGGGTGGAAAAAATCTAGGCTTTTTGTTTCTGGAATGTCCATAATGAGATCCTTCCTATCTCCCAATTAGGACACAACCAATGTCAATTAGTGCTTGTCCAGTGATTAAAATCTGTCTCTCCACCTCCTGTTTTCCACAAAAAGCACCAGGATGTGCCAAAGGGCTGCTGCTGCTCCCAGCACTCCAGGGGATGGGAACTGTGCCAGGAAAACCTGTCAGCTTTGGAAACCCGATATGCAGGGCCTGGGAAGAGCCAGAGCCAAGACCTTGCCTTGGCCAAGGAACTCACGCAACAAAGTTTGGGACTGACTGATCAGAATCGTCCTCACCCACCCCAAATGATCCTTTGGAGAGAGGGATGAGCAGGGTGAAGCTGGAAAAGGGAGAAGATAGCTCCACATATGCTTCAGTTTGGAATGTTTTAATCTGAGCTCATTATTTCACCAATAAATTGATGTTAAGAGTGAGGAGTTGACTCTGCTGAAGGGTTTGAGACTTCAGAACTCAGAGGCTCCAACTGTGAACAACTAAACTCAAAGCCAATAAATTTTTCACCACAAATTTTTAACAAGAATCAGAATTTATGTTCTCATATCTCAAATGTCAAGAATTGTTTTATTATAATTTTTCCCTGTGACTTCAAATTAGCCAGACATTCCCAGCCAGGATCTGCCTGCTATCCCATGGTTGTGTCAATTCTGTATTTCTCCCAAAACAATGCCCTGCAGAGCTCAGTTTTATGAAGGGATATAAGGAATCTATCAAGGGAAAACATTCAGAATCCCCAAATTTTATGTGATTATTTATTTCCAAAGGGCTGTGACAAGACATGCAGAGATTGTGCTTCCATAGGAAAGAATCCAATACTGGCCAAACTCACTCTAATATAGACAGAAAAAAAGGTCCAAAATTTCCAACAACGACCTTCTACTTGCTTTTCACATGAAAATCCTTACCTTGCAACACAAATCCACAAATTGCAAATATCCACACCTTGGATATTTATTTATCCAAACACCTCATAGCTGTTTCAGACCACAGCAGGAATCCTGTAAAATGCAGACAAGAAAAAGAGGAAAAGCCTTAAATTTGTGGTGCAGATGGAATTTTATCCAGGTCCTGTGAGTCACTGATGCAACACAAAGGCACCTGCCTTCCATATTTTATTTTATTTTTCAAAAATATGGCTAAAACCAAGGAATGAAACATCCTGAGCTTGGCAGATGAGGATTGGATCTGTCACTTGGTTTATGGTTGATTTGGGAGGTGACTGGGAAAAGGAGGGAAGGGTGGGAATGGTTATTCCCTCTCCTTGGATCCCTCCCCAAAGTGGGACAGAGCAGACGGGACTGAGGTACAAAACAGACAAAAATCTCCTTAAACTCCAAACATCAGGAACACGCAGAATATCCTAATCTTTTGTTCACCGGAGTGAATTTATTCCTGCTCTGATCACTCTGGAGTCACGCACTGTTTCCCTTTTTCCCCTCCAGCTTTGCCATCCCTTCCTCCAGGACCAAGATCACCTAAATCCCACCTGGACACTCCCCCACAGAAGTGGCAGCAAACCTGAGGGGAATTAGGAGGGCAAACCCCATGTTTGATAAATTAAACACCATCCACTTCCCTTTTTTAATAACAATTTGATTATTCCTCACTGCATTCCAGAGAGGAGAATACCTCTAATCCCGTTTTACCCTCTTTGGGTTTGGAATTAGTTCCCTAAGCTTTTAGGATAATGAAAAGGCATCACTGTTCATCTGGCACCATTCCTTCCTCACCACCTTGAAGGGCCCCCAGGCTTGTGATGCTGCTGAGCCTCTGTCTTGAGTTGCAAGATGTAACCAAAAGTGTGTATTCTATTTTCCGTCTGTTGAAACCCATTGGGGAGGTGTTTTCTTTGTCTCTTCTCTGACCCATTCCTCATAACCCCAGGGGGGAGAGGGCAGGTGCCTTCTGTTAATGGGCAGCTGTTAAACGACCTGGGGCTGAGTTCTGGTGGAATCCTAGAAACTTAGAGTTTGGGGTTTTAGAGCATAGTAATACATATGGGTCAAGATGGAGGATTTTGGGTGTTGTCTTTGTCCTTCTTCTTCATCTTCTTCTCCATGGGTTTAGGAGGACTTCTGTAACTGGGTGAAAAAATCCCCACTGAGGGCCTCGGGTGGTCATTATTGGGTCAGAAATATAAATAATACAGGTGTCACCTTGTTATTGGGTAATTAGCACTTAAATAACCTTGGAAAGAGTTAGAAGCTCTCCATTTTACCTCATATCTCTACCTTGCTAGTCAGAGCTCATGGCTTGTGAGCCTGTAAATACTGTAAATAGATAAGAGAAAATAAACATTACCAGTCTGGACTCGAGCTTGGCATTTCCCGAGTATTATTCATCCTGACCTTGGCAGAGAAGAAAAGAAGCCAAAACCATCACAGTGTTCTTTATCCTTTCCAGGACCCGTCCTCCCTCCAGGGGATATCTGCTGTTCGTGGGCCATCCAGGCTCACTCCATGGCTGATACAATTCCAGCATCCCACTGGGAGAGGCTCCAGCCAGGGGGAGGAGCCCAGCATTCCTACCTGGATCAAACCTGGCATTCAGAACACCAGCACAGTCTGTTTGCACCGGATTCCCAGAGGGAGACCGGACCCATCTCAGCACCACTGGACCCTTCTCCAGGATCATCTCTGCTCCAACAGAACCACATCTGTCACTGCAGGAGGACTGGATTGGGCTGACACCAACACCCTGACCAACAGCGGGTCAGGGCATGTTCTCACTCTGACAGGGTTTGCTTTTTTGTTTGTTTACTTTTTTTGTTCTACTACATTTTTATTTTTAATGTCCCTAGTAAAGAACTGTTATTCCTATTCCCATATCTTTGCCTGAAAGCCACTTAATTGCAAAATTATAATTTTTCAGAGAGAAGGGGTTTACATTCTCCATTCCAAGGGAAGCTCTGGCTTTCCCTGGCAGACACCTATTTTTCCAAACAAAGACAGCATCCCTGACAATGCTGAAAATCCTGGGAATCTGCACAGTGCAAGGATGAAGAGGGAATCCTTTCCACAACCATCAGGCACTTCCAGATGGGCTTTCCTTGAGTTTTGTGACTCTTTGTGGGTTGCATTTGAAGTAAATTTGAAAGGAGCCCAAAACAAACTGCTGGAGTTTGGGTGATTCTTCACTCTTCTCTTGGATTTGTAATTCAGAGCTCTTTGCTCCTCTGTGTCTCTTTTGCTTAAGGAGAGAGGGAAAGAAGTGTGTGAATGTGTTGTAAATCATGGAATTATTAAAAAACCCTCTAAGATGATGGAGTCCAACTGTTAACACAGCACTTCGAAGGCCACCACTGTCCCATGTCCCCAAGTGCCTCATTTCAAACCCACAGGGGTTTGTGTAGCCCTGTCCAGGCTCTTGTCCTGCCCAAGGTGTGTCCTTAAAGACCATTTAATAAATCTCTACTTTATTCTCTTAGCTCTGTCCAGTCTCTGTTCCTGGTCAGCCCTCCCACGGCATCAGGTCCAGTCCCATTCAGAATTATTCCATGATTCCATGCTTCTCCGTCTCTGCTCCCACTACCTGGGAGTGGGGACATCAGGGATCCCATCTTTTATTTTGATAGGATTGAAAAAGTTTTTTTCCTCATGTTTGTTTCTTCTACAACTTCATCATTCTCAAGCAAGGGAAACGTGAGCAGGAAAAGGCACAAAGACCATTTTCCACGGCAGGTTTTGATGGAATTTCCCCACATTTACAGTTCAAAATCCATGGAGAGGATTAGCCTGGGGCACCAGGTGGGCTATTTCATTAGGATAAGCTTTTTCCCTAGTAGGAAAAATGGGAAAGTCTCTTTTTCTTAAATAAATCTGGGAGATTTACACAGGAGCTTGACAATTCCAATTCATTTATCTGTGCCTTAATCCAAAAGACCCAAATTGAGGGAAAACCTCTGGGAAACTGTTTTTTCTCAGAGTGATTTTTACTTTGAAATATTTGTATTTGAAATATTTTCCCTGCTCCTCCTGACTTTTACTGCCTTTGGATGGCTGCAGCTCTGGATTTTTGGGGGAAACATCAGGGAATGTTTTTCTAGAAGGATCCAATATGAGTCATTAAATCTGTTATAGATAATGGTGAAACACCCAAATTTTCAGGACTAATTATAGATAGACTTAAATCAAGGCTTCCAAATAATGTACAATAATTCACACAGCTGCTAATACGACAAGGAATCTGCCAGATAAAGAATGAAATGGAAGGAGTGGGAATATTTAGGAGGGTTTAACGATGAATTAAGAAATTCTTGTGGCTCTTCCCGGGGATTTTAACTGGAAGTGGAGAACATTTATTGCCCCTGTTTCTTGCCTCATTTAACTCTGCCAGTGGTTGCCTCTTCCTTTGTTTTCTGGATGGTTTCCCTGTGGTTCAAACTATCCTGTTAATGATATTCCATGGGTTTTATTACAGCTTTCCCCCATCTCCCAGGACAAGAAAATCTCCTTTGGAGAGGTTTCCTTTGGAATGGCCCTCACCTGGCTGTGGTTGTTGCCCTCACCTCCACCAGGGCAACCTCCCAAAAAAAGACAAAAAGGAGACAAAAAAATCACCAAACCCCCTCTTTCCTTGAAATTAGAGTGTCAATGACCTCTTTATGTTTCCAAATATTGTGGAATCATAGAATGTTTGGAGCCAAACATCTCATTCCAACCCGTGCCGTGGGCAGGGGCAACCCTTTGGCAACCCATCCTTAAATGGAAAATCTTGGGGCGCCCAAGGTTTGCAGATGCTTGTGGTTGAAAGGGATGACAAAAAAATCCACA
Organism: Sylvia atricapilla; assembly: GCF_009819655.1. Taxonomy (NCBI): domain Eukaryota; kingdom Metazoa; phylum Chordata; class Aves; order Passeriformes; family Sylviidae; genus Sylvia; species Sylvia atricapilla. Next base: position 35,455,609 of record NC_089145.1, on the reverse strand, counting down.
GATTCCTAAGTTTTATTTGTACATTACACACTTGGGATGGAAATTGATGTTGGATTGTCGATGATCTCCTGGGATGAGCCAGCAGGGTTTGGATAAAGGGTGGGGTAAGAGAGAAAAGAGAGAGGGAGAATGGGATAAAGGGAGAAATTCAGTCATCCTGCTTTAGGGCAAATTTGGGATCAAGCATCATAAATTCACCCTAGGACACCAGTGTTGGTTGCAGGGGGTGTGCAGGGTCCTGGGGCACCTCCCAGGATTTGGGGACAGCTTTTTATGGATGAGTTTTCCCATCCTGGGAGAAAAATTAATCCTTGTGCTCAGCCTGTTCTTCCAGACCTTCCTGGGGATGGGTTGGAGGCTCTGAGTTCTGAGATGGTCTGGATCTCCCTCCAGGCCATGGGCACTTCCTGGCCTCATTCCTGCCCCAGAGCCAGAGCAGGGATGGCATTCCCAGAAAATTTCCACCTCTGCATGGCCCTTTCCTCCTGTTCTTTCCCATGGATTGTCACCAGCAATCCCTGGATGGCTCCATCTGGCTGTGGGTGTTTGGGACACACATCCCTGAGCTCCTTCCCATCCAGGAGTTGGGTTGGGATCAGCACCTGCCTCTAGCACAGATCCTTCACCCCAAGCCCAGACAGAACTGTGGAATGATGGAGCCACTTCCATGTGGGAACATCCCTTGGTGTCCTCCCAAGGGAAAGGAGAGGAGAGGAGAGGAGAGGAGAGGAGAGGAGAGGAGAGGAGAGGAGAGGAGAGGAGAGGAGAGGAGAGGAGAGGAGAGGAGAGGAGAGGAGAGGAGAGGAGAGGAGAGGAGAGGAGAGGAGAGGAGAGGAGAGGAGAGGAGAGGAGAGGAGAGGAGAGGAGAGGAGAGGAGAGGAGAGGAGAGGAGAGGAGTTGTTCCCTCGAACAATTCCTGATGGGCGTGGCTCACATTCTGCATCCCTAAAAAAAGCTGGATCTGAGCTAATTAAAGCTGAGCAGTGGTTTCATCTCAAATCCGTGCCCAGGCTGTCCTCAGGTGAGCCACAGGGGAGGAGCAGACCCAATGCCAGCCTGGAAGGACCCAACTGTGCCTGCATTTATGTCCCTGCAGGGCCCAGGGAGCATTCCCTGGGAATGTCAGCAGTTTGTGCCACAGCGCTTTTGATGGGCTGACATTATTTGTTCTTATCCCGTGGTATTTGCCGGATTTTTCCTGGAGTAAAGGGAAGCAGGAAAAAAGAGCTCAAAGCCTTCCTGCATCTTCCTGGCAAGGAAGGGCGGGATTTCACTCGCTGATTAAGGAGGCAGAATCATGGAATCATGGAATTATTTAGGGTGGAAAAGCCTCTGAGGATCAAGTGGCCCAACCATTCCCCAGCACTGCCAAGGCCACCACTGCCCCATGTCCCCAAGTGCTACATCCGCAGAGATTTGAAATCCCTCCAAGGATGGGGACTCCACCACTGCCTTGGGCACTTCCAAGGCCTCAGCACCCTTTCTATGCGGAAATTCCTGCTGCTGTCCACCCTGAGCCTCCCCTGGCCCAGCCTGAGGCCGTTCCCTCGCCTCCTGTCCCTGTTCCCTGGGAGCAGAGCCCGACCCCCCCGGCTGTCCCCTCCTGTCAGGGACTTGTGCAGAGCCATGAGGTCCCCCCTGAGCCTTCTTTTCTCCAGGCTCAGCCCCTTTCCCAGCTCCCTCAGGAATTCTCCAGACCCTTCCCAGCTCCATTCCCTTCCTTGAATATGTTCCATCCCCTCAGTGTCCATCTTGTCCTGTGGGGACTGAAATAAGAAGATAAATTTATATAAATTATATAAATATATACATAGAATAAATTATATAATTTATGTATCATTTATATTGTAGGTATAAAATTATATATAATAGATAAAATATATATTTAACTATAGAAAATATTTAAAATATTAATACCTATATAAATATAATATATATATCATAGATATATCTATTTTATATACTTGATATATATACAATATATATCAAGTATATAAAATCATAATAAGAAAAATTTTGCTGTTTCTGTGCTCAGAAGCAGTGCCTAAATCCAGTTTTAAAGCAACACAACTCCTAGAAAAAAATCTGTCCTGGGCACCAACAAAAGGACTAACAAGGGCTCTTCTTTTTTTGCTCTTCTCATTTCTGAAGCTTCAGCCTGACTTGATTTATTCCCTCTACATTGTGGCTCTTCCTTTAGACAAAGAGACTCCTTTTTATAGCAGCTTTAAAAGATGTTTTCATCTCTCTTGTCTGGGCTGAATTGAAATCACAGCTGGTTTGTCCCTGACATCGCTAAACAAACAAATGCCTTCTCCTGGTGTTAAATATTAAAAGAGTATCAAGCACAGAACAGGTGATTAATGACTGCGATGCTTCCACCTGGCAAATTGAATTACTGGGAATATTGGACGGCACAAACTTCATCATAAATTGATTATTCCACCTTTGCCTAGAGTGGAAAGAAAACAATCCCAGAGGATGGGGAATGAGCCATCCAAGCGTGGTCTCAGACCTGAAACTTCCCTCAGATCTTTCTGTTGGCTTGCTTGGAAAGCTCTGAATGTTTCATGAGCGCCAAGCCTTGGCAGTGGGGATGGTTAGTCCTCAGGGGTTTCCCAGTGCAGGCAGGACCTGTAGAAGATTGGATGGGCTCGTTTCCAAAATGAATCATAGGATCATGGATTTGATACTGTTGGAAAAATCTTCTAAGATCCACCAAACATCAACCAGCACCACCATTAAACCATGTCCTCAACCACCATTAAACTATGTTCTCAAGTGCACACCCAGCTGTTTTTTGAACACTTCCAGGCATTTTTTGAACATTTCCAGGCAGCTGTGCCAGGGTTTGACAGCCTTTTCCACAGAAAAAATTCCCTGCTGTCCACCCTGAGCCTCCCCTGGCCCATCCTGAGGCCATTCCCTCTCCTCCTGTCCCTGTTCCCTGGGAGCAGAGCCCGACCCCCCCGGCTGTCCCCTCCTGTCAGGGACTTGTGCAGAGCCACGAGGTCCCCCCTGACCCTCCTTTTCTCCAGGCTGAGCCCCTTTCCCAGCTCCCTCAGCCTCTCCTGGGTCTCCAGAGCCTTCCTAGCTCCATTTCCTGGATATGCTCCAGCCCCTCATGACCTTTGTAGTCCCGATGAATGAAGCCAGAAATCAAATTCTCTTTCATTTTGACTCTTCCTCTCATTCCCAACCTGACCCATCCTCACTCACCAGACTTTGTTATTCACAGATAAATACCAGATTTTAATTGATAACAAAACACCATGTTAAAGACGGAAAATTATCTTTTATAACCTTTTTCTGTGTTTTGCTGGTGACACAATCCCAGCACAGCAACCCCAGGTCACATGCAGCTTTGTTTTGCCATTTTTCCAACGGATCTGAGACATTTTGGAGCAGCCAGAGTACCCCGTTCCAGCCTCACAGTGGGCACAAGCCTAGCCTGACATAAATTGAGTTTTGTCTGAGCTTTTGCTATTCCTAAGCCCTGAAATGACACCTCCAGAGGGAATTCCAGCTTTCCCACACACAACTGATTTTCCAAAACCTCCAGTAAAACACTGGAATTTTTTTCATTCCAACACAAAACCAGCCAGAAAGACATTTCAGGGCGATTTTTAATTTCCTGCTCAGTGTCCTGCCCACACTGATGGACTCTTCCCCTTGGGTGACTTTTGGTTCCCAGTTCCAAAAATGGCTGGAGAAGTCAAGTTCAACCCTGTCCACACCTGGTGGTGGGATAATGCGAATGGGGTACCACAGACATTAATTCAGGTGAAACAGGGGAGAAATGTTCATATTCCTTTCCCATTATTTCTCCTGAGATTTCCTTCCCCAGGTTCCCAGTGCTGTCTGGGGGTATCATTCCACGACTGAGAGTTTTTTTTCCCAGAAAAAGCAACTCTGGCTTTTTCCTTCCTTCAAAATGGGAAAAGATGGAAGAAGAGGTGAATTCAATTTTGCAGATTCTAAATTTTTTAAAGTTTTTTTAAAAACATTTATAGGGATTGGTCATTATTTCCCAGGATTCTCATGAAATCCAAGAGTCATGGAATGGTTTGGGTTGAAAGGACATTAAATCCCACCCAGTCTCATCCAGGGACACTTCCCACTGTCCCAGGCTGTTCCAACCCCAATGTCCAGCCTGGCCTTGGACATTCCAGGGATCCAGAGGCAGCCACAGTTGCTCTGGGAATTCCATTCCAGGGTCTCCTCACCCTCCCAGCCAGGAATTGCTTTCCAATATCCCACCCAAATCTCCCCTTTTCCAGTGGGAAGCCATTCCCTGTGTCCTGTCCCTCCACCCCTTGTCCCCAGTCCCTCTCCAGCTCTCCTGGAGCTCCTTTAGGCCCTGGCAGGAGCTCTGAGCTCTCCCTGGAGCCTTCTCCTCTCCAGATCAACAAATTTCCTCTGGAACTTAAAATGGATCCAGCCCCATCCAGGGAGGAGCAAATGACAGAAGCCAAGTTTTTCCCATATCCTCACCTGTGGAACCATCCCTGCCTGTCCTCCTTCACTCCCAGAGGAATTTTGACCCCAGCTGTCGCTCTGACCTTTTTCCGCCTTCTGATGTTTACATTTTTGTAGTAGAGTTTCTCACGGATTTTTATGTAAACAAAGTGATTGTTTATCATTCCTCTCTTCATGGACTTCTAGTTTGACCAGTAGGGTTGGAGAGATGGCAACCTTTGTCCTCCAATCCCTAGTCATTGTCAAAAATCTATAGAACCCCAAGTGAAAAATGAACCGCTCCTCTTCTTGCCCTGACGACTGATGGCGTGCGTGTCCTTCATTCTGTCCTCTAGCGACACCCAACCTCCCTGTCCCACCCGTCCTCATCCCCTCTTCTCTGTCAGAATGACGTGAAGGAAATAATTTTTCCTCTCTTTTTGTTTTCCAGCCCCACAAAGGCTTCACACGCCCAAGTCCTAATGACACAGAGACTCAAATCCCTCAGGTTCTGTGGGAAATGGCTTGATTGGGCACCTCATCAAACACCCGAATATTAGAACCCTGAATTTGGTGGGGATGTCGTTATGGCATGTCTCAGAGGCAGGTTGTTCCACAGACACTTCGAAAATGGGATTATAAAGTTCCTGGAGATTTGTGGGTTTTAGCTTTTCCTCCCCAGATTTTTATAAATAACTTCAGGTGTTGAGAGCTTTTATTTTTTTCATGCCCAAACTTTTGGGAAATTCGTGAGGACCACCAGGAGCTCTCCTGGCAGGGATGGATGGGATTTATCCCTTATTGCACCCCCTGTTTTCAGCTCTGCCAGATGTCATCCCTCATCTCTCCCTAAATATTGACCTTCCCTGAATTTCTCAAAGCCAAACACGGAATTGCAGCAAATCCTGAGCCGTCCTGACTGAGGAAATGTTTGGCTCAGAAGAGGAGAAAGACAGTTTCAGGGATATGCTTTGATTTTTTCCATGAGGGATTGGAAAAATCGTGGAAGGAGGAGAGAAGGAAGAAAAAATTAATGAGCATTCAGGTAAATAAAGATGGAACTTCCCCTTTTGTTTGCAGTGCTGCACAAATCTGTGTGAGCTGCTGGGATTCTGAAGGGTTTGATGATTCATTTATCCAACAAACCAGACGGGTTTGATAATCCAGGTTTATTCTGGGATCAGCTTTATTGTTGGAATATTGACACTGGCCACGGAAGAAAGCGGGTGTGAAATGCAATTAGGGATTTGTCCATTTTTATTAGATTCTGATTAGAGTTTGATTTAAGGAGCAGGATGAAGGCTACAGTTCCCAGTTCTCCCTTTGCTGTGCAGGGCCACACACACACAGGGGTTTCAGGGAATCTTGGAATTCCAGGAAGATTTGGGTTGGAAGGGACCTTAAATCCCACCCAGTGCCACCTCTGCCATGGCAGGGACACCTCCCACTGTCCCAGGCTGCTCCAAGCCCAATGTCCAACCTGGCCTTGGGCACTGCCAGGGATCCAGGGGCAGCCACAGCTGCTCTGGGAATTCCAGCCCAGCCAGGAATTGCTTCCCAATATCCCACCCAAATCTCCCCTTTTTCCATTCTGAAGCCATTCCCTGTATCCTGTCCCTCCATCCCTTGTCCCCAGTCCCTCTCCAGTTCTCCTGGAGCCCCTTTAGGCCCTGCAAGGGGCTCTGAGCTCTGCCAGTCTGAAGAAAATCCAACCCAACCCCAAGATTTTCCCAGTAAGGGGAAATCTTTGAGATTCCCAGGGGGACGAAGAGCCTCAGTAATTGGGATGAAATCCTTAATGGAGTTAGTGGTGGAGGAAGCGGAGCCTCAGGAGCAGGTGGAGCAGCAGGAAAGGCGGCAGGGGGGCCTTCAGGAGGGTTGTGCTGGCTCAGCTGCTGCAGGAGCAGCTCTTGGCACATTTTGGGGAGGCAGCAGAGCCGAGCTGCTGAGCAGAAGTGCAAACCTGCAGCAATCCAGGTGATTTACAGCCCACACTGCACATTCCTGCTGCTTAAATGTGATTTGGTTGCTTTGGTTTGGTTTCCAAAAGGGTCTGGAGATGTTGAAAAGAGCAATTTTTTGGAGGATTTACCCAGGACTTCCCTTCTAGAAGGAAGGTTTAATCCTGGTCTTAATCAGCTGAACATGACCATTGACCCAGGCCTGTTTCAGTGCAGAATTTTGTGAATCGTTTTTCCCAAATGGCAAAGAAATTGCCCTGACCTGAACCAGGATCTTCCTGGTGGTGCCCAGAGATGGGACAAGATGGGACAAGCCAGGAATTTCCCTGGCAAAGGAGGCAGAACTTCTGCCCTGGGCAGTGCCCAGCCCTGAGCAGAGCCCAGAGACGGGCTGGAGTCTTCTTCCTTGGGATATTCCAGAGTCACCTGGACACAGCCCTGTGCCCTGAGCCCTGGAATGGCCCTGCTGGAGCAGGGAGTGGCACCAGGGACCTCTGAGGTTCCTTCCAGCCTGACCCAGCCTGGGATTGGCAGGCCAAAAATTTCCAAATATCTGGAGCCATCCACATTTCCTGCCCTGAGTGTCTGCTGTTTTGGGAATCCATTTAGCCCTCCATGGGCTCCTAAGAATTAGGGAAAGGAGGAGAAAAGGCAGAAACTCACCTGTGCTTTATATTTGCTCCTTTTTTTGTGGGAAATGGATTTTTTTGAGAATTTTTTAAGCCTGACAGAAGGAACTCATAGCATGTATCTGTATGCAAATTTTGAGATAAAAAATGCTGAAATTAGAAATGCCATGGGACAGACCAGACATTGCTGAGAGAGAAATGGAACTGGAAACAAGTTTTAAAGGATGGCCTTGCAAACAAGACTGGATACTTTGGAGAAATAGAACTGTGGAAGGTGCATTGTAGTAAAACCCATGAGTAATTTTAGATGTTTGGCTTTAAGGCATTTACAGCACTGTGTGGCAAAAGCTGACAGACCAAAAACACTTCTAATGGATTGTAATTAGGAAATAGTTTGGCCTCTGATTGTGACGGTGTGAATTGTAACATCTGTACTGTCTCAGCCTTCACATGAGACTGAAAATGGAACAAAAGACTTTCAAACACCTCTCAGTTGCCCCATCTCTAAGTCAGAAAAATGTATAATCTGACACTTTTTGACCATTTCCAAACATGTTCCAGACTGGCTGGTGATTTTTGGGAAGCAGGCCATGCCTCTTGCCTCCATCCAGAGCTGCTCCTGGATCAAGTTCCACGCTCCAATGTCGGATCCGTGCACGAAGAAAAAGATATTTTGGCCTAAGGCAGCAGAAGGAGACAGGAGCTCCCTCCACTCCCTCTCCAGCTCCATCGGGGTGGACAAAGCCAGGAATGAAGCACAGAGGGTGGATGTGAGCCTGGATGAGCCCTCAGTCACAGGTGGAGTTGGGGACTCTGGCATTCCTGGCAGGATTGTGCCTGCAGCTGCCACCACTTTACTGGCTATTCATGGAACCAGCTGCTCCAAGCAGGAATTCTGAGGGATTTGCAAAGCATGGGAGAGAAAGCTTTTTTTTTTTTTTTTTAATTGGCATCAGCTGACTCTCCATTGAATCATGGAATCATGAAATAACCCGAGCTGGATTTACAGGGATCATCAGTCCAGCTCCTGACCCTGCATGGGACACCCCAAAATCCCACCCTGCTCTTCTTCTGAGTTCTGGGATGGATTTAAGAATCCGCATTTAAAATCTGCAATCTTTCCCCCACCTCCTCCCTGCATCCCCCACTGGATCCTGGCAGGCATTTGATGTTCTCCAAGAGATTTTCCCAACTCTGCTCCTCAGCATCAAGACCTGGAGAACATTTCCACAGACCCTGGAGTCAAACTTTGTTGCTTTTATCTTCTTTTCCTTCCAGAGTTGGGATTAAATGCTCGAGACAGTATTTCTTGTTCGGACTCAGATGTTTATTAATTCTTATCTGTGCTACAGTCTCACAAACAGTGGGTTCTAGCCAACAAAGTGAAAAATGGCTCTGGCTCTGTCTCTCTTCAAGGCCTTTTAAGCACAAACTGTCCAATAATGAGATGACACCTAAATTATTTTTACTTTTAACCCAATAACCAACCACCCGTGGCCCACAGTGAGGATTTTTCTACCCAATTGCAAAACACCACCCAAACCCATGGAGGAGAAGATGAAAAAGAAGGACTCAGCCTCTGCCCTAAATCCTCCATCTTGCTTTATATATATTACTGTATTCTAACCCCTTAAACTCCAAGTTTTCCCCCCTGTGATATGACACACTTCTATTCAAACTCCACACCCACAATCCCAGTGCTGTCACTCAGTTTTGGAGCCTTTTCCACGGCCTCAGGTCAATGCAGTGTTTGCTTGGGGGTCAGTGCCTGCCAGCACAGAAAGGCTGGAATTCTCAGTGCCCAGGGGTCCAACAAAACCTCACTTCCTCGGTTTTGGGAAAGGCACAAAACTGCCTCCTGATAAATAGCAAATGTCCTTTATATTCCCGAAGTTCAGGATCCTGCTGCCTTCAGGATTTAGGAAGGAACATCCCAAGGCTGGATGGGATAAACCCCTCACACCTCGCTCTTCCCTCAGCCCCACTTCCATCTGGATCCGGTTACAAATCCTACCTGACGTACTCCCGTGGATTGTGCAGAAATGCGTGGCTGATCAAATAAATACTGCTGGATTTCTTGCTTGGGAAGAATATTTACAAAGGCAAAGAAATCACAGGCAGAGGGAAGAAACCAGAGACTGCAGCTTGTCTTTTCTGGAGGCTGCTGGCAGTTTGTTTTTCAAATAGCAAATCCTGCCTTAGGCCTGACCAGAAAAAGCAATAAAAAACCATTCATTTTTGAAGGAGGAAAAGAGAAATAGGATTTTTAAAGCCTTGCACCGTTGTTTTTTTTTTTTTAACTTCTTTTAACTTCTTTTTCTGAATAATTTTTCCTTTAGAGAGACAAGAAAATATAAACTCTGCTGTGAGGAAAGGTTGGGAGAGCTGGGAATGTTCCCCTGAAGAGGAGAAGGCTCCAGGGAGAGCTCAGAGCCCCTGCAAGGGCCTAAAGGGGCTCCAGGAGAGCTGGAGAGGGACTGGGGACATGGGATGGAGGGAGAGGACATGGGGAATGGCTTCAAACTGGAAAAATGGGAGATTAGGCTGGGATATTGGGCAGGAATTCCTGGCTGGGCTGGAATTCCCAGAGCAGCTGTGGCTACCCCTGGATCCCTGTCAGTGTCCAAGGCCAGGTTGGACATTGGGCTTGGAGCAGCCTGGGACAGTGGGAGGTGTCCCTGCCATGGCAGGGGGGGTTTGGGTGGGATTTAAGGTTTCTTCCAACCCAAACCGTTCTGGATTCTAACCTCACTGCTGTGGTTTAGGGGAAGTTATTTCTAAAGCAGCAGCAGCCAAAGAAGGAAAATGATATTCCAAGACACTTCCAAGGAACACAAACCACAGATAAGCCACCTGTCTCTCCCAGCCTGTGGGAACAAATCTGACCTGGGCGCTGTTACAGCAATGCCAGTGTGGGATGGAGACTGGATTCCAGCCCTCCCTCCAAAATTAAATCCTTGGGAGTGTTGGAAGTGGACACAGACTGTGCCTCGTGGGCTTCATGTTTCATGTGAGCAGAATCAATTCCATGTGCTGCTGCTTTTAGGGAATGCTTTGAAGAGAATTTGTGTTCAGAGCTCATTTCTTCAGGAAGGGGTCCATAGTGATGCCTTGGGAAGGCTGACCAGGAACAGAGACTGGAGAATACAGTAGATATTTATTAAAAGGCCTTTAGGATATACCTTGGGCAGGACAAGAGCCTGGACAGGGCTACACCCAGTGTGGGCCCAAAATGGACACAAAATGGACACCCAGTCATGAGGTCTCACACTTTGATAGGTTTTGCTCCATTTGCATATTGGGGTTGAATTGTCCAATTCCAGCTGCAGGTGATGCAGTCCCATCCTTCTTGTTTTCTCCCTCCTGCCCACCCTTGTTGGTTCTTTGGGGCCTGAAAACTTGTCCCGGTTGTCCTTGGTGTGCAGCAGGAGAAGGATTTGTTTTGTGTCCCTGCTGTGTGCAGAGCTGAGTGACACTGACTGTGAGCTCAGAGCTGCAGCCCTGGGCAGCACAGAACCTGGAATACATGGGAGATAGAAGTCAAGACACCAATGGCACCAAATGGTGGCAATTTGTTTGGAATTCCAAAGGCTTCCTTTCCCAGGACAGGCGTTATTTCAGGTGAATCCACCCTCTGTGACAACACCTCATGGAATTTCCCCCTTCCAGATGTTGTTCTTTCTCTTTCCTCATGCAAGAAATCATGTTTTGGGGATCTTACACCAGTTCTTGGCTTCTGAGTTACCATCTTTTATTGACTGAACTCTGCTAATGGCTCTGAGGATGGCAATAAATATTTGCAGTCTGGATTGGCCTGAATTTATTGCAGAAAGTGGAAACCTCAGGTCAGCAAACAAAGCTGGAATTATGTGGGAGGTTTTTTTTAATATTAATCCTCCAAATTATTAATATGGACAGGTTGGGGCTGTGGGGCCAGAAATTCGTTCTGTTCAATGCCATGTTTAAATATGTACAACACAGTACAATTAAATTATTATTATTGAAATATAATTAATATTCTAGCTGAGTGTGTTCAGGTTATTCAGGTAGGTTCACTGACAGCTTGGATTGAAAAATCTGTTTAAATGCCCAAAGTCTGAACGAAATAAAAATCAGATTACAATGATCTAAAATTAGCTTTTTTTGTATATATTTATATTAATAACAAGTGTTATGGAAAGGATAATGCTTTTATTCAAACTAAAAAGTAGTGGTATGGAAAAAAGGGAGAGGACAATGTCACAGAATTCCAGAAGGATTTTTGGGTTGGAAGGACCTTGAATCCCATCCCATCCATCCCACAGATCCCATGGATCCAATCCCTTCCCATGGATCCAATCTTATCCCATCAATCCAATCCCACCCCACTGATCCTATCCCATCCCATCCCGTTGAACCCAATCCCATCATGGCAGGGACACCTTCCACTATTCCAAGATGTTCTGACCTGGCCTTGGACATTCCAGGGATCATGGGGCAGCCACAGTTGCTCTGGGAATTCCATTCCAGCCCCTTCCCACCCTCCTATCCAGGAATTCTTTCCCAATATCCCACCCAAATCTTCCCTTTTCCAGTGGGAAGCTGTTTCCTGTGTCCTGTCCCTCCATCCCTTGTCCCCAGTCCTTCTCCAGCTCTCCTGGAGCCCCTTCAGGCCCTGGCAGGGGCTCTGAGCTCTCCCTGGATTTTTCTCTTCTCCAGCCTTTCCTTCTACGGAAATCAAACTGAGAAATTCCCCAAATCCCATTTTTTTGGGGAGATGTGTCCAGTTCAAGGCTGTAATATTCCCCAGGGTTAGGAAAAATTCCAGAGGTCCCAAAGCAAGGTCAGAACTCCCCACAGGGCAATGTGGATTTTTTTGATCCAGAGGGTAGAAGGAGCAACAAGGAAAAGAGAAAGGGAGGAAGAAAGGGAAAGAAGGGAGAAGGGAGGGAGAGAAGGATATTGTAGGATATTGATAGATTGAGCATCCCCACAGGTGGTTTTTCCACAGTTTTTTGACTTTTTCCTAGATCTTTTCATGCCTTTCAGTCTGTCCCACCCCAAAATTTTCCCTGTCATGGACAACGAGGCTGCTGAAAAATGTCTCCAGTTCCTGCTCTCTCCCACTGTTGGCAGGAGTGAGAGATGCGGAATCACTTCACAATTTTCTGGAATAAAAATTCATCTCTGGGCAGCAGCAGAGCTCAGAGTTCTGCCTTCCCAGGATATCTCAGAAGGCGTTGAGCAATATTAAACCTCAGGGCTGTTTAAGCAAATACCAAGGAAATAATTGCTGGCAATTCCCTGGCAGCTCCCAGCGAGATTCCCAGGAAGTTCTGCAGTAAAACAAATATTTGAGGTACAGAAAACATGACAAAACCACGGTATTTACTGTGCCAATTTTTAAAGAATTTCCCTTGCTCTTTTATTTAAATGTAGTGAATAAATGGACTTAAATAAGATTTCCTGTGTAATATATCCATGATGCAGCTTTTTTTTACTTCTTTATTTGAACCTGCTGGACAGGTGGAGTTGATTTTTTCCTGCCTGGAATACGGAAGAAAATCCAGCTCAACCCTTATCAGCAAATATTCTGGGATGTTTCCAGCTGTGGATGGAGAATTCTGCTGCTCCTGGGGCTAAAATCCAACACAGGATGAGGATTGTGCAGCTAGCCAAGGAAATGGGATGTGATCTCCAGGGAAATGTAGTGATAATTCCAATAATCACCGATTTTTAAGGAATCTGACAGGCAGCCTTGTCCCAAGAAATCCTCCTGTCCCAGAAGGGGGTCAGGCTCTGGAATCTCCACTTTGATCCGGCTGCTCGGAAATAAACTCTGCTCCAGCTGAGATTTCAAGTGGAATTCCCTGGAAATGTCCAAGGCCAGGTTGGACATTGGGGCTTGGAAAAAACTGGGATAGTGGAAGCCTTCCCCTGGCCCTGGAAAGGGGGTGGGATTGGTTGGGATTTAACATCCCCTGAACCCAAACCTTTCCATGATTCCATTATTCCCCAACTCATCCTCATTCCCATCCAATGGGAATTCTGTTATCCAGATAAAACCAGCTGCATCCACCTGTCCACCAACACTTCCCTACAAAGGTCACTGACAACTTGTTTAGGGGTTTTAATTTTGTGGATCAGGAATTCCAGCAGCTTGGACAATTCCCTGCGGCCCAGCTGAGGAACAAAATGTTCAACCAGATGGAAATGATGGAAAATTTCCACAATTCCCTGACAGGAGGGATTTGGTCAGGTTCTGCTCCCAGGGAACAGGGACATGAGGAGAAGGAATGGCCTCAGGCTGGGCCTAAGGGGGGTTTCGATTGGATATTTGGGAAAATTCCTTCATGGAAAGGCTTGACAGCAATAATATCATTGTCCCACCTCCCAAACCTGAAGGAATCCATAAAATGAGATTACAAAATGCCCTTCCCAAACTCCTGGACATCCAGAGCTGGGAAAGGAAACTCTTCATGGAGTAAGAAGTGAGGGAGAAGTGCAAGGGAAGCTGGAAATTTAAACCTTTGTCCTTTCCAGATGGTCACAACATTCTTGGCTGCTCCCAAGAGGGCTGGAAAAGTTAAATATTCCCTTTGTTTTTGGTCCCTTTTCTGCAAAAATCCTTGGCTGGCAACAGATTCCCAAAGCACAATAAGGCTTTGGGAGCATGGAATGTTCAAGGCTTTCAAACATGGAATTCTGGAAGTGCTGTTGCTCCCACAGAAGCTGGGATAAGGAAAAGCAATGGGGTTGTGTTGGGGTTTATGGAATGCATTAATTTCTTTTCTTTAGGAATTATATTCCAGTGCATCAGGAGCCTTCAGGATGCAGGGACTTCTGTAATTTTTTTGTTAGGAAAAGCCAAGTTCCAGGTTCCCCTGGCTGAGATGTGTTCCTCAAATCTCTCCAAACTGACAAAACCAGGAAGCTTTGGTTGCTCTTTGTTCTCCCTTCTCCCAGGAAAAAAATTTACCTGAGCTTTTCCAGGAGGGATCATGGAGATTCCCTGTGTTTGATTTGTCCCACAAATCCTTCCAAACTGAGAAAAACTGGGAAGATTTTGTTGCCCCTTTCCCCCCTACCTATTCCCAAGATAGATAACAATTTATCTAAGCTTTTCCAGGAGGGATTTTGGATGTTCCCTGTGTTTGACAGAGTGAGCTCGGAAGGAGGGAGTCACCATTCCTGCGGTCGTGTTTCCTTGGGGTATTTTTCCCCCTAAAATTTTAAATATTATTATGATTCCACATCTCAAAACTGAACAAATCCATCGAATATTGCAATACCAAATTTCTGGAGTTGGGAAGAAGCTCCTCAAGAAATGGGAAGTGAGGGAGAGGTTCTGTCACAGCATCCAGGAAAAAAAAGCCCCTAAAAAGCCACTGGAATTAATTCCATGGATGCAGAGCTGGCCACTGCTTTTCCATGGCAGCTTTTCCAGCATCCCATTCCCTCCCCCCCCCCCCCCCCCCTCCCCCCGCCCCCAAGCCCCAGGAAATGTGCATTATAATCTCCTTCTAGGAATAAAAATATCCGGCATTATAATCTGCTCATCCTCCCTTTTTCATCCCGGGATTTGGCGAGCGGAACGAAGCGTTTTGTACAAAATAAACAAAATGACTCACCCAGTAACCCAGGATTAATCCGGAAAATTGCTATTCTGGGATGTGCCATGGGATTAAAGGGAACCTTTAGACAAAAGGACCTAGAAAGGTCAGGACGGGGATTGGGATCCAGCTGCCAGGAGGGGTGGAGAGGAACAATTCTGAAACAGAAGGAGAGGTTATTACAAACAAATAAAAAATAGGAAAGCAGGTACAGGGAAGAAACTGGGATTTGGGAAAATTGTCCTCAGCAGAGGGATTTGCACCACCTTCAGATATGTCAGGATATCCCAGACAGTAAATCATGAAATTATTTTGGTTGGAAAAGCCTTCAAGATCGAGTCCATGCTGTGATCAGTCCCCACCTTGTCACCAGCCCAGAGTCCTGACTGTCACTTCCAGGCATTCCTTGGACAACTCCAAGAAAAGAGCTGGAGCCACTTTTCCCAATATTTAAGAATTCCTCACTGATATTTGAAATCCTCCTAAAAAACAGGTAAGAAGTGATTCCCTTTATCCCTTCAGATGAGGCTTGGAGCAAGCTGGAAAAGAGGAACTCATGGCAGGGCATGAGCTGATCCCTTCTGACCCAAATCTAATTTTTCTCTATTTCTCTCTTTCTCTTCCTTCCTTCCTTCCTTCCTTCCCTCCCTCCCTCTTTTCTTCCTTCCTTATCAGAATTGTGTGACCTTCCGTTGTTTCCCGGTGATCAGAAGACCTTGGAGAAGAGAAGGGATACAAAGCTGGGCACGGCACATTTGCATGGATAATTATGTCCCCTAATTTACCGCTGTAATTATGATGAGAGCACATTAAAATCACGCAGTTGAATGCGTAATGAGCAATTAGGGTGTGTGGGGATACAAGGAGGGCACTTCCACCTTTAACCCTGGGATTTGTGTAAATATTTCCCACAGTTTTTACTGGATTTACTCATTTTACCCTCACAAGAGTCCACGGCATTCTACATGACCTTACTGTCTTTATATCATATTTATTTTAATTTTTATTATTTTAATTTTAATTTTACTTGCATTTTTCTTTTTATTTATATTTATATTTTTGCTTATATTTCTAATTTTAATATTTTATTTTTATTTGTATATATTTCTATTTTACATGTATTTGTATATTTATACTTACATTATATGTATTGATATTTACACTATTTCTATTTCTATTTCTATTTCTATTTCTATTTCTATTTCTATTTCTATTTCCTTATATTTTTATTTTTATTTATTTATTATACTTCTATATAGTTATAAATACATATTTATATTTATATTTACAACTTATTTGTAGTTTATTTCTTATTGTATGTTTATATTTACATTATTTGTATTTATATTTACAGTATTTATATTTATATTTTGGGTTTTGTATTTATATCTCTATCTTTGTCTTAATATTTTCATTTTTATTTTTAATTTAATTTTAATTTTAAATATTTTTATTTTTACATTTATTCTATTTTTATTATTTCCCAAGGAATTGAAATGCTGCATTTTCCCAATGGAAAACCCATGGAAGGAAGGCAAATAATTTTGGATTTCCTTGAAATAATGTGGTAAAAGTGAATTCCTCCAGCTGTGGGCAGCGCTGGGCAATCTCTGGTTGCTGCTGTTGTTGTGTTAGAAAATCCCAATTTAAAGGTGATTTACCAACGTGAAAAATGATCTGGTGAGTCTGATCCTAGTGTTTATTTAATCCAGAGGATTCTCAAATACACATTTTCTATTGTTTATTTGTAATTAGACCGGAACAAGGTTTGCTTCACTCACGTTCTCATCCTATCCATTTTTCAAAGTGTCATCTTAATCTGCTGTAATTACCAAGTGCTCCGCACATCCAGTCAGTTTTGAAACCCATTAAGAATCCAATTAATGCAAAACTTGGGAATTCCTGCCTCGCTGGAGCCCTTGGCTTGGGAGTGAAGTGCTTTGGCTTTGACTCAGAGCTCTGCAAGGATCACTCGTTTATCGAAACCACGTCAGCCCCAGCTGTGGAGCTGCTGCTAATTGGGTGCTTGAATTTAATGAACTTTTCAAGTAAAAATTTTGAGATTGGACTTCCATTTGAGCCAAATCTGATAAAGTTTCAGTGTTGCTCCTGTTTATCCACTCCTGGCACTGGTCACAGTCCCACAAAAGATCCTCCGTGTCCACAAGGCTCAGACCTGGACCTTGCTGCTCACAGAACGCTGTGGCCACAATAAAATTCATCTTCCCACTTCAAATTCCATCATCTCATCATCCAGAGGTCCCAGATTTTTTCCTGACACATCCCTAGATAGCGTTCTCACAACACCGGCAGAGTTTACTGGACAGAGTTTACTGCCCCACCTGTGGCTTTGGTGTCCATGATTTTTTTCCTATCCACAATCATTTCCTATGGTTTAGTTGTCCATGATTCGGTTCCTCTCCACAATTATTTCCCATGGCTTTGCTTTCTGTGATGCTTCCTCTCCACAATTATTTTCATGGGTTTGTTGTCCATAATTTGGCTTCTCCCCACAATTATTTTCCATTATTTTCTTGTCCATGATTTGGCTCCTCTCCACAATTATTTCCCATGGCTTTGTTGTCCGTGAATTTTTTCCTCTCCACAATTATTTCCCATAGCTTTGTTATCCATGATTTTTTCCTCTCCACAATTATTTCACATAGCTTTGTTGTCCGTGAATTTTTTCCTCTCCACAATTATTTCTCATGGTTTGTTGTCCATGACTTCTTTCCTCCTCACAATTATTTCCCATGGCTTTGTTATCTGTGATTTGGTTCCTTTCCACAATTATTCCCATGGTTTTGTTGTCCATGATGTTTTCTCTCCCAATTATTTCCCAAGGCTTTGTTGTCCATGATATTTCCTCTCCACTATTATTTCCCATAGATTTTTGTCCATGATTTGGTTCCTCCTTACAATTATTTCTCATGGCTTTGTTGTCCATCATTTGTTTCCTTTCCACAATCATTTCCCATGGTTTTGTTGTCCATGATTTGCCTCCTCTCCACAACTGTTTCCCATGGATATTTTGGTCCATAATTTGGTTCTTCTCCACAATTATTTCCCATGGGGATTTTTTTGTCCATGAGTTGTTTCCTTTCCACAATAATTTTCCATACTTTTGTTAGCTATGATTTTTTTCCTATCCACAATTATTTCCCATCGTTTTGTTGTCCATGATTTGGATCCTTTGCACAATTATTTCCATGGTTTTGTTGTCCATTATTTGGTGCTTCTCCACAATTGTTTCCCATGGGGTTTTTGTCCACGATTTGGCTCCTTTCCACAATTATTCCCTTGGCTTTGTTGTCCATGATTTGCTCTTCTCCACAATTTTTTCCCAACATCTGTGACTTACCCAGGAGCACGAAGCTCAGCTTTCCACCCTTCACTCTGTTCTTGGCCAGCACCTCAAAACTCAAAAATTCCATTGTCCCCACCTCTCTAGAGAGTTTTTCCCCTCCTCTGTCTGAAATTCCTGCTTGTAGCTGAGTTATTTCCATGGGATCATGATCAGCAGGGCTCAAAATAAAAGGCTGGCCCCTCCTAAAATTTGGGAACAGCCCCCCATGTTTTCCTCAGCTGACCGAGAATCCCAGAACCATGGAATGGTTTGGATTGGAAGAGACCTCAGAGCTCATTCTGTTCTCCCCCCTTCCACTGTCCCAAGTTGCTCCAAGTCCTGTTCAACCAGGCCTTGAACATTCCCAGGTCTTTTCCAATCTTAGTGATCCCAAGATTCCACGATCCCAACATCATGTTGGGATGTGCAGAAGTTGTTTTGGGAAACCAGACCTCGATACTGTTGGCACCATCCTGGGAATTAGGATGGGGTGATGACAGAGGGAAGGGAGAAAAAGAAGGAAAAACTCATTTTTGGGATTCTTGGAGTTGTCCTGCATGGGCCAGGAGTTGGACTCGATGGTCCTTGTATGGAAGGATGATCCCTTCCAACTCAGGATATCCCATATTTAGGGAGAGAGTGATTTCCCAGGACACATCACAACATTCCAGGCACTGCTGGGCTCTGGATTCAATGCTGACAGAGCGACCTGAAAACACATTTAAATTCTCATTTTCCCTGATTAAACCAATTCTGGCAGAGGATAAACACAAAACGTTGGGGGGAAAAAGAGTATTTCAGCTGATTTCTGGATGAAGAGCTGCTCAGCTACCGTGGTGTTGTGTCCCAAAGGTCCCAGAGAATTAAGCAGATTTTCTTTCCAAAACATTTCGCCTGGAAAAGGCATCGAAGTCGGCGTTATCAGTGCTGTTGTGTCCTTGAGTGTGGGATTTCAGATCCTTCCCACGTGTACTGGAAAGTCAAAAAAAACCCAAACCAAGCAAACAAAAAAACCCCACCAAAACAAAACAAAAACAAACCTCTTAATAAATAATTAAAATAAATAATTCCATTGGAGCCCTTATCACCAAAAAATTGGCTTTGAGGATTTGGAAGCGCTGGGAAGAGATGTGTGAGCTGATCCAGGAATTTTAACTGGTGTCAATGGATAAATCAAGGAATGCAGAGCTGGGACAGATGGGATGGAAAGAGCTCCAAATTCGGGGAAGAAAGGCAGAGCTTTGATCTTATTCCATGGATTTTTTTTCCCAGGTGCTTCCCATATGAGGAGAGCCATGAGAGGTTGGAGCTCCTCTGCTCTGGAGCCAGGCTGGGAGAGCTGGGAATGTCCACCTGGAGAGGAGAAGGCACCAGGGAGAGGTGAGGGTACCTAAAGAGGCTCCAGGAGAGCTGGAGAGGGACTGGGGACAAGGGATGGAGGGACAGGACACAGGGAATGACTTCTAGCTGTAAAAGGGGAGATTTGGATGGGATGTTGGGAAGCAATTCCTGGCTGGGACAGTGGAGAGGGGCTGGGCTGGAATTCCCAGAGCTGCTATGGCTGTCCCTGGATCCCTGGCAGTGCCCAAGGCCAGGTTGGACATTGGGGTTGGAACAGCCTGGGACAGTGGGAGGTGTCCCTGCCATAGCAGGAGGTGGGATGAGATGATCTTTTCCATCCCAAACCATTGGGAGATTCCAATTGGGGAATTCTCCTTGGTGCCTGACAGCAAAGGCTTCCCTTTAGAGCTGGGTGAAAAATCCCTCTGGGAAGAGGCTCAGAGGCTGAAAATTCCTTTGTCCTCTTTGGAATCTGAACTTGAGCCAGGTCCGGAGCACATCCAGGGGAAAGCCAAGCCCTTCATGCTCTGCCTGTGGAGTGGTGCTTCCCACATGGAGAGGTAAATGGGAACAATCTGTTCCTGCAGCACAAACCTTAGCTCAGGGAAGGGAAATGCAACCCCACACAAAGAAATCATGCCGGTTACAGTTGTTTTATTGGCAGGAATGAAATATCCCACTCCAGCTATTCTGTTGTTTGGTTTAAAGATAATTCAGTCCTTTAGGGAAGGAGTTTGGAATAAGTGGTGGAGATTTATCCAATGTCAGCGGAATATAAATCTTCCCTTCTTAAGCAGAGTGAACGTTCCCTGCTTTTCCTGCAGCCAGCCTAGAAAGTGTCCTGGAGGGCTTCCCTCACCAATTGGAGTTAAATAAATCAACCCCAAACTGCTCCTTCCATGGGAAAACTCTCCAGTGTCCACAGGCAGGAAGAATCAGATTTTGGGATGCTTGCAGCACGAGGAGCCCCTGAGCTGTGGTGGAGCACTCAGGTATCCCATGGACCTGTTGACAAGAGGGACGCACAGAGAATCCCAGAGGGATTTGGGTTGGATTTAATCCCATCTCATTCCACCCCCTGCCATGGGACACCTTCCACCATCTCAGTGTGCATCCTGTTGGGAAAAGCCACATAAAGGAGATAGAGGAGTCGTGGAAGAACTTAATCCCAATAAAGGAAAGAGTCCCCTGGGATTTTCCCTCTTGAGGTTTTGGAGGTGCAGTCTCCTTTCATCCCAGATTCCTGGCCGCATGTGTGGGCCTGATATTTCTGGTTCTGGGAGATTTTAGCCTGCTGGCAGCTGTGAACTTTTTCCCAAGGAAAAATTTCTCAAGGAAGTTTCTTTCCAAAACAATTCTGCAGACAACTCTCCTTTCTCAAAACAATCTTTCTCCAGGTGGTGTTTTGCTGTTTCTCTGGTTTAACCAATGGGATTAGAGAGGTGTTGTTCCCATTCACCAACCATGGTAAGTCTGTATGGGAACACCTTATAAAAGGTAGTAAGAATTAGACAATAAAGCCTTTTTTTCTGTGCTCTTAGCCTTCCGAATTAATTGGAATCTTTCATCTTTCTTTTGTGTCCTACAATGATGTGCACATTCCCTCTTCCTTCTCTCATTGCTGAGGTACCAGGAGCCTTCCCAAATCCCCTGCCACATTTTTCACCCTTAAAAATTACCTTTTCCCCCAAAGTTCAGAAACTCCACCTTGTGCAGCCCCGTTTGGCCAAAATGTCCAGGCTCTGGAATAAACCTGGGCTGGAAGTTAAAATCCCAAAGTTCAGGAACTCCCCTTGGACTGTTTCAGGAGCTGGACTCTCCGGGCTCTGGAAAAACCCTGCTGGGAGTGAGAACAGACATCCAGCCCCATCCCAAAGCCATTCCCACCCAAACCCTCACCCAGGAATCGTTTGCACAGACATCAGCACACATCTTTCAGATCAATCCCTCCTCTCCTTATTTTTCCATTTCTCTTCTCAAACCCTCGTTATTATGAACTCCACCTTTTTTTACAGCCCGGGACGTTTGAAACTCCCCTTCTTGACTTTTCCAGCCTGGCTCTGCAGCAGGTGTGGCAGGGAAATCCAGGGAAACAGCTCAGCCTGGAGCAGCCACCGCCAGCTCCTGCCAGCCCATAATCACCAGAGCTCCCTGTGGATGCTCTGTGGCTCCTTGAAGCCAAATCTCCCAACCTCTCCTCCTGCTCAGAATCCCAAATCTCTTGTTTTAGGGGCCTTGACCCGAGTGTGGTGGATGCACTGCCCGTGCCCAGCTGTCCCAGCGTGTCCCTGCGCTCCTGGTTGGATTTTCTGCCCAGCAAAGTCCAAAGGCGGTGTCTGTGCTCCCTGGGCTTCCTGTCCTGGGACTTCCCTGCCCCAGGATTCTGGCCAGGAAATTCCTTTCCCTTTCCCTTTCCCTTTCCCTTTCCCTTTCCCTTTCCCTTTCCCTTTCCCTTTCCCTTTCCCTTTCCCTTTCCCTTTCCCTTTCCCTTTCCCTTTCCCTTTCCCTTTCCCTTTCCCTTTCCCTTTCCCTTTCCCTTCTCCTTCTCCTTCTCCTTCTCCTTCTCCTTCTCCTTCCAGCCCAGAGTGTCCGGAACACACAGCCCTGATCCCTACCCCGCCAGGCTGGGAATTAACAGGGTGAGAATCCCAAACATGAATTCAAAGGGGGAGAATCCAGAGTCCCTCGGGGTTTGGCTCTCATTCGTGCCACAGCCGTGCCCAGGGCGTCTCAGCTCTGGTCACCTTCAGCTCCAGAAGGTTTTTCTTTTTTCCTCTCCTCTCTCTTTCTGTCTGACCTAAGCTCTGAGGGTGCCGGGGCTGTGGAGGTGCCACTGAATTCTCAGAGCAGCCACAACTCCCTGAAGGATCCCCTGTAAAATGAGTTCCCTTGTCCGAGCCCATGGCCAGCATGATCCCACACTCAGAAATCATTTATTAATTGTCTGATAATTGCTGAAGTGACCAGAAATCCCTCTGGCCACCCTGCTGTTGGAAAATGATACAAAAATTTTAAATTTTTTTGTTAGCTTCAGTCAGTCTTTGTTGAAACCCTGGGCACTGAGAATTTAAGGCTTTGGACTGCAGTGATACATTTGGGGCAATATGGAGGATTTAGGGTGCAGGCTGAGTTCCTCTTTCACCTTCTTCTTTGTGGGTTTGTGTGGTTTTCCTTATTGGGTGAAAGGGTCAGCATTGCAGACCATGGGTGGTTGGTTATTGGGTTAAAAGTAAAAAAAAATTTAGATGTCATTTCATAATTGGACAGTTTGTGCTTAAAAGACCTTGGAAAGAGTTAGAGATGGAACCATTTCCTACTTTGTTAGCTGGAACTCACAGTTTGTGAGACTGTAACACAGATAAGAATTGATAAACATCTGAGTCCAAACACAAAAATGCATCTCTTCAGCATTTTATCCCAGCTCTACCAGAAGAAAAGAAGATAAAAAACCCACAAGTTTTGTTCGCCTTTGCCCTGGGGGAAAGGAATTTAGGTGTTTTTTCCAAGGACTGTTCCACCCCTCAAGGCACGATAGGCTGAACATCCCAGCAGAGCAGGAGCAGCACAGAAGATCCACGACCATCAACTCCAAACATCCCCCCTGGAATGGTCAGAGACACCTGGTCTGGAAAATATTGATGAGAATGAGAACCTAATTCATATCAAAGGCAGAGGGATCAATAACCAATAGGAAACCAAATACTACAAGAATAGTTTCCAAGAGGAAGACAAATACTAAGAATTTCACAACTTGGGTCGAATAAACATTGAAGAAATTAATTTCTCTGGGTCTTGACTGTATAAAATGTGTGAAAAATCGAGTTAAATGGACATGTGATGGGATGGTTTTCTCTGCACAACCCGGGCTATGTGTGGGTGAAATGATTTCTGTTGCAAATCCTGGCCAGGATAAAGCAATGCCTTGACTCTCTAACCCTAAAAAATGTTGCAGAATTTTCATTTTTCCCGTGGTTTCAGTGACACTGGGGCTCTCCATCCTCCAGAACAAGACGTATCTGTGCAGCCAGGGACTCCTGATGAATTTCTGCTCCATTAATTATTTCAGCCTCCCCCCCCCCCGGAGCTGTGCACTCTCCTTCTGGAGTCCTAAACCCTGGCAAAAAAACCCTTTCTCCTGTTGGCTTTCCCACAAAATCCCTCTCCCTTTCGTAGGCTTCCAGTTGAGCCAGAGGAATTCGGTCTGTGCACCAGGCAAGGGAAAAAATAATGTCATTTTTATTTTATTATTAAAATCAGCATTATGGAAAAAAATAAACCAGTCTGCCTGAACCTCATCCTCAGGTGCCCTTTATTTTTCCATTATTGAGCTGAGAGTAGTGATCCCTACAAAAAAATTCCTCCTGCCCCAGCCCTTTGGGACTGCATTAAGTGGTGCCTGAGCAAGTTGCAGCTGCTGCCTCAGCAGAAAGATCTGGAGAGGTTGGATGGGAAAGATTTTGGAAAAACTTGGACTCTGCCTGTGCTGGAGAGCAAATTCCTTCAGTTTGTGCCTTTTCCTTTTTTTTTTCTTTTCCTCTTCTCCTTCTCCTTCTCCTTCTCCTTCTCCTTCTCCTTCTCCTTCTCCTTCTCCTTCTCCTTCTCCTTCTCCTTCTCCTTCTCCTTCTCCTTCTCCTTCTCCTTCTCCTTCTCTTCTCCTTCTCCTCCTTCTCTTTCTCCTTTTCCTTTTCCATCTTGGAAGTGAGCAGCCACAGCAGGGAACTGGTATCCAAATAAAAATTCCGGGATTTATCACTAAGGATTTGGATCAGAAGCTCACTCCTGTTTGGTCAGTGCCATCACCTCCTTTTGGGGCTCAGATTTGGTCACTTTACATCAAAAAAAAAAAAAAAAATTCCAGTACCAGCAGGATGGGTTGGGAACATCTGGGTTTTCAGCCCTTGGCCCTGCAGCATCCTCAGTCTCAAATCACAAAACTATTGTGGAGCTACTTCAGGATTTATCTCCTAAAGTGTTTGGATGATCTTGGTGTTTCCACTCACCCAAAGGAAACATTCCCAATTTTCAGGCTGGAGGTGTCCCTGACAGGAGGAATGTGGAAAACCAGTTTGTCCCAGTTCGCCCCAGTCTCCAGCAGCATTTGAACCCCTTTTTCAGGTGTCAGGACTTCAGACCAAGTCCTGCAAAGGAATATCCCAAAAAATGCCACCTGGAGAGGAGGGGACAGGAAATCACAGGAACATAGTGCCACATTTACAGCCAGAATTAATGTCATTAATTTAAATTCATCAGGGATAATTATTAATTATTAATTATGAATTACTATTAATTGGGGTGAATCTCCCCATGGAAAGGGTGCCCGGGGAGGTTTGGAGTGCCCATCCTGGAGGTGTCCAAGTAATTCCTGTGAATGGCACTCAGAGCTCTGGTCTGGGGATTGGGCAGAGCTGGGATTCTGATCTTGGAGCATTTTCCAACCTCAGGAATTCTGGGATTCTGTGTTAATGACTTCCTTGGCACTAATCAGACCCAACTTTGGTGTCTGCAGTGAAAACCCGAGGACACCAGGAGCACAAAACCTGGAAAACTGCTGGTGGTGAGGCTGGGTGGGTCTGTGAGGAGAAAATGAGTCCTGCTCATCATTCCCAAGCATCTCCACATGACAGAATTCCTGAGGAGAGACTTCTTCCCTCCAGGAATAATTCAGGATAATATTTAACACCCAGACCCAAAAAACCTCAGCCTTGGAACCGGGTGGGATTTTTAACCAGAAGAGGAATTCTCCACCCAGATTTTTCCATGGTTCTGATGCCACTGGAAGGCCTGAAATCCAGTTTGGACCTGCTGGTGGCAGCTCTGGATTTAGCAGGAAGTTCAGCTGGGAATTTTTGGGAAGGGGCTCCTAGAGTAGAAGGAGAGAATCCACCCCATGGACCAGCTCAGCTCACGTGATGGCTCTTAATTTGTGACCTCTGACCCCCCAAAATGGCTCTTTTTAAACAGCTTTGAGTAAGAGGAATTTTAAATAGTAGAGCAGATATTTTAAAATAAAGACCTGTGAGGCATTTCAGGAATCTGAGCTTTGAAGGGAGCAAAACTTGAGGATTTTTCTTCACATTCAGCAGTGCACAGTCGAACCAACATTTTTCCTGAATATTCCAGCTCCTGAGGCTTTTCACTGGATTTCAGCAACACCCAAGATCAAAACAACAACTTTCCTGAATATTCCAGCTCCTGGTTAAATGCCTCCATATTGGCAAAATTCCTGAAGGTCCTAGCCAGATTTCTGATCCTTTAACCTCCAACATTCCAGGTAATTCCCACAACCTCGGATTCCAAACAACGAATTTTATTATTAGATAAACACCTGGCTCTTTTTTTTTTTTTTTTTTTTTTTTTTTTGCCTTGCTCCTCTCTCTGCACCAAACTATAATGTTCCTTAAAATCCCAATTTTCCACTCGCTGAAGTGTGGCAGCCACATCCCATTAAAAGAGTTTTACCAGGAAAATTATCCATGCCTTTAAATAGGTCATGCATACACTTAGCATATGTTACATTATTCTCCACGTGCGGCCGAATCGTGCTGGATAATTGGAAACTTCTGGAGTCACAAGCAAATAAAATCGTTCCTCTGATCGTTAATAAGTAGAGAGTGTGGAGAAAATGGGGGAAAAAAAAGGAGCAGGGGGAATGAAAAAAGAATTTAATTTGGTGGGAAGTTCGAGAAGAATTGTCCAATGGATATTCCAAATGCTGATGGAGTGAATGTTTAAAAATATCCTTGGGCATTCTGAGGAATTCCTGAGCAGGGAAGGATTCCTTGGAGTCTTCTGCCACCTGCTTGGGTGGAATGGAGGCTCCAAAACTTCCCTGGGCAGTTCCAAGATCTCAGCACCCTTTCCATGGGTGTCCACCTGCTGACAGGTGCTGTCCACCCTGAGCCTCTCCTAGCCCAGCCTGAGGCTGTTCCCTCTCCTCCTGTCCCTGTTCCCTGGGAGCAGAGTCTGACCTCTCATCTAAAAAGGAGGAAGAGGGAATTTTTATATGGACAGACAGCACCAGGACACAGGGAAGGGCTTCCCACTGTGCGACGGCAGGGATGGATGGGAGATTGGGAAGGAACTCCTGGCTGAGCTGGAATTCCCAGAGCAGCTGTGGCTGCCCCTGGATCCCTGGCAGTGCCCAAGGCCAGGTTGGACATTGGGCTTGGAGCAGCCTGGGATAGTGGGAGGTGTCCCTGCCCATGGCTGGGGATTGGAACTGGATGGGATTTATGATCCCTTCCATCACAAACCATTCCATGATTCCATGACTTTATAAGATGGAGTGATGCTGTGTCAGTCTGGAGACACTTCCACACTGTCCATCCTCATCCCAGCA
Organism: Sylvia atricapilla; assembly: GCF_009819655.1. Lineage (NCBI taxonomy): Eukaryota > Metazoa > Chordata > Aves > Passeriformes > Sylviidae > Sylvia > Sylvia atricapilla. The sequence goes on along the minus strand of NC_089145.1, from coordinate 35,428,943 downwards.
GCTGAATCCACCTGGATTTTATGGAATCCTGGAAGCTGAGCCAGAGGTGGACTAACTGGTGATGGAAATTTCCAACCTGCCCACGCAGCAGAGCGCAGACCTGGTCCCACACCTGGCAGGAGCTGATCCCACAAATAACAGGAATTCCCCTGTGCTGTCCCACCTGGATTCATTTTAGGTGATTTCTCCATCTGACCGATCCACGGCTACTGTGAGATTTACAGGTATAAAATAATAATTTATAAATTAGGTCTGGGGTGATGAGCATTAAAACTCCCTCCCTTTTCCCCATCAAGGAATCATTTGACACAGCCCCATTCCCCACTCTGCTCCATCTTTATTCCCAAGGCCGCCAGCAGACCAGAAAATTATTCAGGATTCCCCAGAAGCTTCAATCCTGCAAGAAGCCTCTGAGTTCCCTTTCCCATGGCCACGCAGGGAGAAGGTTTTGGAGTGGCACCAACAATTCCAGAGGGGTATAATCCAGGAGAAGACATGATTGTGACAAGATTCACCGATGAGCAGCTCCCTGGGAGAATTCCAGAAGAAGGAGGAAGAAATTGGAGCCACATTTCCAACCAAGTTCCTAAATCAGCCTCCCTAATTTATTTAGGAACTTCCATGCCTCCATCACCTGAGCACTCTCGTTAAGGGGTTCATTAGGGTTGATGAGCTTTGTGTGATTTTAGAGGGAAAGATCTGCTGAGGGAACTGAGGCTTGAGGCAGAGGGAGGCTATTGGAACCTTGGACTCTTGAGAATTCCAGACTTCCTGTGCTAAAGAAAACAAAGAAAACCCTCAAGCAAACACTGCATTTGACCTGAGGCCGTGGAAAAGGCTCCAAAACTGAGTGACAGCACTGGGATTGTGGGTGTGGAGTTTGAATAGAAGTGTGTGATATCACAGGGGGGAAAACTTGGAGTTTAAGGGTTTAGAATACAGTAATATATATAAAGCAAGATGGAGGATTTAGTGCAGAGGCTGAGTTCTCCTTTTTCACCTTCTCCTCCATGAGTCTGGGTGGGATTTTGTAATTGGGTAGAAAAATCCTCATTGTGGGCCACGGGTGGTTGGTTATTGGGTTAAAAGTAAAAATAATTTAGATGTTATTTCATAATTGGACAATTTATGCTTAAAAGACCTTGGAAAGAGATAGAGACAGGGCCATTACAGGGCCATTTTCACTTTTCTAGCTGGAGCTCACAGCTTGTGAGACTGTAACATGGATAAGAATTAATAAACATTTGAGTCCAAACATGAAAACACATCTCTCGAGCATTTAATCCCAATTCTAACAGGAAAAGAAGATAAAAAAGTACAAGGACATGTTTGGTGTCACACCAAGAATAAGCAAGAAATGAAGCAAGTTTGGGGCCACAACTGCACAAACTTCTTTGTTTTCACCTCTGAGGATTGATGAGCAACATAATAAAAACATAATTAATTAGGGATCTCTAGCCCAGGAATGCACCAAAAACCTCCACGAGCATCACAACTTCCAGGAGGGTGGAGTAGAACAATTCTGAGCAGAGGAATTCTGAGCACTGTAACAAAACAGAAGGAAAGATTATTAGAAATAAATCAAAACAGGAAAGCGAGTGCAGGAAATACTTGGGATTTGGGAAAACATCCTCAGCAGAGGAATTTGGAGCTCTCAGGAACCAGTGCAAAAAATGTTTCATTTTCCAGAGTTTTGGGGTTTTGGTGGCCATGGGACCACAGGGGTGGTGTCTTTGGGGTGACAAAACCTTCTCCCGTTCCTGATGGAGACAATTCCAGAGGCTCCAGGTCAGCAGAAACACTGGCAGGGCTTTGGGAACAAAAGGATAAAGAAAGAGGAGAGAATCCCATGGAGAATCCCACATTGGAGCAGAGTCCTGGCAGGACCATGGAGAGCAGAGCCCGGGTTTGCTGGCAGGATTTGTGACCCTCCAGGGGATCCAGGCTAGATCAGCCCATTCCTGAAGGAAACTCTGGATTTTCCACCACCCTCACCTGTGAGGGTGGAAGGTTTCAGTCATTTTCCAGGTGTGAAACTTCTACTTCCTCCAGAAATTCCCAAGACACAGTGTTCCAACTCTTGCCAAATGAAAAAATTATCAGGACTGAACAATTATAATTTTTATTTTTTTGCCTTTTTATCTCCCAATCCTCATCCTGCTGGAGGCAGCTCTGACTTCCCATTCCCAGTGGTTTTGGTTTTTTTTCATTTAAGATTAAGAGTCTAGAGGGTGTGAATAAAGTCCTGGCTCCTTGGGAAAACTGTGCAAACAGATGAAGCAGGAAAAGTTTCTAGAGGGAGAAATGTGTGAATTCTATCCTGGCTGCAAGGAGGGGTCTTCATTCTGGGAGATATCCAGAAATAAACCAGCCTGAACTTTGTGTTGCCTTGTTTAACTTTGCACTGCTTTGAGAGGGAAGCTGGGTCCAAGGAATTCCATAAACCACTTCCAACTGAAATTAAAAATTTCAAATCTGGTCAAAAAACGGTGATGAAAAAACCAAAATCATGATGAACTTACTTCACGTGGGGTTTGGGAAATTTTCAATAAATCCATCAAGGACTACCTCATTTTTTCCACATTCCAGATGGAAAAGTCCAAGGTTGGGGTGAAGTTTGGCATTACCTGGGATGGTGGAAGGTGTCTCTGCCCTTGGAACAAGACGGGATTTGAAGTCCCTTCCAACTTCAACAAATTTGGGATTCTTTGGAGTCAAACTCCTTGGGACAAGCACTTGTTACATCCCAAATTTCTTTCTCTGATTAATTCCCAAAATAAACTGGAGCTTTCCAAGGAAGAGCATTCTCCTCTCTACATCCCAGGAAATTCCTGCTCACTATTCTGCCTCCAGGATGTTCCAGACCAGCTGCAAATCCAGGATGAATCCAAACATTTCCACCTTTAGGAATAATTCCTTGTGGGGAAGGACGTCAGAGATAACTTGGATGTGCTCCATTTCCCTTATCTGAGAAGCCATTTTCTCATCTGGAAGATAAAAAGGTGTTGTAATTTATCCAAGATAAAACCAGGATGGAAATTATCCTTTGCTTCCCTTTGCCTTAATTACTCTTTCTTTCAGAATGAACTTGGAGGCTGAGCTGAATATTGAATTATCGATATTCTTTTAATATTCTTCTAATATTCAAGTTGTGCAATCAATTTTGAAGCTTCCCAGGCCCTCCCCGGTGTTTTTGTGTTTTGGGGTATTTTCATTTTGTTTTATTTTATTTTATTTTAAATTTTTATTTTTTTATTTTAAACCCACCAATATCTGGCACTCAATATCTCAAGAGTAGTGGTGGTTTTTTTTATTATTTTTTTTTTAATTTTTTTTTTTGTGGTACCAAGAGGAGTGAAAAATGCAGCAAAATTAAATTAATAAAATTAATTTAATTAATTAAATAATGCTGCAGCTTCTCCTCATGCAGGACTTGGAGCTTTTCTTGCTTCTCCTATTTTGCCTGCATCACTTTCATTCCAGAGGGTTCTCACTCCTGGATTCCTTCTCCTACAGAAAACAAACAGAAAATTCATCCAATATTTGGATTATCTCTAACTTTCATGCGATTTAACCCTTTCTATGTGCACATTCACTCTTACTTTCCTTGTGGCCTTTCTGAGTAGAAAAATTGGACTTTCCAGACATTCCGAGCTGGGAATTCTCTGCCCATTCCCAGATATTTGTGGAGCATTTTATCTCCTGGTGGGAATATTTTAGGAAAGAATTCTTGGCTGGGAAGATGGAGAGGCCTCAAGTTTTCCTGAGAAGCCGTGGCTGATCCTGGATCCCTGGAAGTGTCCAAGCCAGGCTGGACACTGGGCTTGGAGTAACCTGGGATAGAGTTTGGTTTGTGAGTAAATCCCACAAGATGAGAATGGGATGAGTTAAACTCCTCATATCCACAAATTTTTGTGTTCCTCGACAAAGAAATTTTAGAAAAAACTGCCCCAAGTGATATTCCAAACTCGTTGGCACCAATGATCACTGGGATCCTCTTTGTGGGTTCCTGGAGAAATTCTTGACCCAGCTGTGGCTCCAAAATTTACCTTCTTTGGATTCTCTCCCAAATTCCTGCTCCTTTGGGCACACTCAGCCCTTTGTGGGGTTCCTGGATGAATTCTTGTTCCAGACTTTTCCTTCCTTGTATTCTATCCCAAATTCCTCCTCCTTTGGACAAGGATGTCGAGCCCCTCAAACCACCTCAAGTGTTGCTTCCCTAAACTCACTGATGGCTGCAAAGCCTGAGGAGAATCCCATATTTCTGAAACAACAGCAAAGCTGAAGATTTAAATCAGGACAGCAAATTCAGAGCTCTTTTTCTCCCAAATCTGGCTCAAATCCTAAATTTAACCCTTTCATCCCAGCAACTGTGTGGAAACTCCCAGTTCCAAGTGAAAATAATCCCAAACCCCAAGTCCATCCCTCGGGGAATAAAGATTTCACCCATGTTAAATGTGATCTTTAAAATTCCACAATTATCCTCAAGCAATCACTGCATGGGAGAGGATTTTTTTCCTTCTTTCTACTCCCAATTGTGCACTTCAGGGGGGGAAATCCTCTCTGTTTTTTCTGTTTAATGAATAAAGCAGGAATTAGATGAATAATTGATGGGTTGTTAATGAAGTGGCTGAATACGCATCGCCCTCAAAATTGCAGGAATTTGGGTGGAATGTCAAAAAGACTGCTGGGATATTTGATATTTTAATTTGTTGGGTAATTTCTTAGAGGAGCAGGTCCATGAGATTCCATATTCCTGGCTCTCCATCACATCCAGCACCAATTCCTTCCTCAGTTTCTCCATGAAAATCGGTGGTTGCAAAAAATCAAAAATTCCCTTCACGTCGACACTGAGAATTCCTGTCATGGCCTGCTCCTTCCTGCTCATCCCTTTGGAAAAAAAACAAAACAGAAACAACGGGAAAATCAGGCAAGGATGCTCCAAATGGAGCTGGTTTTCACCCAAGCTGAACTGAAAGAGGTTTCCATTTCGAGCCCAGCTCGCACAAATGAAAAAAGAGACGTTAAAAAATGAGAAGGAAAGGCCTGACTCAACTGGAACAGGAATAGAGAAAAAAAAAATCTTGGCTGCAAAGAGCTGAAAAAAAGGAGCAATTAACGTCTGGAATTCACCTGCAAATCTCTGTGCCCGTCGGCTATTATTGTTCAAATTATTAGGCAGGTGTGTGAAGTGCCTCATAAAAACTGGAGAGGAATTAAAAGGCAGATTTTTGCAGCAAACTCGGTGCTTATGACACAGTTACAACCCTGAGTGAGAGCCAGGGGATGCTCCCATTGATTTCACCCTCACAATGCATCTGATCCCAAATACCTGAGCCCTGGTTTGGGCTCAAATTCCTTTTTTTTATTGGCCTGGATCAAGGAAAAGAAATTGGATTCAGGGCACAGGGAGGGTCACAGTCCTTGGGTGTCACAGTGAGGATGGTGCTGGGGGTTTTGGGGCTCTGTTGTGGGGCAGAAAAATGATGAGCAGGAGGTGAAGTCACCATGGGAGAGGCTGAGGGAGCTGGGAAGGGTCTGGAGAATTCCTGAGGGAGCTGGGAAAGGGGCTCAGCCTGGAGAAAAGGAGGCTCAGGGGGACCTTGTGATTCTGCACAAGTCCCTGACAGGAGGGGACAGCAGGGGGGTCGGGCTCTGCTCCCAGGGAACAGGGACAGGAGGAGAGGGAACGGCCTCAGGCTGGGTCAGGGGAGGCTCAGGGTGGACAGCAGCAGGAATTTCCCCATGGAAAGGGTGCTGAGGCCTTGGAAGTGTCCAGGGAGGTTTGGAGTGCCCATCCCTGGAGGTGTCCAAGGAGGAAAGTTCCAATGTCCAACCTGGCCTTGGACACTTCCAGGGATGCAGGGGCAGCCACAGCTTCACTGTGAATTGCAGCCCAGCCCCTCCTCACCCTCCCAGCCTGGAATTCCAAGGTGTCCATACACAACGTAGATGCTGCTGGAAATTTGGGGGGAGCTGGGAGACACTTACAATGGGCATTTGGTGGTGATATGAAATTGCAGAATCTGCCCCAAAAAGGGAGAACCTCACTGGGATGGACTGAAGTCCAAGGGTTGGGAATAAAGTTGGGAAGAGCCTGTGCTGGCCTAAAGGAGAGGAGTTAGTGTTTGGGCTCCTGATTTGTTCCTCTGCTGGTTCGAAGGGGAAGAAATCTGTGAGTAAAGGGAAAAAATTCATAAAACATTTCAGATCGTGGAATTCTGGAATGGTTTGGGGTGGGAGGAATTTCTGGAGATGGCACTCAGAGCTCTGGGGACAGGGTGGCCATCGGGCACAGCTGGGACTCTGATCTTGGAAGGCTTTTCCCACCTCAGGGATTCTGGGATTCTCCAGGGCCTCACCACCCTCACACTTTATACCACCTCATCTGGTAATACCCCAAATCCTAATCCAGCTCCACAGTAGAGTCCATCCCAGCGAGGTTTTCCCCTTTTGGAACAGATTCTGGAATTTCAAATCACCACCAAATTTCCACTTTAAGTGTACTCCAGCACCCCCCCCAAAAGTCCCAGCAGCATCTGCCAGGTGCTTTTCCCGCTCTTCTGACCAGCTGGAGTTCATCCTGGAACTTGGAACCATTTTTAGGGACAAGCCTCAGAGGGATGAAATTTTGGGATAAATAACGGAGCGTGGCAGACCTGTTAAGCTCACCCGTTATCTTCAGTGGCACAGCTCCAATCTCAGAATGATCATAATTACAGAATTATTATAAATCACATCAAACCTCCTTTTGGCACAGCTCTGCTCCCCAGGAATGCTTGGGATGAAGAGGAATCCTCCTGGTGTGTCCAAATGTTTACGTGGATGACAAAATCCGTGCTGCTGGTGGGATATACAAAGTTTAAGGCCATGTTTAATGTTAGGTTCTGCCTTAGGCTGGCTCTCCCTGTGGGGTTTCCCTTTTTTCCAGATCAAAACATCCCAGGAAAATGTCAGGGAATGGTCTGTGGGATGATTCGTGGCTGGAATTTGTTGTTTGGGTTATTGTTGTGGATGCAGGAATTCAAGATTTTCAGGTTTTTCATGAATGGCTAAGAAAAGCCATTCCGAGCCAAACCCCTGGGAGTGCCCAGGAAAATCCTGGCGTGCTCGGGTTTGGAAGGGGCCTGGAATTCCATCCAGTGAGATCCACGTGAGAGGGGCAGAGGAGACCCTCTGGCTCTGCACAAGTCCCTGACAGGAGGGGACAGCTTGGGGGGGGGGGGGTCGGGCTCAGCTCCCAGGGAACAGGGACAGGAGGAGAGGGAACGGCCTCAGGCTGGGCCAGGGGAGGCTCAGGGTGGACAGCAGCAGGAATTTCCCCACGGAAAGGATGGAAAGGTTCTTTCTGATTCCAGAGCTGCAAACCAGCAGCAGATCTGAGAATTCCCGTGGGGCTGGGCATGGGGTGACCACAAAGGGACATTGAGGTTCCACAGAATCATGGAATGATTTGGGATGAAAGGAGACTTGGAGATCATTGAATCAAACCCCTTTCCATGGGCATGGACACCTCCCACTGGCCCAGGTTGCTCCAAGACCCAATGTCCAACCTGGCCTTGGACACTGCCAGGGATCCAGGGGCAGCCACAGCTGCTCTGGGAATTCCTGCCCAGCCTCTCCTCACCCTCCCAGCCAGGAATTGCTTCCCAATATCCAACCCAAATCTCCCCTTTTCCAGCTAAAAGCCATTCCCTCTGTCCTGTCCCACCATCCCTTGTCCCCAGTCCCTCTCCATGGAATAATTCCTATTCCCAGCTGCACAAATCTCCATCTCCCAATTCCCCTTCCCATTCCAACTGAAGTGAATCCCAAAGTGCTCTCAAACTTTCCCACATTCCCAATGCACATCACCACCTCATTCCCACTTTTCCCAAAGGATCCTAATATTCCTTCCCCATATCCCATCTGGCCCACTCTCTTTTAGCTTAAACCATTCCCCCTTTTCCCATCTCTCCATGTCCGTGGAAAATTCCCTCTCCATCATTTTTATAACTCCTGAATGTCCTCATTGTCCCTTTCCCCACCTGACACATCCTGTCTGCAGCTGGATCATGGAACCCCGGAATCCCAGCCTGGTTTGGCTTGGTGGGAGCTCTGAGCCCATCTCATCCCAAACCCTGCCATGGAATGATGGAATTGTTCAGGATTTGGCTCCTGAGCACAGTGCTGCTGCTCCTCAGTGGGGTGGGGATGTTCCCGCTCCTGGTTTTGTGTGCTCACCCCCAGATCTGGCTGCAGAACTCTGCCCTGTCGTGTCAAATCATCAAAATGATCCCGTGCCCTGCTGTGCCAACATTTCCTGGCAAGGGAAGGGCTAACCCCTGGAGATGATGGGAAAGAAATGGGTCACGTTTAATTTAATTAACAAATGAGGCTGCTCCATCCGTTGAGTGGCCACAATGATGGCAACGATATTTGAATTTTCCAGCCTGGAAATCATCAAAATTCACATAAAAAATGTTTTCCATCCCAAAGATTGGCTATTGGACAAACGAGGAGTGAGCAAGGATAACTCCAGGATGGCTGACATTCCCAAAATAACGAGTGCCTTGTGCATGACCAGCAGGAAAATCAGGGAAAAAGGGAATTCTTGTAAAAGTGAAGGGAATGATCAACCCCCAGTGCTGCTGCTGCTGAAGCTGCCCCTGTATGGAAATGAACCTTGGGAATTCTTTGGAATGAGACAATCCAAGCCAGTTTATTTCCCTGAATAAAAGGAAATCCCACTGGGGCCTCTCCATTTTATCTTGTGCAGGCAGGGAAGGCAAAAAATTCCAAGATCTTCCAAAAATTTTCCATGAAAATCGACTTCTATCATGGGTTTGGAGAGGTCTGCCTGTGACCAAGACACCCCAAGGAGTCCTTGGCTGCATCTCTGCCAGGCATGGATGAATCCCAAATCTCCCAATTCCCTCCAAGGGATTCCCAATCCAGAACTCGGGAATCCTCCCCTGCTGCTCTCCCAGCTCTTCTCCCCATGGATCCCATCTGAGGTGTGGTGGATCTCTGGACACACTTTGCCAGCCTTGGCTGAGAAAGAGGAGAAATCTTACGGATTTGGGAGCAGGGACAAAAGCAGGAATTGGTTTGGGGGTTAAAAGTGCCCGGATGAGGCTCATGAGCCTTCCCACGAGGGGATTTGCAGGCCTACAATTTCCCATTCTTTGGGAAAAGTTTTCCCACAAGTTCTGGAGATACTGGAGCCTGAGCACAACCCTCAGTCCTGCCCCTGGGAACAATCAACCATCTGGATTTCACAATTCCCAGGTAAATTATTCCAGCAGGGAGCAAGTCCATATTTAACGTCACAGAGAGTGATTTGGGACAGGCAGGAAAATCAGCTCTGACTCGCTGAGTTGTTTTAATTTCTCCTTTCTTTCCTCCCTGTCTGGAGACATTCCTGAATTTGGGATCACAGCTGAACATCCTCCAGCAAATCTCAGCAGGAACTGCAATGTTTAAACTTTTAAGAGCAAAAAGCTAAAAAAAAACCCAACCAACAAACAAAACACCTCAGATGGAAATAATTTGGGCTCTCCAACCCCACAGAGATTTGTGCACCTGCTTAAATTCAGACTGGGAATAATTTTCCACAAATCCAGGTGATTTTTTTTTTTTTGGTGAGGTTTCCTCCTGGTTTTCCCCTCTGCAGTGCCAAAGGCTGAACTTCCAAGGAATGCTGTCAGTAGTGTGCTAACAACTGGCTAACAACATCCCTCCTAAGGGCTGTTCCAGCCAGATGATGATTCAGGATCCCAGAACAGCTGGCTGTGCTGGGAGATCTCGGAATTAACCATGGGAAGGCTGGAAATAGGGAGATAAATTACAGATTCCTGGTGTTCAACCTGCAGAGCAGCCAGGAGGAAACGTGGCACTTTTGCCACCATTTCCTCGTGAAGAATTCTGGCTTTTCCTCCTCAATCCGCCCTCGATGGGCCTTTAAAGGTGAGGAAAACACTCAAAGAAGTCAAAAAAGACCTTGGGTTGGGATGGGCAGAGCCCAGATGTCCCATCCCAAAGGTTTTCCCACTCGAGGAAGGGGATTTAATGCAGGAGACTTCATTCCCTACAGGAATACTCCTATAAATAATCCATGTAATAATCCTGTATAATCCATGTATGAAATAACAGGGATCAATCATCCCTTCACTGGCGGAAATCCCAAAATATTTTTAAGGGCTGTGGAAGACAGAACTGAACTTTAATCCTTCCTGTTTCATCCCAAACATCCAACACATGACCAGGCTCCCCAAATCCCTCTTTTTCCCCAAAAAAATTCTTTCCCAGCTATAAAAAATGTGGGAAGGATCTCAGAATTAACCACGGGAAGGCCGGAAATAGGGAGGGAAAGGCCCAGCCCTTTATGGGTTCTTGGTGTTCAACCTACTGAGCAGCCAGAAGGGAATGTAACATTTTTCCCACCACTCCCATGGGAAGAATTCTGGCTTTTCCTCCCCAACCTGGGCTCTAGGGACATGGGAATGGCCCAGGGAATGGGAATGGTCCAGGGAATGGCCCAGGGAGTGAAATGGCACAGGGAATAGGAATGGGAATGGCACAGAGAATGGCACAGGGAATGGGAATGGCACAGGAATGGGAATGGCACACGGAATGACACAGGGAATGGCACAGGGAATGGGAATGGCTGCACTCATCCCTTCTCCCACTTCTCACCAGGAATGGGAATAGGGAGCAGCCCCAGCTGGCAACGAATCCAGCTCTCTGCTGGAATTCCCAGTGATGGACTGGATGCTCAGAGCCCTTTGGGGATGGAGCAGAGCAGGGCAAGGTGCTGGATCATCTCATGGGAAAGATTCGGGAAAGCTCAGCCCGTCTCAGGAGAGCACTGGGAGAGTCCCAGCCGTGTCAGCAGTGCGTCCTGTGGGGTGACAAAACCCTGACAGTGCCATTGTCGCTGTCACTGTCCCTGTCACCGTCCTGGAGCACAAGCTGTCACTGATGCAGCTGGATTTATACCCAAGATGCCCACGAGTTTGGGGCAATCCTTGGAGAAATCAGGGAAAAAACAGGAAGAAGCCAGGGGCAGCCCTCTCCACAAAAATCCTCCGTCTGCTCCGAGGAATTGGGGAGAAGAGACTTTGGCCTGCACAAATCCCACGGGATCCCAAAACGTTGGGGACCTCAGGCAGGCTAAGAAGGTGCAGGCAGCCAGTCAGAGGTTTCCAGTATTTGGATTACCAAAGGGGGAATAAAAACCTGAATAAAACCCCAGTGGCCGAGGTGCCTCAGCTGGATCAGGCACAGATGTTTGTCATCTCCCTGTGTCACTCCGGAGCGGTGGCTGCCCTCAGCCCCGTGCCCTGGGACACAGCCCGGAGGAACCGCAGCGTTTGTATCCAGCGGGGGCTGGGGAAGCGGCAGGCTCTGAGCCCCAGAACCGGGCAAGGAGGGAGCGGGGTGGAACGGAGGGGACGGAGCAGAGAAGGGGAGCCCAGGACGGGCGGGCGGAGCGCGGGACGGACCCCGCGGGCTGGGAGCGCAGCGCGGGCTCAGGGCGCCCCTCACCGTCCGCGCCGCACCGCGCCGCGCATCCCGGGACACAGCGGGACCGCGCATCCCGGGACACAGAGGGGCCGCGCATCCCGGGACACAGAGGGGCCGCGCATCCCGGGACACAGCGGGGAGCCTCTCGTAACCCGGCTCTGTGCGAGCCGCCCTGCTCCGCGCATCCTGACTCCCAGAGCTCCGCGCATCCCGGGCCAGAGCGGGTCAGACCCCACATCCACCGGCTCCGTGCGGTTCCCAGCGCTCCGCGCATCCCGGATCACAGCGCGCATCCCGCCCTTGGCAGCGCCCGGCGGCGGTGGCGGAGCCGCGGGGCCACGGGGGGCGGCGGCGGCGGCGGAGGAGGAGGCGGAGGAAGGCGCGCAGCAGCAGCAGCAGCAGCCACGCAGCTTTGACGTCGCCGGGCTGCGGCTGCCGGCCCCGCACGTATAGCACAACGTGACGGCCCCGCCGCCGCCACTCGCGCCCGCTTCCCCCGCGCTCGCACCGCGGCGGAGAACCCGCACCCAGCGGCCGCGGGAGCCCCCGCGCCGCCCCCGCCATGGGCCCGGCCCCGCAGCCGCGCTGAGAGGAATAGGGCCGCCACAACCGGAGCCTCGCCCGCCTTTCCCCGGCCCCTCGCCCGCCTTTCCCCCGCCCGCCCCTTCCCTCCTCGCTCGGCTCCGCTCCGCGCAGCCCCGCGCACCATGCGGGGGCCGCGGCGCCGCGGTGGCCTCTGATGGCCGCGGGGCGCAGGCGGCTGCGGCGGCCCCGCGCGGCGCTCGGCGGCCCCGGGAGGCGGCGGCGGCGGCGGCCGGAGCCCTGAGGGGGCCGCGGCCCGGAGCGGGTTGCGGGGGCTGCCGGGGGCTCGCTCTGAGCGGGGCTCGCCCCGCGCCGCCCGCTGCGCAGCGGGAGGAGGAGGAGGAGGAGGCGGAGGAAGAAGAAGGAGGAGAAGGAGGAGGAGGACCGGCGCGGTGCCCGCCGCCTGCCCCCGCCGCCCTGCCTGCGCGGGCGTGCGCGGCTCGGCCGCAGCGGAGCGCGGGGCTCCGGCGGGCGCTGCGCGGCCCCCCCCCGCCCCGCCGGGCTGGATATGTGGATGCTCACGTGAAGATGGATGTGGCCATCGGGCTGCTGGGGCTGCTGACGGTTCTGCTGGAGGGCAGCTCCGGCCAAGGGGTCTACGGTGAGTCCCGGGGCGCCGCGTGACCTTGTCGCGACTGTCGCCGGGGCGGAAGGGCGGGGGGGGGGGGCTGGGGGGGGAAGGGGGGGGTGGAGGCGAGCGGCGTGGCCCCGCTGCGCGCCGCGGGAGCCGGCGGAGGCAGAGCGGAGGCAGCGCCGTTGCCATGAGACGCTGACATTTCACGGCGAAAACCGGGCCGGTGGGCGGGGGGGACATTCGGGGGTCGGGAGGGGTGTGTTCGCAGCCGGTCCCGGTCCGCGCTGGAGCGGCTGGGCGCCTCCTCCGTGGGGCTCCCTCCGCGCCCGCGGCCGCCGCGCTTGTTACCGGCGGCGCTGCCGAACCGCGGCCGCGGAGCCAGGGGCGGGGGCGAAGGAGCCGCGAACTTCCCGGGGCTCCGCCGGGGGCGCGCGGACCCCGCGGGCGGGCGGCTCCGCTCCTCCCCGGCCCCGCTGCCCCCCGCCCGTGACTTGCACATCACCAGCGGCATCGCCCGCTCCGCTCCCCCTTCTCCGCGGTCTTGTTGCTTCCCCGTCGCCCCCGCGCCCTCGAGGCGGCCCCAGTTCGGCCGTGCCCGGAGCGGAGCGGCGGAGCCGGGATGCTGTCCTGTGCCCCGGTGCCGGCGCTGCCTCGGCCGCGGTGATGCCTCGGTGCCGGTGATGCTCCGGTTCTGTCCGTGCTCCGGCCGCGGTGTGACCGGTCCCGGTGATGCCTGGGCCGTGGTAATCCTTGGGTGCCAGTGATGCCCTGGTTCCGGTGGTGCCCCGGTTCTGACAGTGCTCCGTCCCTGGTGATGCTCCGGTTGTGCCGATGCCCCGGTGATGCCCCGTCCCCGCTGATGCCCCGGTGATGCCCCGTCCCCGCTGATGCCCCGTTCCCCGTGACGCCCCGGTTCCTGTCATGACCCGTTCCCTGTAATGCCTCGTTCCCGGTGATGCCCCGGCTGTGGCGCTTCCCCCGCGGCGCTGCCCCGTTCCCGGTGGTGCCCCGTTCCCTGTAATGCCCCGGTTCTGGCAGTGCCCCGTTCCCGGCGATGCCCTATTCCCGGTGATGCCCTGTTCCCGGTGATGCCCTATTCCCAGTGATGCCCTGTTCCCGGTGATGCCCTATTCTCGGTGCTGCCCGTTCCCCGTTCCGCCGGGCCGGGCGCGGGGGGTTATGTAAGCGGCGCGGCGGGGCTCGGCGGCGGTGCGGTGCCGCCGGCAGCTCCGGCGCCCGGGGCTGAGCGAGGAGCTTTGCCGAACCTCCCGGTAAACGCTCGGCGTGGCATCCGCTCCTCCGAGCCCGTCCGCCTTTCCCACACTTCCCACCGGGAACGGAGCCTCACTTAGACACTCACACACACCCCTTTATTTTTTTTTTTTTTCATTTTTTCCCTCCTTAATTTTGCAAAATGGGGACGTGACCGAAGGGCTCAGCTCCTGGCGGGGGGCTGGTGCGGAGCTCGGCGCTGGCTCCGCGCCTCCCCCGGCACACAGGCACATATTGTTGGATGCTCGGGAATAGCAGCGGCTGCCGCGAATAGGAGAGGGCTTGTTCGGGAAGAAGCGCGGTGGGGGCTGGAGGGAGGAGATGCGGGCTCGGCTCCGGGCGATGGTTTTGGAGTTTTGGTGCTGCTGCTGCTTTCTCCTCCTGATTTAGGTTAAGGCTGGGGGGAGCGCTGGGAGCTCAAAGCCGTGTATGGCTGTTTTGTGTTCCAAGAGCGGCGCCCCGGGAATCCGGGTGTCTCCATTGACTGCTGAAGGTCGGCTCGAAAATGTGGACTGAAATAAAAATAAAAATAAAATCTCCAATCCCCGGGGTGTGCCTGCAGCCCCCGAGGAGCCTGCTGGGTGCAGCAGGGCCATTTTGGGAAAGGAGGATTGGAGCCCGGAGATTATCCAAAGTGAGCCCCAGCTTGGGAGAGAGAGAGAGGGAACCCGCTTGGATCTCGTTGCTTTGGGAAAAAAAATCGCTTTGTGGGATTTTTAACAAGTTTGTTTTTTGTGGGTTTTTTTTTTTTTGGGGGGGGGGGGGGGGGGGGGTGTGGGCTTTTACTGGAGATTTCCAGAGCCTCTCAGCTCTGCTCCGGAGCGTGGTGCTGCCGGGGAGGCGTCTTGCCGTGTTAACACTTGTTCCTTGTTCCTGTGCTCCTCCGGGAGCGGGCACGGCTCCAGAGCCTCTCCATGAGGAAGGTGGCAAGGGGAAAGGAGCAGCCTGGAATCCATCCCCGCTCCCTGTTGATATTCCCAGCCCTGCAGGTGGCTCAGACCCATCCCTCAGTCTCCAGCTTCTCCTCCCTGGCTCATCCTACCTGGCCTTGGCATGGCTCTCCTGGGCTGTTTTCCAGCCCTGGATGCTCCTGTGGCTCTGGAGGGGCCAAAGAGCTGCTCCACCACCTTGGAATGCAGAATAAATCCCCCATTTGCTGATTCCCAGTTCTTCCAGAACTCCAGATGAATATGCCGTGATCTCTGGCTGGGCAGCACCTCCCTAACTTCCCTCTGCTCCACTGGAATGAGAAAACTGGGGTGGAAAACTGGAAAACCAGAACGGAACTGGGAGAACTGGGAGCAGGGCAGGCCTAGCCCTGCCCTGTGCCATGCTCTGCTTCCTCAGGAGGGTGGAGGAGAGTAGAAATTCCTGGAAACTCCAACAATTCCTCATCTCTACCGGTTTTCCTGGCCAAAGGTCGGGAACAACCCAAGATCTGTGTGGCTGCACGTTTCCTGCCCTTTCAGTAATGCATGACTTGCACTGTTAATAAAGCAGAAAATGTGGGGACTCAGGACTTGGTGGTTTTCCTTTCACCCAATTCCCAGAGGGAAAAGAAGTCTCGATGACGAGGCCGACGTGGGCACGGAGATCTTTGAACAGCTCAGAGGCTGCTGAGTGAAAAAATAGGAATTTTGGGAGAGTGGAGAAGGGATTTTTGAGTTTATTCCTTGGCTGAGGGGCTCAGCAGGGACTTTGGATTCTGTTTTGTGCCCTCTGGAGTGAGGAAGAGCCCAGAGAATTGCTGGGATGGGAGCCTGGAGAGTCTTGAGTGCTTCCAAGGAAAAAATCCTGGGAATGGTGGGGGGGACCTGTCTGGAGTGAGGCTCTGGTGGGGTGACAATCCTGGCAGCGCTGGATAGGAATATTCTCAGAATATCAGTGGCAGATCCAACACTTCCTGAGCCAGGATTCCAAGTGGTCACAGGAATCTGGGAGCAGCTGTGGGATCCACTGGGTGGGATCCTGCAGCTCCCATGGGAGATCCCACAGGGGGTGAAGATCCTGTGTCACTGGGCTGGGTTTTTTCCAGGTTTATGAGTGGTTTATCCACTTCTCACTGACATTTTAGGAAAATTTTCCGTGATTTCGGTTGGAATTAAGCGGAGCAGAATCCTCCCCAGGATGTTTTCCATGTCTGGGAACACCAGGGGTGACAGGGAGGGTGTGAGGTGACATTTCCTGCTGTAACCCAAATCCTGCAGCCGTGGATAACCTCAGGATGACTTGGAATTCCTCCTGGAATCACAAATGGAATGAGTGTTGGCCTTTCTCAGGGATATCAGAGCCTTCATGAGGCTCTGCACCAAATCCGGGCGTGTGAAATTTTGGGAGGAGCAACCACAGCCTTGGGAACAACGAGGCTTCCAGGCATTTTCTCATTGGGAACAATGAGACTTCCAAGTGTTTTCCCATTTGAAACAATGAGACTTCCAGGCATTTTCCCATTGGGAACAACGAGAATTCCCAGCTTTTTCCCACTGGGAACAATGAGAATTCCAGGTGTTTTCCCATTTGGAGTAACAAGACTTCCAAGTGTTTTCCCATTGGGAACAATGAGACTTCCAGGCATTTTTCCCACTGGGAACAACGAGACTTCCAGGTGTTTCTCCATTGGAAACAATGAGACTTCCAGGCATATTCCCACTGGGAACAATACTTCCAGGTGTTTTCCCATTGCTGGTTCCAAATGCCAGGAATTGAAGGTATTTAAGGAGTTAAATTCCAGGGAAATCATCCTGGTTGATCCAAGCCCCAAAAGTCATCCCATGGCCTCAACCCTCATCACTGCTGCCGGTTTCCCAAAGAACCGAGTTGGAATTGGGCATCCCAAAGCTTGGAGCTTCCCATTTTTCCTGGGATCCAGCTGGATTGGGAGCTCCTTGGATCCACGGGGAGGTTGGAACAGGAGGTGTTGGGAAACATTTGGGAAAGTTCTGGGAAAGGTCTTCCCCTGCCTCTTTGTGATGCTGAGGATGATTCCCTGGAGCTCAGATCCTGGAGAGATTAAGGAGTGCTGCCTTTGCAGCTGGGAGTGGCCTCTGACCTGGCCTTTCCCAACATTTTTATGGATGGAGTGGGCAGATTGGAAGGATGAGAGGAGGGATGGGACAATCACTTCACTCGGAAGGACAGGGTTGGGTCATTAGAAGGGCTGGGTCCATGTTGCGAAACCTCTGGATCAGCAGCCAGGGAAAACTCTGGATCAGCGGTCCCAGATAGAGGATATTTCCATGGATTGCTCTTCCATGGAGGATATTTCCATGAATCTTACTTCCATGGAGGATATTTCCATGGATTGTATTTCCATGGGGGATATTTCCATGGATTTTATTTCCGTGGAGGATATTTCCATGGAGGATATTTCCATGGAGGGTATTTGCATGGGGAGTATTTCCATGGCCCTGCTGCCTCTCTGGGTGAATTCCAGCATTGTCCAGGGCTCTTTCACCCTGCACAATTCCCGACTTTGTGCCAGGGAAGCTTCCCTGGGAACAAGGCGGGAATTATGCGCCACCACCTCCTCCAGCTCCTGCTCCAGGAGTTTTGTGGCA
Organism: Sylvia atricapilla; assembly: GCF_009819655.1. Taxonomy (NCBI): domain Eukaryota; kingdom Metazoa; phylum Chordata; class Aves; order Passeriformes; family Sylviidae; genus Sylvia; species Sylvia atricapilla. The sequence continues at coordinate 35,411,450 of NC_089145.1, read as the reverse complement.
TCCTTGGGAATTTTAACTCTTCCCTGAGCCCTGGAGAAGGATCTCCTCCTCCTCTTCCTTTGTCACCTGGGGATTTCTGGAATGAACGTCAGCTCTGTGTGGAGCGGGGAAGAATCCATGGATACCCAAAGGATTGGGATGGACTCTGCTCCCATGGCTTGGGTTGTGAGGAACTGGGAATTCTGGAATTCCAGAATTCCAGGAGGAAGGACTGGGGAACGCTGCGGGTCCAGGTGTTGGTTGTGCCCTAGGTGAGGATTTAGGGTTCATGTTGAGGTTTCAATCTGATTTAAGATTGGTAAATCCGTGGGATTTAACATAAACCTAAACTTCCCTGAGGTTTGGTGCATCCTGGGATGCGTGGAGAGCCCCAAATATCCTCCTGGAATTCCGGGAGCTGCCTCCCACGAGCTGCAAAATGCTGCCTTTAATTCCACAGGACGGAAATTTGAAGGGAATCTGGCAAGGAAAAGTCTGAAAACACTGAAAAATTAAAATTCTTGGGGCTCAGAAGAGCAAAATCCCATTAAATTCTGAGCAGTCTTAGGAAGAGGAAGGAAATGGAAAAGAATTAAAGTTCAGTTCTGTCTTCCACATTTCTCAAAAATTTTTGGGAATTCCACCAGTGAAGAGATAATTGCTCCCTGTCAATCCATATGTGGATTATATAGGATTATTATCTGGATTATTTATAGGCATATTCTTGTAGGTAATGGAGTCTCCTGCACTAAATCCCTATTTCCAGTGGGAAAATCCATTTGGGATGGGATCATCCCACTCTCCCCAACCTGGATGGGCTCAGGAATGAAATTGTTCATTTCCCATATTTTTTAGGACTGGGAAGGAATTGATTTTTTGGGAGAAAAGAGATTTTGGGATCCTAGTCACACGTCGGATGTTTGGGATGAAACAGGAAGAACTAAAGTTCAGTTCTGTCTTCCACATTCCTCAAAAATTTTTGGGATTTCCACCAGTGACGGGATGATTGATCCCTGTCAGTCCATATATGGATTATATGGGATTATTATATGGATTATATGCAGGAGTAGGGAATGGGGTGTCCTGCATTAAATCCCCTTCCTCCAGTGGGAAAATCCCTTTGTCATGGGATAATCCCACTCTCCCCAACCTGGGTGGGCTCAGGAATGAAATGATTAATTTCCCATGGTTTTTAGAGCTGGGAAGGAATTTTCTGGGGGAAAAAAATGGGATTTTGGGAGCCTGGTAACACGCTGGATGTTTGGGATGCTGCTGCTCCATCACCCTTCCCTCGAATCCCGAGTCAAATACCATCCCCTCAGCTCCTTGATCTTTTTATAGCCCCTCTTTCCAATTCAGAGCCCTGTCTGCATCCAGAGGAATTATTTCCTGCCTTTTCCAGAAATAATCTCCTCTCCAAAAATAGCCAGGAATGGAGGGCACTTGCTTGGCTCTTCTCAGACTGATTTAGAATCTGGGCCCTTCTGGGATGAGGAATTTGGGGTTTTTTTCCAAGATGGGGGATCCAGGCTGTCCATGAGATTCCTCCTTCCATGGAATATTGAAGGACCAAGCCTTGAAATTCCTGACAGGCTCCTAGGTTTTTTTTTTTTTTTGTTTGTTTTTTGGTTTTTTGTTTTTTTTTTTTTTTTTTTTTTTTTTTTTTTTTTTTTTGGATATCAGGGAAAGGTTTTTCCCCCAGAGGATGCTGAGCACTGAATAGGGAATGGTTACATTCCTGAAGCTGCCAGAATTCTGGGAATATTTGTAAAATGCTCCCATTGATACACAGAGTGGGATTTTTTTGGGGTCTCTCCCTCGGAATTCCTGGCACCAGGGAGATCCTGAAGATCCTTGGGAAGGATTTTCCCAAGGATTTTCTTTCAACTATGACGTGATGGGAGCTGGAATGTGCCTGGTTGGGAGTGAGAGCTGCAGGGAATCGGGATGGTTCAGATGATCCAATCCAACCTTTTGGGAAAAGGATGATCCAACCTGAGGAATTGGTGAAATTCCAAAATCATGGAATATGAAATATTGGATATGGAATTCCCAAAAAAAAAGAAAAGAAGAAAAAAAAAAGAAAAAAAAAAAAGGAAAAAAAAAGGATAGGGAGGAAATTTCTTTGCTGTGCTCCAGGTTTTTCTGTGGGATTTGAGTGATGGTCCTGGAGAAGCTTTTGTGGGGCTGGAGCGGGGGGTTCTGCTTCTCTGGGTTATCCCACGTGGATTGACAGAATTCTGGGCAATCTGGGGAAAAAAGGAGATTTTAAGGAATTTGGAATTTCTAGGATGAGGCTGATTTAGGATTGCTGAGGTTGAACTGAAAGGCAAAAGATGTGGGATTGGCATAAATTGTGATTTCCAGGAGTTATTGCAGGCCATCAGAGAGTTTTTGAAAAACTGTATGTGCTGGGAATTATTCTGCTCTGGGAATTTGGTGTTTTTATTTTCCTGCACCTTATAAAACAGAGGAAAACTTTCAAAACTGAGGAGTTTGACTTTGAAACTGTCACAATTCTGAGCTGTTCTCCAGTTCTTCAGAAAAATCAGGAATTCATGGAATATGTCAGCCTTTGGAATTAGTCCTTTTTTTTCCCTTGCTGGAACAAAAGTTTGGTGGGAGGAGACGGAACGGTGAGGAATGAGCTGCTCTCCAGTCCAACAGGAGAAATCCTGGGGATCTTCCATAAAAAGAAAAGGAAAATTCCAAGAATTTCCCAGGAATTCCTGTTGTGGTGTTTTTTTTTTTTTTTTTTTTTTTTTTTTTTTTTTTTTACACCAGGCTCTGCATGTGGCATAGGCAGGAAGAGAGCTGGGATGAGCAAGGATGGCTTTGCTCCTTGGCCTGGTTGCAGCTGGGCTCTATGAGAAATAAATTTATTTTATTGGGACACCAATTAATTGATTATCAGTTAATTAATGTCACCTGGCTGTGGGTGCCGCTGGAGCTGGAATTTTTTGGATTTCCAGGAGTGAGATTTGACTGTTGTGGGTTCTTTACAACTCAGGATATTCTATGATTCCATGGAAGGTTTGTGCCAGCAGAAAACAGGACTGAAACAAGGAATTAAAAAGAGTTTTCCAAACTTATTGGATGGGATTTACCCGGGTTGGTATCCATGGATTCCAGTCGGAACACCCAGGCAGTGCCAGCTCTTTTCCAAGTGCAGAATTCCACACACCAGCAGATCCCAGCCAAGATGAAGAATAAAAAAAAATTACGAAGGAAAAAAAAAATAAAAATACTTTAAAAATAAAAATATAAAGGAAAAAATTCCCCCTCGGTATGGTTTGGGTTGGGAAGGACCTTAAATCCCATCCCATTCCCACAACCAGAGAAGCTTTTCCCTATCCCAGGTTGCTCTAAGCTCTGTGAGCACTAATTGGAGCTCATTAGTTTAATTAAGCTATTTTTTTTTTGCCTTATAGCAAAGCTTAGCTTTACCTCAGGCACCAAAACCCCCGGAATTTTCCTGCTGGGATCCCAATCCCAAGAAAATGAACAGTTTTTGCCCACAGCTACTCTGTGCTCCATTAAAAAATCACTCAAAATTCCGTTTCTTTTTTTTTTTTTTTTTTTTTTTTTAAGTGCAATGTCAATACCCTGGAAACAAACTCTCATCTGAAGAAATCCAATGGGATTTTTTTCTGGGTTTTCCCACCTCCCCTAAGAGCCCTTCCTGGGTGTGCTGAGGGAATGCAGCTCCTGAATAATTTTTTTTAGGGATTGTGGGAAATGGTAGGAATGAAGGCAGGCGTTAAAGGAATAAAAGGGATCCTTCCTTTTTGCATTTGCTGGGAAGGCTCTGGAATTCTTCACACCTGGGTGGAATTTTTTTGGGGAGAGTGGAAGTTCCATGTGCTCTGCCTGAGGTGTTTGGGGATTGGTGGATGGGATAAACTGGGAAAGGATGGGATGAACTGGTGAATCCTGTATAACCAATGAACGTTTTCCTTATCCACACTCTGCAGTTGGATATTTGGGTTAGGAAAAATCAGATGTGTGGGAGAATCCATGTCTGGAGAAGACCTAGAGAGACAGGACACAGGGAATGGCTTCAAATTGGAAAAGGGGAGCTTTGGGTGGGATCCTGGGAAGAAATTCCTGGCTGGGCTGGAATTCCCAGAGAAACTGTGGAAGTGCCCAAGGCCAGGTTGGACAGGGATTTGAGCCACTCTGGGATAATGGGAGATGTTCCTGCCCATCCATGATGGGATTTAAAATCCCTTCCAACTTCCAAGAAAATGTTCTTCCCCCTCAGGATTATCCAAACATCTCCAGTTATTCCATGTGCTGGGAGAGAAGGAACTGCCCCTCTCAGGTTTCTGGGAGTGAGTCAAAAACCAGGAAGGCCAATTCCTGGAAAATGGCACTGGGAGCTCCTCCTGCTGTGCTGGGATTTTTGGGAGAGCTCTGGAGCTCTGGAGGAGCTGGTGGGAGGGAAAACAGAATTCTTGGCAGTGGTTGTTTAATGCCCTCGTTAATTGTCCTGGGGATTAATTGATCTGCAGGGCTGGGGGGAGAGAGCAAAGCTCTTGGATTTTGGAATGTTCCAAAATCCTCTTCTGTGGCAATTGGAGTCAAAGATTCCCGTTCTGCCTAAGCTGCTCCAAATCCAGATTCTCACCCATTTCCAGCTGCTCTGTCCTTTTCCTCTCCCTTCCCAATTCCCATCCTCCCCTTTTTGCAGGTCCTGCATCATTGTCCCCCAAAAGGCCAGCGAAAAAAACCCTCAAATTCAGATCTCCAAGAGTTTCTCCATCATTTTGGTTAAGGTGGAGCTGCTTCCCTCAGGGATGAGGGGTCTGGATTTGGCTGAGGATGGGACCCAAATTTAAATCTGAGCCAGCCTGCAGAGCAAAATTCCTCAAAAATCTCCCTAAAACCCTCAGAGGGGAGCAAAACCCTGCTCTGAGATCCAGGAAAGCAGAGGAAATTCCAGATTGATCCTAAATTGAAACCCAAAAAGCAAATCCCAAAGGGAATTATTTCCTGACATCTTCCAGACTTGTTCTAGCTCTCAGGGATCAGGGAAGAGCTCTCAAAAATCCAGTTTGTTTTAGTGTGATTTTTTTTTTTTATCTTTCATCCTTTTAGAGCCCCTGAAATTTCTGCAGGATTAGGTGTGGATGTCCCTGAGATGTTTTCCTTATACCTGCCCTGATTTTGGACATATTTTGGACATGACTAAAGCCCCAAACTCTTCTAGTCATGTGCAAAGCCCCACAGAAGTGCCCAGAGGAGGGAAAATTCAGGAAGGTTTTTTCCACAGGCACAGGATTCTGTGAAATTCCAACATCAGCATGTGGAACAAAACAGATTTTCTTTTTCCCTCGAAGAGAAACGTTGGACAGGATTGAAATAATCTAGGAGAGTGGAAGGACAGAGATGAGCCTTGATGTCCCTTCCAATCCAAACCAATCTGGAATTCCAAGAAAATGACGTTTTTCCATAAGATAATTTGGGAATATCCTCAGCACCAACTACCCAGGACCCAAATCAGATTCCCAGACTCTTTCCCAAATTCCCACCTCTCCCTCTGCTTGAGTTTAAAAGGATTTATCTGATGATCTGAGGAGAATTCCAAGGAAATTTCTGGCACCACCATCCTTTGATTCCCACTTCGTTCCTCCATAAAAAGGCACCAAGCTGACAAACCCTGCTGTGTTTTCCTTAAATTCCCAATTTCTCGGCATTTTTCCTCAGAATAAAAGCAGGAATTATTTCCAAGCACCTCCTGGAAATTCCCCTGGAGTTGGGCAGCTCAGGGGCAATGGAATTCCCATTAAAACGAGCCCCTGAATTTTCCATGAAATCCAATCCAAATGATCCTTTAATGCTTTTTACAGTAATTAATAATCCCTCTCCTTTTGTCAGGATTTTTTTTTTTTTGCCCTCTTAAACTCAATCCAACCATGGCAGATTCCTCAGGACATGCTAATTACGATGATTGTTATTAATTATTTCCATGGCCAGAAATCCTTGGAATCTGTGCCAGGAGCTGAGATCCCACTGGGCCAGGTGATGCACAAACCCACCCTAAAGGGCTTTGGAGGCCAAAGACATCTGGATCCAAGGGGGGAAAAAAAAAGGAAAACAGCTTTAATTTTCACTCTCTGCTAAAGGTCTTTAATCCTTGGAATTGTCTGTTTCTCCCATTCCAATCCCAACATAAATATTCCTACCACATCCACCTCTGAAATGAGGAACTTGCCCTTCCCTTCCCACAATTTGATGGTTCTAATGCTCCCGGAATTCTGAGTTTCCCTGGATATGAAGGGCCAAGATCAGCCACCTCTGGAGCATCCAGAAAGCCCAGGTTCAGGCATAAAAATCCTTTATTCCAGCTGATCCATGAAAATCCCAGGGTTGTGCAGTTTGTCAGGAAGCTTTAGGAACATTTTAGATGTGGAATAACAAGCTCAGAATGAGGAGTTAATTAAAGAAGGAATTTTCTGATGAGGGAAAATGCAATTCCTGCTCTCAGGGAGCTGCTGGAAACTCCGAATCTTTATGGAGAGAAATCAGCCCTGAGGGGATCTCAATTCCACGAGGGGTTTTGGAATGATGAAGGTGGGAAAAGCCCTCAAAGATCAAGTCCAACCATTCCCAGCACTGCCAATGCCACATACGTGTGGATTTGAAATATCACAAGGGATGGGCGCTCCAAACCTCCCTGAGCAGCCCCTGCCAAGGCCTCAGCACCCTTTCCATGGGGAAATTCCTGCTGCTGTCCACCCTGAGCCTCCCCTGGCCCAGCCTGAGGCCGTTCCCTCTCCTCCTGTCCCTGTTCCCTGAGAAAAGATCCCAAAATTCCATCTGAATACAAACTTGCAAGAATTGATCTCAAATTAACTCCACAAAGAAACTTTTTACCAGCAGGATCTGAGCCATTCCAGGGATGGGATCCTTTGGGAACATTGGAGGAGTTTAACAAAATTTGGGAGCAGTGACCAAACTCCCTGCAGGAAAATCCACAATGTCCCATTCCAGCTCCAGCACCTCCACTGTCCCAGGCTGCTCCAGCCTCAATGTCCAACCTGGCCTTGGGCACTGCCAGGGATCCAGGGGCAGCCACAGCAAATCTGGGAATTCCAGCCCAGCCAGGAATTCCCAATATCCCACCCAAGTCTCCGCTTTCCCAATTTGAAGCCATTCCCTGTGTCCTGTCCCTCCATCCCTTATCCCCAGTCCCTCTCCAGCTCTCCTGGAGCCCCTTTAGGCCCTGCAAGGGACTCTGAGCTCTCCCTGGATTTTTCCCTTCTCCAAGTGAACATTCCCAGCTCTTGGACCAACTCTGTGGCCTCCTCTGGACTTGCTCCAGCAGCTTAAAAAAAATCCTTTTTACCCACCGAAACTCCTTATTTATTTTTTATAAATAGTAAAAAAAATATTATATAATAGAGTTTATCCATTAAAAATGCATAATTCCCATATCCAAGGGCGTCAGACCAAAATAAACAGGAGAAGGTTTATTCAACTTTTTTTTCCCCCCTCCTTTGGATCTGGCCATGAGGGCTGAGTTCAGCATTGCCTTTATTTTATTTTATTTAATTTATCCTGAATAATTCATCCTTGTGGAAACAGCTCTTGGATAAAACCACACCCGAGGAAAGGTAGGGGTTGAAATACTTGGAGAAGTGTAAGATTTTCCTTTATTAAAACATTGTTGTCATCTCAATATTTTCATTTGGGGTTTTGCATATTTAATGAAGTGATTAAAGCAAAGCACAGCAAGATAAATATTTTGGGTTGAGCAAAAACCACCCAAAAAATGTTGCTATTGCAACAAAAATCTGAAACCTAGCAGTAAAAACAAAACCATTTTGCTTCAGTTTGGCTTAAATAATTTTTTTTGCCTCTCATTTTGGCAAGAGAACAACAACTAAAAAAAAAAATGAGTGTTTGCCCAGAACTGGGTCAAAAAGAGATTAAATTAAATTATTTCTGGGCCATCCAGCGGCAGCAGGAAGAGCTGAGTGTCCTCCTTGTGCAGGACTCCAATTGTTTAAATCTTTCTATGTGGATCTGGGAGAGGAAGGGGGGAGATTTGTGGGAATTTACAGAGAAATTTCTTCTGGAAATGCAGGAAGTGGCCAGGGAGGTTTGGAGTGCCCATCCCTGGAGGTGTCCAAGGAATTCCTGGAGGTGGCACTCAAAGCTCTGGGCTGGGGACAGGGTGGGCATTGGGGCACAGCTGAGACTTGGTGATCCTAGAGGGATTTTCCAAGCTCAGGGATTCTGGGATTAAGATTTGAGGCTGGATGGGAAAAGTGTGGCACAAGGAGCAATCCCAGAGCTTCTGGGATTCAGCACCTTCAGCTGGAGGAATGTGAGGATGCTCCAGGATCTCATTCCATAAAGCCACAGGATGGTTGGGATTGGGGAAAGACTTGGAAAGGTCATCCAGGGACTGAGCAGGGACAACTTCCATATGTCCTAGGTGGATCCAAGTGCTCTCCAACCTGGCCTTGGACACTGCCAGGGATCCAGGGGCAGCCACAGCTGCTCTGGGAATTCCAGCCCAGCCAGGAATTTCTTCCCAATATCTCACCCAAATCCCCCTTTTTCGAATTTGAAGCCATTCCCTGTGTCCTGTCCCTCCATCCCTTGTCCCCAGTCCCTCTCCAGCTCTCCTGGAGCCTCTTCAGGCCCTGGCAGGGGCTCTGAGCTCTCCCTGGAGCTTTCTCCTCTCTAGGTGAGCATTCCCAGCTCTCCCAGCCTGGCCCTTGGAGCAGCTCCTTGTATTTCTCTGGATCACTCCAGCAGCTCCATGTTGAGAGGGGCAGAATTCCCCTTTTCCCTCTTCCCATGCTGTGGGATCATCCCAAGGAATGGAGGATTCCAGTCTGAGGCACCTCCAGTCCTTCTCCTCATCCCTGAGCCGTTTCCCAACTCATCTCAATTTTAGGGAATGATCTCCTTTGGGCTGGAAGCACCATCCTGGATGAAAACCTGGATTTTTCCATGCAGGGAGGGAAGATTTGGCCACATCCCAGCCTTGCCTCCAGCACTGATCTGCTCCAAGCTTTCCCAGAGAAGCTGGAATACAAATGGAGCTGTTGGGAGCTTTTCTTGGGATGACAACTTCCATGCAGAGGATTTATAAACAAGGAAAGGAAATTTTTCCTGAAGGAAAAATCCCTTTTCCCTGGGATGATTTATTTTCTATCCAATGGCTCTGGCTGATTTGTGGCAAGAGGAAAATCCAGTCAAATCCCAACTTTTATGGCTGAAGTGATGGATCTGTGTCTCCTTGACTTGCTGCATTCCTGTTTTTTGGGGTTTTTCTTTCCAAAGGAGATTTTTTTCCTTTGCATTGCTTGGCTCGAACAGCAGAACCAATCCCAGTTATTTTGGGGATGAGCCCAGGAATGTTTGGAGGATCTTAGATCCTGACTGGAATGCTGAATCCAGCATAAATCCTTACCTTTGCTTAGGAATGTGCCCTTGTCTCAATGAACAGCAATTTTTTTCCCCATGGATTGTGGGGGTTGCTGGGAATTGGGAATTCCTGTTGGATCAAGAGGGATCCTTGAGTGTGTGGTTGTATTCCAAACTATCTTCTGCAGGGATTATGGATCAGGATAACCCTTAAAAAGTGGGAAACAATTCCCTTTTTCTGTGGCTTCTTTGCAGCCAAGCATTTCCATGCCTGGGAAAAAAAAAAAAAAAAAAAAAAAAAAAAAAAGGAAATAAAATTATTCCTCCCCTTTCAATGGAGCTGGGGATGTAAATATTTGGGAATAACCTGGCTCTGCTCCAATGCTGGAATTTGGGAGCAGATGGAATGCTGTGGGTTTTTTGGGAATTATTAAGGCTGGAGCCGCTGAGGGCCCTTTCCCTGGGATCAGCCCCACTTTGGGATTGGTGCCAAAGGTGTGGGATGAGTTTGAAATGTGCTGGGAGGTGGAATTGCTCTTCCATGCTCCTGTTTTATTCCCAGATTTACCAGCAGCGTGGAATTGTGAGGGCACGGATTCATGGGAATCCTCCTGCAGTGCTGGGAGCTGCTCCAACGAAGAGGTGAAAGTTTGAGAAGGAATTCCAGCTCCCTCCGATCGTGGAATTGTAGGGATGGAAGGGATCTTAAATCCCACCCACTTCCACCGCTTTTCCATGGGCAGGGACACCTCCCACTATCCCCAGAGTGCTCCAACCTCATCCAATCTGGACCTGGACAATTCCAGGGATCTGAGAACAGCCACAGCTTCTCTGGGAATTCCATCCCAGCCCCTCCCCACCCTGATTTTTCTAAGGAATTATGACAGCAGGAAAAAGTATTCCCGGAAACTGGAATGTTGTTATTGAAACCTCTGGAAAGTGGAATTAAATTTATGCTAGGAGAGATTGGATAAAAATGCTGATGGATGCATGGCATGGAAATCCTGGATTTTTCCAAGGGGTTGTTGTAAATTACCTGCTTTTATTTGATAGAAGCTGTTTGGCATGGATTTGTCCATCCAGCCTTAAAAAAGCATCCCAAGCAGGAAAACAGGAAGAAATGGAGATGCAAAAAGGATTTGGGAAACAAAACCCCCACAATTTTCCTTCCTGGGTTTCCACAGACTTCAAAATTCAACCCAAGCTCTCCAGGAGAGATTCCCCTCTCTGTTTATTGCTTCCCTCTTCCATATGGATTTTTCTGGGATTTAAATTGCAAATTGCAGCTGCGGCAGCAGGTCTTGAACTCTGCAGTAGCCGGAGATGCTTTCAAAGGTGTTGGATTCATCCCTGTTCCCCTGGATTCATCCCTGTTCTCTTGGATTCTGCTCCCCCAAATCCCTTCTCCAGCCATTCCGATATCCTCAGGACATTTCCCACCATGGAAAAACAGGAATCATGGAATGGTTTCCACTCAGGATCATCCAAGTGTTCGAGGCTGGCTGCAAATCCTGAAGAATTTAATCCCAAACTTGTGATTCGTAGGGATGATATTTCACAGGCAATAAAGCACCTTAAAATCCCACTATTTTGAAAAACAAGGAATCTGCTCTTGAATCTGTTTTTCCATGCCCAGCTGCTTCCCTTGCTGCTGATGCATAGGGAAAATGCTGGAAGCCAGGGTTTCTCTCCTGAGGTTTCTCCTGTTGAAATTTATGGAGAAGGGAAGCAGAATCTGACAGGAGCAGGGATGGATGGATCAGTGGAAGCCATGGATGGTTGAGCCAGCTCAGCCATCCATGGGGAATTGATCATTCCATAAATTCCTGGCTCTGAGGTGTCCATTAGGAGAAGATCCTAAAAAATGGAAGTTTCCTCCATGTTTTGGTCGCTTTTTCTATGATGTTTTATTCTGGAATTAGTTGGTTTTATTTTGGAATGTGAAGGGTTTATTTTGGAATTTGAAGGAGCTCTGGGCAGTCTCTTCCCAAAAAAACTCCCAGGTGGTGGCAATCAGGAAGATCCCATTTTTTTCCATGGTGATGCTCCTGGAGTTTTGTTCCCTTTGGAATGCTGAGGTCCCTGTGAGATGGGTCAGCCATCCATGGGGAATTTATTATTCCATAAATTCCTGGCTCTGAAGTGTCCATGAGAAGAAGATCCTTCTCCAAAGGAAGTTTTCTCCATGTTTTGGTCACTTCTTCCATTATATTTTGTTCTGAAATGTGAAGGTTTTATTCTGGAATTTGAAGGGTTTATTTTGGAATGTGAAGGAGCTCTGAGCAGTCTCTTCCCAAAAAATCCCATGTGCTGGCAGTCAGGAATGCTCCTGGAGGTTTTCTCCCTTTGGAATGCTGCTCTCCCTGTGGGATGTGCTCATGGGAGGCTGCCTGGACTCCAGGGGGATTTGGGATCATGGAGCAACATTGGGATTGGATGGGAGAGGATCCTTTTTGGGATGGCTTCGATCTCTCCTGGCCTTGGCTTGTCCGGGTGGGAAAACCAGGAGGAGCTTCCTGGAGAAGGATTTTTTCCCCATTTCTGTGGTAGGAGAAGGACTGGGGAAGCTTAGAGTGAGTGGAGCTGCAGCGTCCCAAAATCCCTGTTCCCACTGTGGTCTGGGAGTTCTTCCTCATGTGGAAAACTCATTTGTATCCTAATGATTCTGGGGAAGGAAGGGCTGGGAAAATGAATCCTGCCATGGAGCAGGAGGAGGGAATTGAGCATGGAATCATGGAATGGGTTGGTGGGAAGGGATAAATTTCATCTCATTCCCATGGGCAGAGACACCTCCCACTGTCCCAGGCTGCTCCAAGCCCCAGTGTCCGACCTGGCCTTGGGCACTGCCAGGGATCCAGGGGCAGCCACAGCTGCTCTGGGAATTCCATCCCAGCCAGGAATTCCTTCCCAAGATCCCACCCAAATCTCTCCTTTTCCAGCTAAAGCCATTCCCTGTGTCCTGTCCCTCCATCCCTTGTCCCCAGTCCCTCTCCAGCTCTCTTGGAGCCCCTTTAGGCCCTGGCAGGGGCTCTGAGCTCTCCTTGGAGCTTCTCCTCTCCAGGGGAACATTCCCAGCTCTCCCAGCCTGGCTCCATCAGCTTTTTGGCTTCGTCTGGATCCATTCCCACAGCTCCACATCTTTGTTATGCTGAGGGCCCAGAGGTGGATGCAGAACTCCAGGTGGGAATTCAGGAAGACACATCAGAGGCCAAATCCCTTCCCTTGACGTCAGGTCTCTCCCAACATCCCCAAATCCTTTTTTTACAGGGCTGTTTTCCATCCATTCTCCACCCAATCAGTTTGTGCTTGGAATTCTCCTTTCCCAGGACTAGGCCATTCCCTTTGGCCTCATCCCAATCCCAGTCCTCAGATATTTTTCCCACAGACAAGCCCACAATCCAGGTTTTTCACTGCTCACCCCAAAGGTGCTCCTCAGCCCCTCCAAAGCGGCAGATCCAGACCCAGAGGGCTCTTCCTGACTGAAAAAAAAATGGGAATATTCAGCAGCTGATGTTGGAATGAGCCAAAATGTTTTTGGGTTTTTTTCCCATCCCTCTCAGCACTTTTTGTGCTGGGATCAGCCCCCCCGTGGGCGTTGCTGACTCCACCAGGATTTCACTGCTCTGTGCTGCTGGCAAAGCTGGAAAAGCTTCCTGGAATTTCTGTTGGAGCTGTGCTGTTTTATGGGATTGCTGGAGGGTAGGAAGCTCTGGTTACCCCAAATCATGGTGGGTTGGCTTTGTAGCTTTGCTGGAATTGATTGTTATCTATATTATTTTAATATAAGTATCCAGGTCCTCTGTCCAGAAAATTTGGATTGATGCCCGTGAATTGGGATTGATGTCCAAGCGGAGTTTAATCGTGGAATTATTTAGGTTGGAATTGACATGGAAATTCTTCCCCTCTTCAATGGGCAGGGACACCTTCCACTACCCCAGGTTGCTCCAAGCCTCATCCAGCCTGTCCTAAGTCCATGAATACTCCAGTATTTCTGTTTCCTGGGAATATTTAATTTCATTTTTCTCATCAAATTTGGGATTTTTCCTTCACTCCAAGCCATGCTGTCTCCCAAGATCTTTCTTAATAAAATATATTTTCTTGCACAGATTTGTCCATCCAGCCTTTTTGATGGAGCATCCAAGCAGGAAAACCAGGAGGTGCAAACAGAACCTCTCCCTACAAATCCCCCACCTTATTAAATTCCAAATTTCCGCCCACAAAACCCACTCCAAGCTCCGAGATGCTCCAAGAAAGGAAGCTGAGTAAATGAGGTTCGACCCCAAGCAACCGCCCAACCTCTTCCCATCCCTCTAATTCTGGCATGGAATGACTCTGATCTGGAATTTTAATGGAATTTTCCCCTGGAGACCCCACTAAGAGCCACTTTTCCCTCTCCCGACTGCCACCAGCTGCACCAGGGCTGCTGATGTTGCAGAAAAGCTTCATTAACCACTGAAAGTTTAATTGCTCCTGAAGTGCCGGCTGCATTCCCAGATTTCCCTGCGGCCTGGGTGATCCATATACTGTTCCCACCGATGGCAACTTGGAAATGCTCTGGGGTCATTCGGAGTAATTTGGCCCAAATTCCACAGTGGCCCATTTGATGCTGAATTCCCAAAAAATTTTGCTGGAGCTCTGAGTTCCCTGGCCCAAATTCCAAGGTGGCCCATTTGGTGCTGCAATCCCAAAATTTTGCTGAAGCTCCAGGTTCCTTGGCCAAAATAACAGGGTGGCCCTTGAGGTGCTGCATTCCCAAAATTTTCTGCTGGAGCTTTGAGTTCCCTGGACCAAATTCCAATGGCCCATTTGGTGCTGAATTCCGAAAAAATTTTGCTGGAGCTCTGAGTTCCGTGGCCCAAATTCCAGAGTGGCCCATTTGCTGCTGAATTCCCAGAATTTTGCTGGAGCTGAGTCCCCTGGCCCATTCCAGAGTGGCCCATTTGGTGCTGAATTCCCAATTTTTTTAATGGAGCTGGGACTTTCCTGGCAGCCAAATTGTTCCTTCTTGGCAGAGGGAAGAGAGGCTTGGGAGTTTGAAAAAATTTGGATTGTTGGAGAACAAAGTCCTTGGGAAGATGATTAGGAATTTTGGGAATTCAAACTGTGGTTGGAGATTTTAGCTGCAGGTGGGTGAGGGAATGCTCTGAGTGTGTGGGGTTGTTTTGTCTGAAATCCCAAATTTTCTTGGCTAAAGCAGCTGGGAATGGAGCCCAGCTTGATTTATTCCAGGGGCAAAAGGAGTTCATGATAGAGGTTCTTACTTTCTGTTGTGGATTTAATTTGGTGGAGTGATAATAAATCCTGATTCCAAAGATTTGTGCCCTTGGAGGTGACCTGGTGTGAGTGAGCAAATAATCCTGGGAATGTTGATGAAGTCAGCTTTGACCCTGGGTTGGTGCAGTGATTCCTAACACCTGGATATCATGGAAAAATGGAATAAACTTCTGGATTTGAAAATGGAGATGGGCTGGGAGAGCTGGGAATGTTCACTTGGAAAAGAGAAGGGTTTAGGGATGCCTTTGAAGCCTAAAAGGGCTCCAGGAGAGCTGGAGAGGGACTAGGGACAAGGGATGGAGGGACAGGACACAGGGAATGACTTCACATGGACAGAGAGGAAATTTAGGTTGGATCTTGGGAAGGAATTCCTGGCTGGGATAGAATTCCCAGAGCAGGTGTGGCTGCCCTTGGATCCCTGGAAGTGCCCAAGGCCGATTGGACACTGGGGCTTGGAGCAACAGTGGGAATTGTCCCTGCACATGGAAAAGGGGTGGGATTGAGATGATTTTTGAGGTCCCTTCAATCCCAAACTTCCTGGAGTGTGGATTTATCCATTTTCATGAGGCACGTGGTGGTGGGAACAGGAGGAGAGACAATTCCAGTCCCAAATGGATTCTGTGGGATTTTCCTGCTCACAGGAAAAATCCACTCCCTGTCTTTGAACCTGCAGGGGAGGATTTATATCCAACCCATCCCATCAGAAATTCCTTTAGGATGAAAGGTTTTTGCCACTGGAGCATTTTGGGCAGGTCCAGCCGTTTCCATATTGTCCCTCCTGGAATTGGCTCCGCAGGGCAGTGCAGTATGAGGAGCTGGAGGAGGTCCTGCAGCAGTTTGAGGCTTCTCCAGCTCCATTGGGAATATTTTCCAGGGATTTGGCCTAGAAGCCATGGAAGACCGAGAGATTTTTGGGCAGTGCCTTGAGGGATCTCTGCAGAGGATTCTCCCTACAGAGATCTCTGTAGGATTCTCCTCTTCCTTAGGATTGTCAGGAATCCTTTAGGCAGGAATTCTTCAATCCTTGAAGATCAAGTCCAACCATGCCCAGCACGGATGAGACCACCATGTCCCCAAGTGTCACATCCACGTAGATTTAAATCTCTCCAGGAATGGGGGGACTCCACCCCTTCCCTGAGCAGCTGGGCCAGGGCTGGACAAATCTTTCCAGGAAGGAATTTTCCCTAAAATCCTATCTAAACTTCCCCTCCTTTTCCTCTCCTCCTGTCCCTGTTCCCTGGGAGCAGATCCTGACTTCTCCCTGAGATCCACAAGGACCCCCCTGATAATTTGGGAACCTTCTCACTGGGAAGTGCTGAAGGCATAGAGGCCAAGGATGGTTCTTTCCTTCTGCAGCATTCCCAGAATCGCCAAAAATAAACTGTGGAATGGTTTTTCCCTGGTTCAGGAGAAGCAGCTGTAGAGGAAGGGCGGGCTCAGGTGAGGGTTGAGGGATTTGCTATGTGAAATACATGGAATCATGGAATATCCTGAGTGAGGAGAGATGTCCAAGGATCATCCAGTCCAATTCCTGGGCCTGTCCATCCTGGTCCAGGCACATTTCCAGAGGTGGGAACGGGAAAAGGTTCAAATCCTGGAATGCTTTGGGTGGGAAGGGACCTTAAATCCCATGGAGCCCATCCCATCCCTACCTTCCCATCCCATCCCCATCTTCCACCATCCCAGAGTGCTCCAACCTGGCCTCAGACACTTCCAGGGATGGAGCAGCCACAGCTTCTCTGGCTGGAACTGCTGGGAAGTTCACCTGATGTTCCTCAGCTCATCACTCGGGGTTTCGGACCTCTGGAAACACAGGGAATTCTTCAGGAAACGCAGGGAATTCTTCAGGAGAAGCAGATGTTTGGTAGAACTTCTCCATCCAAGCTCCTAGGTCCCCACGTGTGTCGCCTCTTCATTGTCACCTGGCGGTTTTGTGGCAGGAGAACTGGAATTACCTGAGGCCATAAATCCCCCCCAAAAAATAAATCCCATAAAACAAGATGTTTCTGGAATAATTCCCAAGTGGGGAATGTCCCACTTGGAGCTCCAGCTTTTCACAGGCTCTGGGTGACCCTCCAGGCTCATCTGTCACCTCTCTGTCCCCTCCCCGTGGTGCCTGGCGCCGTCTCCAGCCTGGTTCTGCCTCCTTGGGTTGGATTATTTGCTCTTAGAGCTGGGTTTAAGTGCAAACTCGTGGGGCTGGGTTTTTTAAAACGGTTTTTAAAGGGTATTTTAAAAGGGTTTTTAAAAAGCATTTTTAAAAGGGTTTTTAAAACCGTTTTTAAAGGAGATTTTTAAAAGGAGATTTAAAAGGGATTTTTAAAAGGGTTTTTAAAGGGTTTTTAAAAAGGATTTTTTAAAGGGTTTTAAAAGAAGATTTTTTAAAAGGATTTTTAAAAGAGTTTTTTAAAAGGGATTTTAAAGGGATTTTTAATGTTTTGGGACATTTTCGATGTGTATCTCTGGGACGTCAGGATCTCTGAGCAGAAGGGAAATATGCAGTTCCATTCCTGAAAACTCCAAAAAGAAATTAGAATTTAAACTGAGGATCAAATCCAAGCCTAGAACTGAGGTTCTGACTTCCTCCTCCCCCCAATCCCAAAAAAAGGGATTAAAACCCCATTCTGGATTTCTGCGTGGGGAAAGCAGAGCTGAGTTAGGTATTTTTAGCCCGTGGAGCTTTTCCCGTTAATCTGGAGCTGACACAGTTTCTGTTTTCTCACCCGGCCCCATCCAAGAGCTGCCAAGGTCAGGAGTTAATGACGACCCCTAATAACCCAACATTAATTATTTAATTAATTATTGTTGAATTACTGATGGAATGTATGGTGTCTGTAGGATTAATGGTGTATTTAATAAGGAATATTGAAATAATGTTAATTTAGTCAATGTGAAGTTATTGGTGGAGTTCATAGCCTCTATAGGCTTAATTTTATGTTTAATAATAAAGATTTAATGAATAAAATAGTGTTAATTTAATCAATATGAAGTTATTGCTGTAGTTCATGGGTTCTGTAGAATTGATTTAATATTCAATAATGCATCTTAAAGTAATATTAATTTAAACAAATTAACATTATATAGGTGCTATGTTTATAGCTGCTACAGAATTAATATTATATTTAATAATGAATATTAATATAATACTAATTTAATAAATAATATATTTTACAGGTTCTATAGAATCAATATTATATTTAACAATAAAGATTAAAATAATATTTTATCAATAATATTATTTATAGGTTCTATAGAATTGATATTATAGCTAATAATGCATTTTAAATGAATATTGATTTAATCAAGGATACAATTTATAGTTTTCATAGAATTAATATTTTATTTCATATTAATATTTAAGTAGTATTAATTTCATTGATACAATGTTATTATGATTTATAAATTCTATAGAATTAGTCTTCTATTGAACAATAAATATTAAAGCAATATTTATGTAATCACAATCAAATTATCAATATAATTTTTAGATTCTCTAGAATTGATATTACAACTAATATTACATTTTAAAGTAATATAAATTTAATTAATTAATACGAAATCCTTGCTGGCTTCAGCCAAACAAACATTAGTAAATCCTGAGACAGAGCTGTCTGACCTCCCCAATGCCCTCCAAAAAATGGGATTGATTGGAAAAACCCTGGAGGAGCTGAGCAGGAATTGGATGGAAAACCTGGAATGTTGTATTTCAATTGGAAATTGTTTTTTCTCCTGGAATAATTATCTTAAAACCTCTGGATTTATCCCTTTGGACCAGGAAAAAAGGAATTTCCTGGGAATTGTTTTAGGAATTGGAGCCGTGGAGCTGGAGGATGGGAGGAAAATGAGCTTAAATTTGATTTTAAAATTTTGATTTTCTGTTATTTTTAGTGAGGCTCTGGCCCAGATTCCCTGAGGAGCTGCGGCTGCTCCAGCCCTGGGAGTGTCCCAGGCCAGGCTGGATGGGGTTTGGAGCATCCTGGGATAGTGGAAAGTATCAAAGGGGGTGGAATGGGATGGGTTTTAAGGTCCCTTCCACCCCAAATCCTTCTGGGATTCATGCCTGAGGCTGCGCTTTTAATGGATTAATCAATAATTGATTAATTGTGGATTGGATGAATCCTGGCCCAGGCTGCAGGATCAGAGCTGGGAGCGGATTTTGGAAATGTTTTGGAAAAAAACATTTTGGAAATGTTTCCCTGAAGAAACTTCCCAAAATCCCACCATAATTTATTCCTGTCAGCTCGGATCAGGAATTTCCTAGGACACAGGAAAAAACCAGGTGACACAGGGCACATGGAATTCCCAAAACTCCTGGTTTTATTCCGTCTTAATTAATTCCAGGCCTGAGATGTGTCTTTTATTTTCTCTGCTCCTTCTTGTTGTGTCCCTTCTGTGCCGAGCGACGATTCCAGCCGTGAAATTCCCTTTTCCAAGAAAATCAGCACAATTCCAGGTTACTCCAAGCCTCACACAACCTGGTCTTGGAGAATTCCAGGTGTCAGGCAGCCGCAGCTTCTCTGGGAATTCCAGCCCAGCCAGGAATTCCTTCCCAATCTCTTGTTTAATCCACCCTTTTTCAGCTTAAAGCCATTCCCCCTTGTCCTGTTCACTCCAGCCAGGAATTCCTGCCCAATATCCCACCTACATCTCCCCTTTTCCATCTAAAGCCATTCCCTGTGTCCTGTCCCTCCATCCCTTGTCCCCAGTCCCTCTCCAGCTCTCCTGGAGCCCCTTTAGGCCCTGCAAGGGACTCTGAGCTCTCCCTGGAGCCTTCTCCTCTCCAGGTGAATATTCCCAGCTCTCCCAGCCTGGCTGCAGAGGTTTCAGCTCTGGAGCAGCTCTGTGTCCTCCTCCAACACATCCACACCTTCCCTGTCCCAAGTCCCTCTCCACCTTTAAGTAGCGTGGGTCACTAGCAGCCACAAAAGTAGGAAAGCATCCCCAAAAAAATCATGGAGATGCTTCAGTCATGGAATGAAGCACAGACAACAAAAGGTCACTCAGATAAAGACACTGAAATTCCCAGCTCTCCCAGCCTGGCTCCAGAGCTCTTGGAGCATCTCCATCCATTCCTCTGGACTTGCTTCAACATCTCCACGTCCTTCCTATATCAGAGACACCCCACACTGTTGCTCTTTGTAGGATTTATTCCCTATAATCCATAGGACCGTGGAATGGTTTGGGTTGGAGGGACCTCAAATTCCATCCCACCCCAAGCCATGGACAAAAACCTTCCTCTGTCTCATGCTGCTCCAATCCCCACTTTTCCCAAATTCCCTCATTCCAGCTCCTTTTCTCCTTTAATTACTGTTTCCACCAAGGCTTCCAGTGCCTGAACCTAAACAATAATTAATTACCTTAATGAACCCCACCTGCACTGGAACATCAGCAAGCTGCAATCAATCTGCTCCCGCCTGCAGGAGCTTCCAGGCTTTAATTAAGGGCTGGGGAAGACCAAAATTCCAAATCATTTTGGAATCCATCTACCCCCTCTCCCTGTTGCTCTTGTGGAGGGGTTTTTCCTCGGGAAACGAGGAATTGATTGGAAAATCTGAAAAAGCAAGATGGGGAGCGTGGAGCCAGCCAGGCACTGAGGGGGCTCCTCCGCCTTCATCTGATGGGAACAGGGAAAATCCAAAATCAATCCCCCAAAGTCAATTCTCCAAGCCCTGCTGGTTTCATTCCTTCCTGTATTCCTGCAGGATTTGTTGCTTTTCCTGGATCTCTGTGTTTATGACTGTCCAGCAGGGAGATTTTCCTCTCACAGCTTCCTTCACCTGCATTCCCTGGGTCACCCCTGCTCTTTTCCAGCCTGACTGGTGCATTATTTTAGGAAAACTACTCAATCCAGGTGTGCAGATTCTGGCAGGGATTGGAATTGTTTGAAGGAAGGTGTCCAAGTTCATGGAAAGGTGCAATCATCTCTCTCCAGGAACCACTTCCCAAAATGTCAATGCCATCGATCTCCTTTCAGCTTTAATTATCCACAGTTTCCTTCAGGAGAGCGCACGGAAGGGTTTTGCTGCCTCTTGCAGACAGGGATTCATCCCAAATCCTTCCCCTGCTGGAAAAATCTGTGGAGACAACACCCTGACACTCTTGGAAGTATTTCTGGGAAGGGCATGGATTGATGGGATGAGGGGGAATGGCTTCAAAACGAGAGAAATTCAGTTTAAGTATGATATGAGGGAGAAACTCTTGTCTGGGCTGGAATTCCCAGATTTGCTGTGTCTTTCCCTGGATCCCTGGAATTGTCCAAGGCCAGGTTGGACATTGGAGCTTGGAGCAGCCGGATACAGTGGAAGATGTCCTGCTCATGGAAAAGGGATGGAATTTAAGGTCTCTTCTTACCCAAAACCATTCTGGAATTCCAGGATTGGTCTTCGGGCCAAAGCTGGAGAACTGAGTTGGACTGGAATAATTCCCGGGGCACGTGGAATCCTCTGGATTCATGGAATCATCTCTGTGGGAATCTGCTGGGATCTTTTGTCTTCAGCACAAAAAGGGAGAAATATTTGCAGGAATTTTTCCATTTTCCTGTGTTTTTAACAAAACGTGTGGAGGTCATTTTAACTAAGTTAGATTTTAGTTGAAGATAAAGGTGTTTATTTATTTATGTTTATTTCCAATAAGGAAATGTGCATAATTCCTGTTTTACTGGAATCCCTATGGACAAAATCACTGCTGCCAGGGGCTTTCCTTATCCAGTGGCATTAACGGAGAGGGGCCAAGTCCTTCTCATCCCACTCTGGCTAATGGGATGATCCTTGAGGGAATGGTTCCAGTCTCGTGTCCTTGGCTTCCTGGTGCTCTGATGAAGGAAAATTTATTTCCATGATTATTTCCATGATTATTTCCACATTTAAGTAGCCTGTGATTGCCAGGTTGTTGTAAAGACTCGGGAATATTTTGTTTTTGAAGGTTTGTCCATATTTAATTTATTAATTTTTATGTGTGAAACAACATGGCCACGGAAATAATTTGTGTAGATTTTCTCAAGAATTTCTCTGCCTTATTTTTCATAAGAAAAAAAAAATTGATAGCTTTTTTTTAACCTGGAAAACCCCCTAATTAGAGTGGCATGGCTGGTTTCTTGTATTTACATTTATTTGAAGGCACAAAAGATGCTTTTCTGAGGGTGGAGGAAAAAAAAATCCCAGAAGAAAAGCTGGAATCCTGAAGGGGGAAAAAAAATCCAATATAAGGCAGTCACTGAAGTAGGTCAGGTTTTAAATCCAGTAATTTGTCTGAGCCTCTGGAAAATAGGAGCTGTCAGATGTCCAGGTCCTCTGTCTGCCTCCAGGATTTCTGTCTGTCTCTGATAAATCCAAGACAGAAATTCCCGTTCCTGGATTGACCTTGGAATGCTCCCATCCTTCAGCTCACTCGCTGTGCTCAGCGTCCACCTCCAAATCTGCTGAGCAGATTTGAGTATTCCCAAATCCAGCAGGACTTCCCAGAGATCCAGACTTTGGCTCAGGTCATCCAAGCTGGCAGAAACCTGCATCTGTGGGGGTGTTTTGTAGGAGCTGTGTTGTCACTTCCAAAGTCATACCAGAGGATGGAAAGGACAGGGATTGGTGGAAAAGCTCATCCCAGGGTATCCAAAGTTGGGATCTCTGATCTCATGGGTGGGGTGGGTTGCAGCTCTGGAGAGGAAGAAGAGGAGGTAAAGAGAAGTTTGGGTGAAGAATTATCCCAAAACAAGGAAAAAATGTGGAGGAGGGAATTCTTAAATCCTTCTGGATTTTTCAGGAGCAACATCAAGACCAATCCAGTCCCGTGGAGGGCTTGGACAAGGTGGACTTTGAAGGTCCATTACAAACCAAATATCCAGGGATTCTAAGGCAGCTGGATGGGGGAATTCCATCCCAAAAAGTGAGGGATGGCTGAGGTTCTCCAGCCTTTCTGTGGGATGGTTTGTGGATCTGCTACCCTGAAAAATGCCATCACTGTTATCCATCACTCGTCTTGGCGATGAAAGAGACAATTAAAGCTTGGCCTAAATTAGCAGAGAGGCTTCGCACTCCAGGGATTTACACAGCAGCTAAAATTGGGAATCTCCACGTTCCAGGTTCTATTTAAATCAGGAAAGGCAGACAGGGCACCCTCAGGGGAGGGTGGCTGAGGGGAGTGGAAGGTTCTGTGCTTGTCTGGAGAATCCCAAAATATCCCGAGCTGGAAGGGGGGCCCACAGAGATCATGGAATTAGATGGATTCCCAAAAGAAGAAACGCAGGGAAGGCTCCCCGTAACACTAGTTAGGAGTGAGGGGAGCAGCCACCATCCTTCCACAAGCAATGGATTGATCCTGTGAAGTGGTGGGAATCCATCCTGAGGTTTCCGAGCCTTTGGATGGGATTGGGAAGCTCTGGATTTTCGTAAGAACAGTCCTTTCACCAGCCCAGACACCTGCAAAATCCTGGGATTTGGGGTTTCCTCTGGGAAGACACTTCTGCCTTTGCTTTGTCCCTTTTTAAATTAGATCCAGCTCTGGCAAAAATTATAGAATGATGGAAAATGTTGGTGTTATTCCGTGAATATTCCATGCCGGAATTTTCTAAATTTTCTGAGACAGAAACCTCCATCTCAGAGCATCATTTTCCCATAAAATGTTCTTTAGTCTTCTTGTTTGACGTGAAAATTAAGGAATTCTGCCTGGATGTGGCTGTTGGGACATGTAGGAAGTGAAAGTTGAGGGAAGATAGGGCATTCCAAGGTGGGATTGGAGGTCACGCTGTCACTTCCTTGTCCTTGGAAAAGTGACAAAGATGGAGCCTTGCACTGCAGGGAAAGCATCTGTTTGTTTTTCATGAAAAAGTAGGGAATTGCTGGGATCGTTGTCTGGCCGTGGAGAGGTGTAATGTTGGAATATGCTGGTGCTCCCAGGGGCAAGGAAAAGGACTCGCTCCAGGAAGTTTGTTGTTATCAAAGTTTGGTGTGGGATCAGCACAGGTTCCTGTTATCCTGGATCTGCTGGCAGGATTCTCACTTGGATGTCAGGATTGGAGCCCTTTGTTGAGATGGAGAAATGGGGATGGGGGTCAAGGTGAAGTGGCAGCTCCTGATGTGGTGGATTCCAACCTGGATCCCAAATCCAGGCAAGCAACCTAGATCATCAGGAGCCCTATGGCTTCCCAGTGTTCCATGATTATTTTAGACCAGTGGAGAAATCATTCCAGTCTTCCATTTTTCTCCCCAAGATTTCTGTTGGAATTTTTTCTTTTCTTAATTGGTTGTGGGGAGGAAAAAAAAAAACAACCAAAAAACAACCAAAACAAAACAAAACAAAAAACCCAAACCATTTGGAATAATCACAGAATCATGGAATGGGTTTGGGATGGAAGGCACCTAAAAGCTCATCCCATTCCAACCCAACATCTTTCACTATCCCAGGCTGCTCCAAGCCCCATTCAACCTGACCTTGGACACTTCCAGGGATCCTCCATGTGAGACCTTTCAAATCCAAATTATTGGTCAGGATTTGTTTTCCCAGGAAAGGGCTGCTCTGGGATTATTTGGATATTTGGATGTAAACAATAATCCTGCCTGTGTCACGTTCCCTCGGTTTGGGTTTTGTCTGCACTCCCATTTATTTCTCAGTGTGCGACCACGTTTTGATATTCCAGACTTTCTCTGGGATACTCCCGTGTTCCACTGGAATGAAGGGAATAGAGCAGGGAAAGAGGCTGTGGATGTTATTACTTAATGGGAAGAAATTCAATATTCTTGTGTGGGAACAATTCCTTAGGGAAACAGGGCAGAATTTCTGGAGTCCCACACACACAGCTCATGGAATTCTGACCTCCCAGAGAACCAACTGTGCTTCCCAGTTACCTGGAGCTTAGAATCTATAAGGTTCAAAAGCCATCTCCTGGAATGAGCTTGGATTTTGGCTGTTGGGTGGAT
This sequence comes from Sylvia atricapilla, assembly GCF_009819655.1. NCBI lineage: Eukaryota > Metazoa > Chordata > Aves > Passeriformes > Sylviidae > Sylvia > Sylvia atricapilla. Next base: position 35,386,902 of record NC_089145.1, on the reverse strand, counting down.
TTACTGCTGTTTGTAGCTTTTCCTCCTCCATCCCTGCCTGGAATTAGTCCCTAAATTAATCTTGTTCTCCTGAAAATCAGATATTAAAGTCAGGAGGAGGTGGGATGAGTTTGACTCAGGCAATCCAGAATTGCTTGGATGGGGAAGGGCCTTAAAATCACTTAATTCCAAGCACCATGCCATGGGCAAGGACACCTTTTCTCTGCGGGATTTTTTTCCCAAGAATTGTTTTTCCCATTGCTCCCTGCTGCACTTTGCCTGTGCTTCCAGCACTTTCCAGGCTGCTACTTCTCCTGGACACCATTCCAAGCTTTCCCAAGGCTCCTGCTTTATTTGCAGGGGGAAGGGTGATTCCAGCCTGATACTCCTGGAGCTTTTGGGAGAGCTCTAATAAAGCCTCCTGGGAGGTGGTCTCATTTTTTCCATCTTGTTTTCCTTCTTGGAGTGGTGTTTAAAGGGATTCGGGATCTCTGCGGTGCCCATGGAGATCAAAATGAGTGGAAAAGGTCAACAGCAACCTTCTCATTCCCACTCCTGCCTGGAGAGCGCTGTGTCCCGTGGGAAAGGCTGTGGGCTCTAATTTATTGCTTTGGGAAAATGCTGGGAGGGTTGTTAGGAGAAGAAAAGGGAAAATGTGATTAGGGAAATGCTGGAGGCTTGGGAAAGGAAGGAGAGGAGTAATTTCACCATGGCAGGGCTTGTCTTGGCTGGCTGGGCACGACATGAGGAGAGCCAGAGGTTTTGTGGACTTTGGAGAGGTTTGTGTGGAATTGTTGATGTTGGAAAAGAGCTCAAAGATCAGAATCCAAACTCTGCCCGATGCCCACTCTGTCCCCAGCCCAGAGCTCTGAGTGCCACCTCCAGGAATTCCTTGGACACCTCCAGGGATGGACACTCCAAACATCCCTGGCCACTTCCAAGGCCTCAGCACCCTTTCCATGGGGAAATTCCTGCTGCTGTCCACCCTGAGCCTCCCCTGGCCCAGCCTGAGGCTGTTCCCTCTCCTCCTGTCCCTGTTCCCTGGGAGCAGAGCCCAAACCCCCCGGCTGTCCCCTCCTGTCAGGGACTTGTGCAGAGCCACAAGGTCCCCCTGAGCCTCCTTTTCTCCAGGCTCAGCCCCTTTCCCAGCTCCCTCAGGAATTCTCTAGACCCTTCCTAGCTTCCTTTCCTGTCCTGGACATGCTCCAGCCCCTCCAGGTCCTTCCTGAACTGAGGGGTCTAGAACTGGGCACAGCCCTCAAGGTCCCTCACAGTGCCCAGCACAGGGGACAATCAGGACAATCCTATCCCTGCTCCTGCTCCCACACAATTCCTGATCCATCCCAGGTGCCTTAGGCTTTCTTGGCCACCTGGGCTCATGAGATCCTGTGGTTCTCCTTTCCCAAAGTAATTTTGGAGAGGCTGGGGACGGCTGAGGGACCATGGAATGCTGTTTGCAGCCTCTGGAGGTCCTGAGGTCGTTGCAGGATCTGCAAACAGGAATCTTTCTGGGCACAGTTTGACTTTCGTCTCGTGCATGGAACACGTGCAGCCCTCCCACCGCCCCCGCCGTGCCTGGCTCGTTCTCCCGAGGAGGGTGAAAATGAGGGAAATCGGTTCCCAGAGAAGCCCTGATGGGAGGCAGTGGGAGCAACTTCCACGGATTCCGCGCCTCCAATCATCTGGCTCCTCATCCTGCCTCTCCCTTATTGAAATTTTAAATGAGGTTTAGGCATTCCAGGGTGAGCTCAGATTTGCCAGTATGATTCCAGGAAAAGCCTGGAATGAGCATTCTCATTTCCTCTGGACATTGCTGGATGGGTTTAGACCGTGCTGTAGCCAGCAGCTGGTCCCGTGAAAGGCTCGTGGAAGAGCAGGAACTTTTCTCCATCTCAGCCCTTCTTTTCCCAGTTTGGTTCCATGCTGATGTAAACCATTCCCAGGAGAACCCAGAATCCCATCACCCTGGGAGATGTCCTTTACTCCTCATGCAGCCTCTGTGGGATGTCACCACCATCCAAAATTCCAGATCTGAGCTGCAAATGCCAAATGAGAACCACAAATTTTCATATTTAGCCTGTCTGAAAATCCCCAGCTGCTGCAGGTGATGATCCCAGTGGTAAATTCCCCCATTCCTCCACCATTCCAGAACTTCTTCAACCAAGAGGCCTCATTTTTATAGCTGATTTGTCTTTGAGGGCATCAAAAAGGCTCCAAATGAGCTCAAATCATCACTTTCTGCCTTTGAGGCTGCTTTGCTGCTCCTGAGAGGGCTTTAAGGTAGGAAGGGAATAAAGAACAGCCCAAACCCTTCAGCCACACCTGGCTGCTGCTCAGCAGAAGTGAAAATTGAGTCTGAACTCGGCTGCGGGAGCCACCTGTGTGACAAAAGTGACCTCAGTGAGAGCTGTTGGGGTGACAGACTGTGACAGAAAGGTTATCATAAAAATAGAGATGATTGTGTTGTCCTGCTGCTGGGGAAAAAACCAACCAAATAACCAAACAAAAACCTCCAAGAGATTCCTGAGAAAGTCAAGGAAAATATCAGCTGGAAACGTTGGTTTGTTGGTTTTCTCTGAGGCTTCCCAGAGCTTTTAATGGAAACAGAAATTGGATTGTGTCACACAGAGAGTTCAGCTCATGGTCAGGAGCCTGAAAGTTGGGAATATTTGGATTTTGGGGTGGATGGAAGATGTGGATTTGGGGAAAACATTTTGAGCTGGAATGGTAGGAATGTTTCCCAGGGAGGTTTCTGGAATTTCAGCTCCTAATGGGCTTCCCACCCCAAAGCCCAGGTGGCCCAGGGTTTGTGGGGATGCTGTGTCCAGCTCTGAGATCACTTGTGAAGAAAGGACATGGAGCTCCTGGATCTGCTCCAGAGGAGGGATGTGAGGATGAGGAAGGGCTGGAGCATCCCCGTGTCCAGGAAAGGCTGAGGGAGCTGGGGCTGCTCAGCCTGGAGGGGAGCCCCAACTGAGAGGGGCCCTCAGCCCTGGGTGTCCCTGAGTGTCCCTGTCTGTCCCTGGGTGTCCCTGTCTGTCCGTGGGTCAGGGGCTGATCCCAGGAATTTCCCTGGCAAAGGAGGCAGAACTTCTGCCCTGGGCAGTGCCCAGCCCTGAGCAGAGTCCAGAGAGGGGCTGGAGTCTTCTCCCTGGGGATATTCCAGAGCCACCTGGACACAGCCCTGTGCCCTGAGCCCTGGGATGGCCCTGCTGGAGCAGGGAGTGGCACCAGGGACTCACTGAGGTCCCTTCCAGCCTGACCCAGCCTGGGATCCTGTGCTCCCCCAGAACTGTCAGTATAAAACACAATCCCATAAATCCAGGTTATTATGGAATGCAGCTCCCAGAGACTTCCTTGGCTGTCAGCACCTCGAGCAGACTGATTTAAATCCATCAACCTCATCAGATCCTCCAGGAGAATCCATTCCCTAAAGCTCAGCTCCTTCCCTACCTGACATGGCCAAGGTGTGGGATTCAGCTTCTCCCTGGAAACCTCAGCGTGATGGGAGCTGGTCTGGGGCCCAGGGAAGGAATTCCTGGCTGGGCTGGAATTCCCAGAGCAGCTGTGGCTTCCCCTGGATCCCTGGCAGTGCCCAAGGCCAGGCTGGACATTGGGGCCTGGAGAATCCTGGGACACTGTGAAGTGTCCCTGCCCATGGAATGGGTGGGATGGGATTCAGGTCCCACCAACCCAAACCAGTCCCTGATCCTTTGGTGGTTCCATGATTGTATCCAAACCCTTTGGGAGAGAATTTGAGCAATTGACATCTCTGTCTTCATCCCAAGACTGGGAAGGGAATTCCAAGACTCTCCCAAAACTCTTGGAATATTCCAGAACTCAAACAAAGCTCTCTGAACAAAGTGCCAGCTGTGCCTCTCATTCCCAAGAATTCCTTTTACTTAAAATCTGACTGCTTGGAGCAGGATCTCGATCCAGATGATCTCCAGTGGTGCCTCCAACCTCAACCATTCCATGGTTGGGGGGATTAATCTACACTTGAGGGGGAAGTCCCTTATATTTTCATCCTCCTCTTTGGCTTCTTCCACCCTAACCCCCATCCTGCTACCCAGACTGGGAAACACTTGGATGGGATTTTGGAAAGTGTCCCACAGAGATGCTCTGCTGGAATTGCTGCCACCAAGATCTCAGCAGAAAAAAAAACAAAGCCCAAAGCTGTGCCAGATCTGCAGGAGCACAAAATGTGAAAAAAAAAATAAAAGAAAAAACCAAAATCTTGGATTATGATGCAAATTAAATTAGGAGGCAGGAATGAGCAGTTAATAGGGGGTGGAAACACGGGTTCTGCGTGCCAGGAAAATAGCAAAATATTTTTAAAAAGCTGTTGTGTGGATTCCAGCCCCTTGGAAAGTGTGAAGCTCTTGGGATTTGGGCAACCGATGATTAGATTTGCTGCGTAAAAAAACAGAATTAAAGCTGCAGCTTTCGTATTTTATCCCCATTTTAAAGGCACTGGAAGTGGTTACAAGGAAAAGTTATGGATGTCCCATCCCTGGAAGTGTCCAAGGCCAGGTCAGATGGGGCTTGGAACAACCTGGAATGGTGAAATGGGATGGGATTTAAGGTCCCTTCCAACCCAAACCACTCCGTGATTTTGTGCAGGGTTAACCAGTTAAAGGCTGCTGGATGTCTGTGCTGGATGAGATTGGAAAAGCACTGGAGGAGCTGAGCAGGAATTGGACGGAAAGCCTGAAATGCTGTGTTTCCATTGGAAATTGCTTTTTCTCCTGGAGTAATTACCTTAAAACCTCCTTTTGGACCAGGATGAGGTGGGGAAAAAAGAGTTTCCTGGGTGCTCCTTTCCCTTCTTTCCCTTCCTTCCCTCCCATTTGTCTCCCTTTTCCCTTCCCCTTCCTCAGCAAAACAGCCCACACATATTTTGGATTGCAGGGAATTTCTCTCCACAGTGGTTTCTGGTTTGAGGTCGGTGGTGAGATTGGAATTTCATTTTTTGGCAAGGCTGGCTCTTCTTTGGAGTTATGGAAGTTTGGAAGTGATGCTAAGAGCTGGCTGAGGGTGTGAGAAATTATTTGGGAACGTTCAGCCTGGAGAAGCTTTGAGGTGACCTCATTGTGACCTTCCAGGACCTGGAGGAGCTGCGGAAAAGGTGGAGAAAGAGTCTGGACAAGAGATGGAGGGACAGGACACAGGGAGTGGCCTCAAATTGGAAAAGGGGAGATTTGGGTGGAATATTGGGAATTAGGAATTCCTGGCTGGGCTGGAATTCCCAGATTTGCTGTGGCGGCCCCTGGATCCCTGGCAGTGTCCAAGGCCAGGTTGGGCATTGGGGCTTGGAGCAGCCTGGGACAGTGGGAGGTGTCCTGTGAGGATTTCACCTCCCTTGTCATCATGGGCCACTTTGTTATCCCTGAAAACTTGGGAATTGTCAGCTCCCAACCTCGCTTTGGAAGGAAAACTTGGAATGGTTTGTTACCCCAGGATGTTTTCTAGGGAGATTCCTCACTGGATCTCTTGCCGTGGTCATCCCTGAGCAGGAGAAGGGGCAGATTTTGGGATCAGCAGCCAGGAATGGTTTGATCTCATCCCTTCTCTCCAAAGCCATTTATTTTAAATGAATATCATTAATTATACTGTTAATTACATCGATAATTACATCATCAAATACATCATCCCATATCCCAAAAATAGACCAATTCCATCCAAACCCACATGGAAAACTTCCTTGGGAATTGTGTGAAAACTCCCTCAGAGCAGGCAAACCCTGTTCTCCAGTGATTTTACCCCTTTCCAAGCAGGAAAATCAGGAATATTTTGGGAATTTGGGCTATAAATAGATGTTATGTAAGGTTGGGATGACGTTCCTGTCTCCATTCACCTTTTGGCTTCTCTCAGCAGCTGCTCTGGTGCGCATGGTGCTGCTGGGCTTTGGAGATGTCCCTGGGAATTTAAGTCAGGCCTAAACTTCCTAAAAAAATTTCCTAATGGCTTAAACAGTGGAAGGAATGTGGGAAATAATTAGGCCCAGCTTAAGCAATCCTAAGTAATTCCTGGAAGAGCTCCATGGGATCTTGTGGTTCTTGGCAGCTGTCAGCAAATCTCTGTTCTATTCCTTAATTTATCCAAAAATTCCTGGTTTTGTAGGAAAATCTGGATTTGTTTTGGTTTTTAAGGAATCTTTGTGCTCAGGACTGCCTCAAATCAGGCTGCTAATGAGTGACCCCAATGAAACCCTTCCAACTTGGGAGAGTCCATGGATTTATGACCTAAAGATGTGGATGTGATGGATAAATATCCAGTCCTGGAGCTCACCACAAGGAATATTGCAGCCTGGGATTGACAGAAAGCTGGAAAAGCCTTTGGAAATCCGGCCCAATCAATTTTCCATCTTCCTTCTCAGGATCATAAGAAATTTAATTCTTGTGAAATCTTATCCTATTTTTTTTTGGGGGGGGGGGGGGTGTGGGGGTGTTTGTGACCCTCAGTAATTCTCTTGGGAGAAGTGAGAAATAATCTTAAAATTCCTGGATATTTATGTGGATTTCAGTGTCTAAAAGAGCTTAAAAATGGAATTGGCTCTGCAAGAGGGAAGGGTTAGATGGGATTTTGGAAAGGAATTCCTGGCTGGAAGGGCGGAGAGGACCTGGAACAAAATTCCCAGAGAAGGTGCCCAGAGACTAGTCAGGAAAGGACTTGTTTTCCTCTGGAATTCTCAGAGCCAGGTAAGGACTTGTTTTTCTCTGGAATTCTCCTCCTTTCAGAGCTGGGAAAGGATGTGTTTTCCCCTGGAATTCTCCTCTCAAAACTGGGAAAAAACCCGTTTTCCTGTGGAATTCTCAAGGCCAGAAAAGGACACATTTTTCTCTGGAATTCTCCTCAGTTCAGAGCCAGGAAAGGATCTGCTTTTCTCTGGAATTCTGAGAGATAGGAAAGGATCTGTTTCTCTGGAATTTTGAGCTCAGAGCCAGGAAAGGACCTGTTTTTCTCTGGAATTCTCCTCATCCCAAGAGAAATGACAGCTTCTGAGCTTGGAGCCCTGCAGCCCCTTTGGGATGTCAGGGTTCATAAGTGTCCCTGGAATAATCCGTACCTGCGGAGCTGAGCTAAAAATAGGGAACGTTGTGTGCTGCCTCCGGGGCTGGGAGACGAGGCTGGAAAACAGGTTGGGAATTTTCCTCCTGCTCCGTGGGGTTTTTTTATCCAGGGCTGAGCAGCTCTGCTTGCATTTAGGGAAAGCTGGAAAGGAAAATCATGGATATGGGAGGGAAGTTTTCATGTTTGGAGAAATACGGCATGAAGGGGAGGAAGGGGATTTTAGGGAAAATCAGGAATGTTGGGGAAAGAACAAGAAAATAAAAATTGTTGGGATTTTATTCAGGGTTAGGAGGAGCTGAAGGAACAAATGATGAACAGATCATGGAATTCTGGAATGGGTTGGGTTGGAAGGGACCTTTAATCCCATCCCATTCCAGCAGGAACACCTTGCACTATCCCAGGTTACTCCATACCCTGTCCATGAACAATTCCAGGGATGGGGCAACCACTTTTATCCATATTTATATAAATTTTTCATGGATATGTCCACTCTGTCCCTCCATGCTCTTTTCCACGTGCTGAATCCCCAGATGAAAATATGAATTTTCATCCTGTTAGGAGTGGATTTATGGAGTTCCCATGGATGGGAATGTTGCTCTGGGGATGTTTTTGTGGGAGTTAGAGGGAGGAAGGATTCCCTCATGCTTTCTTTTTAGCCAGGGGATTTTCCAAGAGCATTTCTTGATGGTGTCCAAGAGAAGAGAAATACAAAATATATGAAGATAATCTATAGGTTAAGATAAATCCTAATTAAATACCTAATTAATAGCAAGGGGCAGGGAAACCTTGGAATGTTGTGGCTCCCAAGGCTGGATCAGGAGCATCACGCAAAAATCTGGGAATTCACTCAGGGTGCTTATCATCTCCTAAATATCAAGAAAGTCTCTGGAATTCTGGATGACACCAGGTGAGGGATGTTCCAGGGATGTCTCCTTCCATTGGAGTGGTGATGGATCAGGAGAAACCTATGGCAATTAATTGCTGAGGGATATGGGGTGTTTAATTAGCATGGAATTCCATAATTCATGGATTCAGTGTGTACTCAGTCATGCACATCCTGTTGGTCCAGGGGGCTCAGCGGATTTAGGGAATAGAAATTTCCCAGATTTGTTTGGAAAAGGTGATGAATTCCAGCAGGATCGAGGGGTTTTCCCTCTCCTGTGCAGATGGCTGAACCTCAATATTTACCAAGCTGTAAAAAAAAAAATTCTTTTCCCTCTCTGAGTCTTTGGGATCATCCCAAATACCAGCTGCTGATTTTACACGATTCCAAATCTCCTGGAAAAGACCATTAATAGTTCAAATCTTCCAATGTTGTGTTTCCCACTGACTCCCTCACAAACACTGATTGGAAAATATGGGGGTTTTTTAGGGTTTATTGGGAGAAAATTCCTTTTCCAGCACTGAGAATTTAATCCAGAGCCTAAAGTCCACCCAGTTCTGGTGAGGTCAGTATTTCACCTCAGGTGAAATGATGTGAAATAATTTTTCCAATTCATAATAAGGCGAAATAACTTTCCCAAACCAAAGTTCTCCCTCCATTGTCCTGGGCTCCAAATCCTGGGAGGAGTTTGTGTAATTATGGGAAAAACACAGGGATTGGAACCAAAAAAAAAAAAAAAAAAAAAAAAAAAAAAAAAAAAAAATAAGCCTGCAGTTCTTTTTTGGGAGCTGCTGAGAGGACTTTGTTCTTCTCAGGAGGAATTTTAATGGATTTTTTTTTTAGGGATTGGAAAGGGTGGATCTCTATCCTTGGAGGTGTCCCAAGGACTGATAGGATGTGGTTGGGGATGGGGCATAACTTGGACTTAATCGTCTTGGAGGGTTTTTCCAACCTCAGTAATCCTGGAATTCCCTCGTTAAGAGACACGAGGAGAAATTCCTTGGTCTGGCTCCAGGATTATGGAATTTTTGGGCATGGCCAACATAGACTTAACAGGGTTTTGTGAATTATGGAAAATGCCAAGGGAATAATGGAACTTTTAAGGTTGGAAAAGCCCTCTGACATCATCAAGATAAACCAACCCCAGCACTGCCAAGGCCACTCCTGCTCCATGTCCCCAGATGCCACATCCACAGGGATTTAAATCCCTCCAGGAATTTGGGATTCTACCCAGTTCTAAAATGTATCATGGATCTGGTGGAGGAGTTCAAGCAGAGCCTGACTTGGCTTTTAAGGAGAAAACGCCTCGAAGGAGCAGCAGGAATGACAAAATCAGCCAGATTTTCCTCCTGTGTTGTTTTGCCAGTGAATCCAGAGATTTATAAAAAATAAGGAAGAAAAAACAGAAAATACCCCCAACAACCCAGAAAAAAAAAAAAAAAAAAAAGGCCAAAAAAACCTCCCAAAACCCTCCCCAAAAACAAAACAAAAGACAACAAAAGAACTCCAACAAAAAACAAAACCATTTGAATTACCTGAGTGGAATATTTCTCCCTAGGGAATTACAAGTTTTTGAGCCCAAATGTTCTGTTCCTGTGTTATCTTTTCAAGTACCTTGGAGCCACCACGGAATGTCATCAGCCCTCAAGGGAAAATCATGAATGACACGGAACAGAGCTGGTAGGAACAACAGACAAGTGATAATCTTATAAATCCTGATAAAGCCATTTTTTTCCCTCTTGGAAACTCTGGGGTGTTTTTGTCTGCAGAGTTCAACCTCGGGAATATTAGAAAGATATTTGATATTAAAGTAATTTAAATAATAACAGCAAGGTGCCCACAGGTTTGTTTTTCGCCTTGGGATAAATGATTGCTGTAATTTTTTTTTTTTTTTTTTAAGGAAATGAGGAATTTCAGAAAACAGGGACATGAAATTTCATATCAGGGCCTGATTTTTAAGGTGTAAATCCAAGTTATTCTCCCTTATTTAGGTTTTGTTAAGTCTAAAGTGGCTCAGGGCATTTAGTGAGAACAGGATGGGTTTGAAATCCCATTTTCTGATGGTGCAGAACCGTTTCTTGGCTGTGAGGGATTCTATAAATACACAGGGATTATTTATCCATAAGAAAAGCCTGAGCTCAGATCTGTGCACAAATACAGGTATATTTCTGGGTTTGAACCTTTGAGGTTTTTTGGTTTTTTTTTCCCCAGTCTCCAGAAATGGTGGGGAAGGTTTGGAAGGGTTTTTCAGTGGGAATGGAGTTGCTTCCAAGCTATCCAAGATCAAACCTGCTGCTCAAAGTGCTGGTGGAAAATAGAGATCAGGTTTTTTTCCTCAGGGAGGGATCTTTTGGGTTTCCTGCCTGGAAGTCACGGCTGGAAGGGAAGTGACCCCTCCAGCTCTGGATTCAACACCCAGGAGTGCGTGGAGCTGCGGGAGTGATCCAGAGGAATCCACGGAGCTGCTCTGGAGCCAGGCTGAGAGAGCTGGGAATGTTCACCTGTAGAAGGGAAAAATCCAGGGAGAGCTCAGAGCCCCTTGCAGGGCCTAAAGGGGCTCCAGGAGAGCTGGAGAGGGACTGGGGACAAGGGATGGAGGGACAGGACACAGGGAATGGCTTCAAACTGGAAAAAGGGAGATTTGGGTGGTATATTGGGAATTAGGAATTCCTGGCTGGGCTGGAATTCCCAGATTTGCTGTGGCGGCCCCTGGATCCCTGGAAGTGTCCAAGGCCAGGTTGGGCATTGGGTCTTGGAGCAGCCTGGGACAGTGGGAGGTGTCCCGTGAGGACCTCACCTCCCTTCTCATTTTGGGCCACTTGGTTGTTCCTAAAAACTTGGGAATTGTCAACTCCCACCTCGCTTTGGAAGGAAAACTTGGAATGGTTTGTTATCCCAGGATGTTTTCTAGGGAGATTCCTCACTGGATCTCTTGCCTGTGGTCACCCCTGAGCAGGAGAAGGGGCAGATTTTGGGATCAGCAGCAAGGAACTGTTTGATCTCATCCTTTCTCTTCAAAGCCATTTATTTTAAACAAATATTGTAAATTATATCATTAATAACATCATTAATGACATCATCAAATATCCTGAAAACAAATCAGCTGATGCTGAGCCCTTTGTCAAGCTTGCCGGGATCTTGGGAATTGCATTGTTGCATTTAATAATATTTTATCCATTGTAAGCAGCAATCACTGCTTCCCAATCCATCCTCCAGGTGCTCCAACCCAGTGCAATTCCAGGAGCACAACTTGTTGCCCTTGGAAGAGTAAATACATTAAAATAAAATAAAAATACATTAAATATTGAGAGTTCAAGTCTTTATCCTGTCCCCGTGTGGTAAAAGGGAAATAATTTGTCTCACCACCAGAATTATTCCTGATTTATGCCGGGAGCGCCCCAGCTCAGTCATTCTTACAGATAAATTAATTGCGTGTGATATTCCCAAGCATCCCAACAAACATCTCGGCGATTAATTGGGATTTATGCCTGGGTGAAACAATGGGAAGGTTCTGCTGTCTTTGCAATAAATCATCTCCAGGGTATTGGGATGTGTTTTGTTGTCATCGTGTGGAAGCAGGATTGAACTCCGACATGGTGGGGCTGGGATTTGGGATTGGAGTGGAAGCTGCACTTTGAAAATGGAATTTTGATGGGGGAAAAAAAAATCAGGAATGCCAGTTTATAAAAGTCTGGAGATATTTTCCCTCTTCCCCACCAATTGAGTACGATCAGAAATGCTTTCCCATTATTCCCTGACTTTAGAGGGATGTAAATTTTCCCGTGGAATAACAATTGCCTTTGGAAGGGTGACAGAATCCGTGATGGATAAGGAGAGCATGGGAGCACCAAGAGGAGAGGTGATTTAGGGTCACCTGGAGGCACAGTGGGACAGGCTCCAAGAGGTGCCAGCCAAGCACCACCAGCGATGCCAGGACGGAGATAAATCCTTCAGGAAATCTGGCAGGTGCTGACGAAGCAGGGAGCAGCCTGGGAAGCTCCTTGCAGGATTCCAGTGATGGAAAAATTGAGGAGAAATGGGACCAGAGCGGTGGTGCTGCATCCTTATGTTTTTATTGCAGCTTTCTCGGGTAATTGATTTTATTAATTGATTAAATCCCAGCCTGGAGGTTATTTTCCTTCTCCCTCGTGACCATTCCCATTATTGCCACAGTATTTCAGGATGATGAGTAGAAACATTTTTATTTTTAGAACACTTTTATCCTAAATTTCATGAAATTTAATGGAATTTCATGCAATTTCATGGAATTTCATGGAATCCTGCGATGGTTTGGGTTGGAAGAGACCTTAAATCCCACCTAGTGCCACCCCTGCTATGGCAGGGACATCTTCCACTGTCCCAGGTTGCTCCAAACCCGGCCTTGGACACTGCCAGGGATCCAGGGGCAGCCACAGCTGCTCTGGGAATTCCAGCCCAGCCCCTCCCCACCCTTGCAGCCAGGAAATAATAATTCCCAGTATCCCATCTAGCCCCATCCTGTGTCCAACCAGTTGGTTGTAGCTGTAATAAAGCAGAGGGAAATCCTTTTGGGATTCATCTCCTACATTGACTGGAGGCAGAAATCCTATTCCTCCTGCTTTACTTTTGCTTTGGGGGCTCAAGCAATGTGGAGCATTTTTGGGAATTATAGATAATATTACTTAGCTTTTAAATTCTGTTAAGAAGAGTTTGCCCTGTGCAAAGCAGCAAACAGAAAGCTCCTGCTTTGGGGAAAAAAATAAATTTTGAGTCAATATGTTCTCTATCTAATTGAACAGAAAATTCCTAGTTTTAAAAACCATTATAATATGTATAATTTTTTATGTTGGTTTTCTTTTCGGGAAGCAGCCTAACATTTATCTTCATGTTGGGAGTGTCCAATAATTTTTCAAGATTTTTGGTGGTGGGCTTCTGAGAGAGGATTATCAGGAGTTGTACAAAAGCATGGATACAACTGGACGAGGAATTCCCTTTTGTCCTGGTGAGGTCACATATCAAGGGCTGTGTCCAGATCAAGACAAGAGGGCACGGAGGGGCTGGAGCATGTCCAGGGAAAAGATGAAGTTGAAGGGTCTGTGGAATTCCTGAGGGAGCTGGGAAAGGGGCTGAGTCTGGAGAAAAGGAGGCTCAGGGGGGACCCTGTGGCTCTGCACAAGTCCCTGACAGGAGGGGACAGCCGGGGGGTCGGGCTCTGCTCCCAGGGAACAGGGACAGGAGGAGAGGGAACAGGCTCAGGCTGGGCCAGGGGAGGCTCAGGGTGGACAGCAGCAGGAATTTCCCCATGGAAAGGGTGCTGAGGCCTTGGAAGTGGCCAGGGATGTTTGGAGTGCCCATCCCTGGAGGTGTCCAAGGAATTCCTGGAGGTGGCACTCGGAGCTTTGGGCTGGGGACAGGGTGGGCATCGGGCAGAGTTTGGATCCTGCAGCTCTTTTCCAACCTAAATGTTCCTGGGATTCAGTTGACTTTGGAATACCCAACTCATTCTCCAGTCTAGAGCCTGTTGAAGTTAATGAGAGACGTTCTGCTTGCATTTATTTCTTTTTTTTTCCTGATTGCTCATTAATTGTGTGTAAACAGCTTGGGGTCGACACAAGTTTGTTTATTTGGATTTATTTAAAGATTCATTTTGGTGATTCATTTCTCCTTGAGCATTTGGAGGAGATGACTCCAGCCACTCCCATTTGTGCTCCATTCCTGGATCCTGACAAAACGGAGCTGGGCGCTCTCTCTCATTCATTTATCCTGCTTTTCCATGAGTCCAGGGATAAGTTCCCAGGAATTTGTGCCCTGCTGTGCTGAGTTTGGGCAGCGCTCAGCCCTGCCCTGTGTGTCAGCAATTGTTATGTTGTGGCTGCTTCGTTAATTAGCACTCATTAGGGCTTATATTCCTAATGAACTGTGACGTTATCACTGATTAATAATTACCTTCCTCAAAACTCACTCTCATGAGCAGAACAGCACGGAGTGGGAAGGTCCCAGGCTCTGGAATGTGAGCTTGGAGCAGCACTCAAGTTTCAGCCTTCCCTTTTCCCTGTCTAAATAATTCAAACATTCATTGATCTGCAGCGTTGCATTATTTATTTTTTTTTTTTTTTATTATTTTGAGATCCATCTGCTCTAGTTCAAGGTGTCCCTGCCCATGGAGTTGTTGGAGTGAGATGATCCTAAAATGTCCTTTCCAAGCCACTCCGAGCCATTCTGGGATTGATTGTTGGTTTTGTCAGGGAAGTTCTACCACTGAGCCAAGCTGGTGGAGGCAACAATCACTTGGCAGGTGCAGAAAGTTTTTCCCTTGAAAAAAATTAGCCGAAGTCATTCCCAAAAACATTGATGGGCTGATGTTTTGCAGCCCCGGAGGGTTTTTGTGCCATTTGTCTCCAGCCCACACCAAAGGATCTGGGCAGGAATCATTCTGGAGTGATCTTACATCCATAACAATGGATATCCTAATGCATCCTCTGATAAAATATGGATTTGCTGGCACTTGTAGTGTTCAGATTTTTTGGATCTGTGTTTTTAAGGGGGATAAGTTGAGTGGATTTCAGTGTGAGAATGAACATTCAGGTATCTGACCTGGAAGACAATTCCAGAATGGTTTGGGTTGGGAAGGGACCTTAAATCCCATCCAGTGCCATGGGTGGGGACACCTCTCAGTATCCCAGGTTTCTCCAAATCCTATCCAACCGGGCCTTGGACACTTCCAGGGATCCAGGGGCAGCCACAGCTGCTCTGGACAAGAGAAAAACAGAACAGAAGAGGTTCCAGGACAACTGGATCAGGAACATCTCTTCCCTTGTTAAGATGGAAGAGAAATATTCAATATCTAACACTTGGTGACAGTTCCAGTGAGTGAAATTCTCTTGGGAAGCAGGAAAGTTTGGAGCTGGATGAATGTGGGATGGAATTGCTGGAAAGCAGGCTCCCCAAGCAGGGTGAGGGATGAAAGAATGCCTGGTTCAGTTTTTTGGAAGGAAAGAGGGAGTCTGGGTTTCTGCTGGCAGTAATAGACATGGACACACTGGATCTGAGCATTCCAAGGATTTTCTTTACCAGCTCCTGGCATTTATGATTCTGATCCTTAAGGGCTCTAGGCTTGGGTCTTGTGTATTGTACATGGAATTTGGTTTCTGTTGGGTTTCCATTGGATTTCCCATTCCTGGAGAGGTTTGAAATCCATGGATGTGGCCCTTGGGGATGTGGGACAGTGGTGGCCTTGGCAGTGCTGGGGAATGGTTGGGCTCTGTGGTCTCAGGGGATTTTCCAGCTTACATGATTCCATGATTCTCTGGCCTCAATACATTGAGGCACAGGAACATCAGGAGTGGGAGAACATCCCAGGCTGGAGGTTTGACACTATGTTTGGACATTCCATGGGAACTGAACCATGCCATGGAAATCTGGGTCTGGCTGTGACTGGAATCACGAGGCACATTCCCAGAAAAGCAGGATCCAGCCCTGAACATACTGTGATGGTGGAAAATAACCCTCAGCCTCCCAGGAAAGCCATGGAGATCAGGGTTCTTCTGGAAAGCTTTGGTCCCACTGGGAGCTCTGAAGGAATCTTTTACCTCTCTGCTGGGTGTTGTCCCAAATCCTTCTCCCTAAGGAGGCATGGGGAGATTTGTGGGTGAGCAGAGGGTGGAACATCCTTTGGGAAGATCCTGTCCTGGATGTGTGGATGGATGCCTATGGAATGTGGGCACCTGTCCTTGCCAGCAGCAGGGATGGGCAAATCTCCTGTCCTGGGATATCATTCCTGCATTCCCTCATCGCTTCAAAAATAGAATCATGGAATCCAGAATGTCCTGAGCCGGAACTGACCCACAGGGATCATCCCAACCCCTGTCCCTGCCCAGACCCCCCAACAATCCCACCCTGGGCATCCCTGGCAGCACTGTCCAAAGGCTCCTGGAGCTCTGGCAGCCTCGGGGCTGTGTCCATTCCCTGGGGAGCCTGGGCAGTGCCCAGCACTCTCTGGAATAGCAGAAACTTTCCCTGAAAGCCAACCTAATCTTCCCTGACTCAGCTTTGTCCTTCATGGATCTCTTCTCTGAGAGCTTCCCGATCAGCATCTCTATTGTAAATGCCGGGCAGCTTTTCCTTCTGGGAAGAAATCCAGGCAAAACCAGGTTGGGATCACATTTCTTCATCATCCAAACTTGTTCAGCCTTGTCTGGAAAATCAGTGCTGTCCTCAAACATCCAAAACCCAGGAAAAGAAGCCTCCGGTGAAAATCCATAGAAAGAGCATTCCTTTTGAAGGATGGATGCGGGGAGGAACAAACCCTGGCTGTCAAATGTGACAGGAGAAAAGGAGGGTCAGGGGGGACCTTGTGGCTCTGCACAAGTCCCTGACAGGAGGGGACAGCCGGGGGGGTCGGGCTCTGCTCCCAGTGAACAGGAGGAGAGGGAACGGCCTCAGGCTGGGCCAGGGGAGGCTCAGGGTGGACAGCAGCAGGAATTTCCCCATGAAAGGGGTGCTGAGGCCTTGGAAGTGTCCAGGGAGGTTTGGAGTGCCCATCCCTGGAGGTGTCCAAGGAATTCCTGGAGGTGTCACTCTGTCACGTCCATTCTCCTGGCCAGCACAGAGAAGACTTTGACTGGCTCAGGTTGAACTCATGGACACTCTGTAGTTGCAGAGCCAATTCCAACAACACCATGGGTGGGAGTGGCTTCATCCTCTGAACTTCCCAAGAATTTCTGGGAGTGTGGGCAGGCCCTGACACAGAGTGCCCAGAGCAGCTGTGGCTGCCCCTGGATCCCTGGCAGTGCTCAAGGCCAGGTTGGACTTTGGGCTTGGAGCAGCCTGGGACAGTGGGAGGTGTCCCTGCCATTGCAGGGGTGACACTAGGTGGGATTTCAGGTCCCTTCCAATCCAAACCATTCCATAATTCTGTTTTCAATGCATCCTATTCCCACATTTTGCATCCGTAAGCCATCCTGGCCCATTCATCCTCAGGGGAATTAATGGAATTCTGCTCCAGAGGAAATAAAACCTGGAATAAACCCTGCCATGGTGCTGTTTATCCTCTGAGTGACTTCTCCCATGCGAGGAGCAACCCAGCCCATGGCTGCTGCAAGCCTGGGGTCCCTGGGATCGATTTCCTTTGGAGAATCCCAGAGTTTGGTTTGGGTGGGAAGGGACCTTAAATCCCATCCAGTGCCACTCCCCTTCCATGGGCAGGTGTTGGTTTTTTACCTTCTTTTCTTCTGTTAGAGCCAAGATTAAATGTTTGAGAGATTTTGTTTTGTGTTTGGACTCAGATGTTTATTAATTCTTATCTATGTTACAGTCTCACAAGCTGTGAGTTCCAGCTAACAAAGTGAAAAATGGCCCCTATCTCTTTCTCTGTACAAGGTCTTTTAAGCATAAATTATCCAATAATGAGATGACACCTAAATTATTTTTACTTTTATCATGATAACCAACCACCCGTGGCCCGCAATGCAGATTTTTCTACCCAATTACAAAATCCCACCCAGACCCATGGAGGAGAAGGTGAAAAAGAAGGACTCAGCCTCTGCCCTGAATCCTCCGTCTTGCTTTATATTTATGTCACCCTGATTTTTCATCCTTCTGATCTTCTACATTTTTGTACTGGAGTTCTCATACATTGTAACATAAACAAAAAGTGATGTTTTGTAAACTGTGCATTCCTTCCTGGGGGAAAGACAAATTGATGGACTTCTAGGTTGACCGGTGGGGTGAAAGAGGTGTCAACCTCATGGCCCAGTCACTGATCAAACTCCAAAAACTATTTAAAACCTAATCCCAAATAAACATCCTTCTTTTTTGCTCGCACAACCTGTCAGTGTGAGTGTGGTTCTTCGTGCCCATCTGGCAACATATATATTTCTATATTCTAACCCCTTAAACTCTAAGTTTTCCCCCTGTGATATCACACACTTCTGTCCAAACTCCACACCCACAATCCCAGTGCTGTCACTCAGTTTTGGAGCCTTTTCCACGGCCTCAGGTCAATGCAGTGTTTGCTTGGGGGTCAGTGCCTGTCAGCACAGAAAGGCTGGAATTCTCAGTGCCCAGGGGTCCAACAGGCAGGGACACTCCCACTACCCCAGACTGCTTCAAGCCCCAATGTCCAACCTTGGCCCAAGCTGGGGGGTCCTGGGATGTCCCCAAGTGCCACCACTGGCACAGAGGGGAGTTAAAGCTGCCTTTGATGTCTGAGTTTTTTGCCTGCAGTTTAATATGGTTTGATCAAAGCTTTGAGCAAGAGCTTAAGCCTTGATTTTTCGCCCACATCCCGCTTGGAGTGGATGGATTCTCCCATGGATGTGTAGAGATGTTAAACCTTTCGGATCTTGTTTTTAATATTTAACAGGCACTTCTGAAATCGGCTCTAATTTAAAACTATCAAACACTTTGGAGCCCAGATAATGAGGAGGATATTAGGTAGCAATATTTTATTTTTTTTCTGAGCTTGCATGAAGGATTTATGCAATCATTATTTTGATTAAGGACATTTGAAAGCATCTGTGAGTATTTTTCATTCTTTGGTGCTATCTTTAGCCCTTCCAATTAATTTCCAATTCCAGGAGTCCATGGAATCTGACAGAGTTTGCTGTGCTGAGGGATGTATTAAGGACAGCTTATGATCCATTAATTAGGAATGTGTTTAAAGCCATAATCTCTACATTTTGAAGGCTCCTTCTTTCCAGCCTTCCCGTTTTTATCTGGTTTTCCTCAAGTATTTTCTTTGGGTCAGTAGAAGGATTGGCGGCTCCTTGGAATAAAAGTTCTTGGATGCTGCTGGATCCCTCCAGCTGTGGATCCTGTCCCAAAGCTCAGCCTTAAACATTTCATCCTCTGTGGCTTCATCTTTCCTGTGTGAAGTTCTCCCCTTGCCTGGGTCTTGAAGTTGGATCTGTACCAGGAATTTGTTGCTTTGTCTGGGGGAAAATGCAAAAAAACCCCATTAAACTCATCAAATCATGGCCTTGTTCACATGGAAAAACATTTTGGAGTGGATTTAAAGAGGGAAATGGGATTGGGAATACCCTGAGTGCCATCAGAATCTGCGCTACGTGGAAATGCAGATTATTTCCTGATGGTGATACCTGTGCTGATAGGAAAGTACAAAGGGATTTATTTTATATTTTGGTGGAAAAATGAGTGGTATGAATGGAGATCTGTAAAGTTCTGGAATCTAATTCAGGATGGAGATCTGGAAAGTTCTGGAATCTAATTCAGGATGGAGATCTGGAAAGGGCTGGAATCTAATTCAGGATGGAGATCTGGAAAGGGCTGGAATGTAATTCTAGTGTCCTCTGAGGGGACTTGCTGCATCCCTGTTCCTCACTGAAAATTCCAGGCAAGGCTGATGCCACTTCCTCATTACTCATCTGCTGCAAGTGCTTTCAATTCCAATTAAAAAATGAAAAAACCTTTTCAGATCATTCCCAAAGCTGATTTAAAACAAATCTGACAAATCTGCAGGTCAATCACCATGTTTTTAGGAGGGAACAGAGCTGAGAATGCGGCTGGAGTCCCAGGAGAGGCTGAGGGAGCTGGGAAGGGTCTGTAGAATTCCTGAGGGAGCTGGGAAAGGGGCTGAGTCTGGAGAAAAGGAGGCTCAGGGGGGACCTTGTGGCTCTGCACAAGTCCCTGACAGGAGGGGACAGCCGGGGGGTCGGACTCTGCTCCCAGGGAACAGGGACAGGAGGAGAGGGAATAGCCTCAGGCTGGGCCAGGGGAGGCTCAGGGTGGGCTTTGGGAAAATTCCTTCATGGAAGGGGTGGTCAAACCCTGGCACAGCTCCCAGTGAGGTTTGGATTCCCCATCCCTGGAAGTGTTCAAAAAACCTGCAGATGTGACAGTGGAGAACATGGATGGGTAGTGACCACAGTGGTGGTCTGGACCACTGATGGACTCTTCTGGTCTTTTCCTGCTTTAATGGTTCTGTGATTTTATTATGAAAAGGAAAATTTTAGAACAATGTTTTTTTGGTTTTTTCTTCCTTCTGCCTTTTTCTTTTTCCCTGCTATTCTTGAATGGATTTTTTCCCACATGGAAGGACAAGGGAAGTTTGGGATCTGAAATGATCAAATGACAGAAGCCCTGGAGAAAAGCTGAGCTGCTGGGAGATCCAAAGGCAGCCAGACAGGAAAGAGAATTCTCTTTTGTGCCTTCATCCACTGCCTTGTTAGGAATTGAGGAATTCCTTAATGGAAACCAAAGATGTAGAGTTCCTTGTTGGGAGTGGAGGATATGGAGTTCCTTGTTGGGAATGGAGGATGTGGAATTACTGTTGGGAATGGAGGATGTGAAACTCCTTGTCAGGAATGGAGGATGTGGAGTTCTCCATTGGGAATGGAGGATGCGGAGTTCCTTGTTGGAATCTGAGGATTAGAAAACTTCATCCAGCGAATCCACATGTTCACCACACCAGAGGGTTTTAATCCTAATATAGAAAGATGGAAGGAATAATCTCCCCCCCGACCTTATCTCCCTCTTCGTATTCCCAAATCTTGGCCCTGATGCTTTATGAATGTGCCTAGCTTGTGGTGATCCTAGCAGAGCAGAGATTTTCCCTGGATAAGCTGAGATACTGTGGATGATGTTTCCCTTGCATCCATGAGCATATCCATGAGGAGCTGGCAGCTCCTCTCCACCAATCCCAACCCTTGGGAAGCCACTGCTGGTGGGCAGGGATCAGACATGGAATTTTCTGCTGCCAAGCTTGGAGGTTGTGCAGGGTTGGGTGATGAATTTTGGCTGGTAGAACTGAGATCCTTTTCCCAATGCCATAAATTTAGCATGGAAGGAGCGACTCCCTAATGGAAGTTAATGACTAATTACCGTCGGTTAATGGGATTGGAGCTTTCTTCAGCCTTTGGAAAAGGGCTGGAAAATCCTATAAACAACCACACCTGACCTGGCAGTGTCTGAGTGCCCAGGTGGGTGTTTTTTAATCTTCCTCATTAATTTTTATTGATTTGTTGATTGCTCATTGATGCCTGTCCAAATAAATCATGGAATGCTGAGGAGCAACTCCCCTCTGGAGTTGTTCCCATCAAGGCTGATCTGTTAGTTTGGATTCCCAAGGAATCAGATCCATAGGGAGGTGATTTCTGCCTCTGCTGGACTCTGTGTCAATCCGATTCCTAATTACTATTGATATTCTACAATGATGGAGGAGCCTCCATCATTCCTCAGCTCCACAAATCTCATGGAATTGTTTCTATTTCCAATGGTTGGACACAAAGGAGTGTCCTAACGGTGCTTCCAGGAGAAATATTTTCTTGGGAGCTGAAATCCATCAAAGAGCTGGGAAAGGGGATTGACTGAGGGATGTCCTGAATTCCCAGTGCCAGGAGAGTTTGGATCATCCGCAGCATCTCCCTGGAAACTGGGCTGAACCTCTCCATAATTCCTGGTGGAGTTCTTCCAGCCAACAATCCGCTGTTGGTTGTGTGGGAAGCTGGCGCAGAAATCATGGAAGCAACGAGGATCCCTCAGGAACTCTGTCCCCTCAGCTCCTCGGCAGATCTCTCCTGGCCCAGCACAGCCTGAGATTTGCTAAAAATGAAGGAAAACCTCTGCTTATCTCCCCTGAGTTGGCCAAAATTTGGGAATAGGATGATTTGTGCTGTGCAAATGTGGAATGAAAAAAAAGCTAAGCATTCCAAGCTCGGTGCTCCAGAATTTCTTCACAGGAGGAAAAAGTTTAGGGCTGACAGAGCCCTCAATTCTTTTCCTAACGCCAGGACCTAAAGGAAATGGGAGTTTTTAAGGCAAGTCAGATTTTCTAGTGGCTGGAATATCTTAGATTGACATTTTAACTGCCAAATGTGCCACTTAAAGCTCTTTGTGGTTGCCCTGAGGAAGCGCATTTGGAGCTGAAGCAGTTGGAGAGGTGGAAGGAAAGGTTAGATGGGATTTTGGGATGGAATTCCTGGCTGGGAGGGGGGTAAAACGGTGGAATGGAATTCCCAGAGAAGCTGTGGTTGCCCCTGGATCCCTGGAAGTGTCGAAGGCCAGGCTGGAGAGGCTTGGAGCACCCTGGGATAACAGGAAGTGTCCCTGCATGTGGAATGGGATGAGCTTTAAGCTCCATTCCCACCTAAACCGTTTCATGATTCCAAAAGATCCATTCCCATAAATCAATTTTGGTGGAGCCTGGAAAACATAAAATCCACATACTAAATTCCCAGCTTTTAAAAGGGAACACATTCCAGTTCATTCAGCTGCTCCTTCTCCTCCTGGGGTTTGACAACGAAGATGTGAGGACGAGGTGTGAGAGACACTGAAGCATGGGAAGCACGGCTTTAATTCAAGAAATCATTTTATTCCCTGAAAAGAGATTTGTTCTTGTTGTTTTTTTTTTTTTTTTTTTTTTTTTTTTTTTTTTTGTCAGGACAGATCTGTGCTAGCTTCCAAAAAAACTGTAAATTGTTTAAAAAGCTATTTATTTTCTCACTTAACATTCCAAAGTGGCGTTTCCTCCTTCGTTTGCATTCGTGGAAGGTTCTGTATTTTAAATTTCCTCTTTAATATTAAACTGTGCTTTTTTTTTCTGGCAGTGAACTGAGCTGAGATACATTCCATAGCCAGTGGAATTTTTGTTCCCAAGCCAAACAAGGACAGGTTTTTCTCAGGATGATGGAATTCTCTGCTGCTGGAATTTGCGTTGGGGTTTTGTAGCACCTGCAGCACTTCTGACATCCTCAGAAATTGTGTTTTTAGGGCTTTTCCTGGACTGCTGAGGATGAAACATGAGAGGGAGCTGGGAATTCCTGAGAGAGCTGGGAAAGGTTCTGAGCCTGGAGAAAAGGAGGCTGAGGGGAGACCTTGGAGCTCTTTTCTAACCTCAGGTGAGGTTAGACTGGATATTTGGGAAAATTTCTTCCCTAAATTTGGTGGAGTTGACAGGTTGGAGTCCCAATGCCTGAAGGATTTAAATCCCTGTGGATATGGCACTTGGGGACACAGGGCAGTGATGGCCTTGGCATTGCTGGGGAACGGTTGGATGAACTTTTCCAACCGTAATGCTTCCATAATTCCATGAATATCTGTTTGAACTCATGCTAAGTGGGGAAACAGATTTAGAGGATAATCCCAGAGAACTTTCCAAGTTTCTGCTGTCCCAGGCTGTTCCAAGCCCCGTCCAACCTAGCCTAAGTAATTTCCAGGGACCCAAAGGGCAGCTTCTCTGGGAATTCCATCCCAGCCCCTCCTCACCCTCCCCGCCAGGAATTCCTTCCCAATGTACCATCTCAATCTCCTCTGGTACATCTTGAGAGCGTTTCCTCTCGTCCTTATTGCATATATGTGCTTTTCCCTTCAGGAGAAATCCATGTCCTCACTGCTGCCTGTCAGGACCTGCTCTACCAGCACCTCCTCCTAAGGAGAAAAAAAAAAAATAAACTAGTTAAAAATTAAATCAAAATTTAAAAAAATTAATGAGTTAAAAATACATTTCTTAAAAAAAATTTACTGACCTGTGTAAATAATTTAGAATTCAGGAGTCATTTTGACAAGGTGACTTTTAATGTGCTTGGTTTTCATCCCTCTCTGTGTCTTTTCCAGTGGGGGGAAATTCCACATTTTTTTTGTGTGCTCCTGAATAAGTGAGATGTGTCTGCTGCCAGCCTGTGATGGTGCTGAAAAGGGTCTGGCACTGTCGTCTGTTTTGTGATGCCAGGAACAACAAAGTGTTGCTTCAATTAAGGCCTCCCCTGTTGACGATTCCTTATTTTAGCAGATTCCTTGATCCCACTGCTGGCAGTCTGTGGGATGCAAGTGGCTCCAGGAGCACTTCAGGGAGGGAGTGGAGAGTGGGAAGGGTTCCCTCTGTGCTCATCTCTGCAATTCCCACTGAACCAGTGGGGGAAAAAATGGAAAATGCCCTTTTTGTTAGGGATAGATCAACCTGGAATGTTGTGAATGAATCAAGCGTCGTTCTCTAGAAGTGCCGGAATAAGGGGATGGGAAATTCAGAAACACCAATTTTCCAGGTTGTCATTTAAGAACAAAAGGGTGAAAAAAAATCTCACTTTCAGGCTTTCAAGCAGAAATAAGAATTACAAGGCAGCATCTCTCAGTGACTTTATTCTCACTTGAAACTAAAATCCAGCTTAAAAACAGCATGAAACCCCTAAAATTCCTCTGGAATTCCCAGACCAGAGGGATATTTTCTCAGTGCTGATGCTCCAGGCATTTCAATTTTTAATTCCAAGGTTATTTGCCCAGAGTGTCCCACACATGGTGGAAGTGAGGACACCCATGTTATCCTTGGATTTCTTTTGGGAGAAAAACGTGGCAGCCAAAATCCATAAATCCAGTCATGGAGAAGAGCAGCTCCTCTCCTGGAGCTGAAGCAGCTGAACTCTGGATGAGGGGAAAGAAAGAGCAGGAGGTAAATCAGGGAATAAATTCCTGCAGGAGCACAGAGGGAATTATCCCTAATTGTTTTCCTGGGCAGGGACACACGGGTGTGACCCAGCGGCGGCGGATCTTTGGGAGACCTTTGCTCCTGTGGAAATGGCAGGAATTGGCCTCACAGGGACGTGTCCGGGGCTCAGCTGAAGGAAAAAGAGACATCATTCCCACAGGGAATGAGTGTGGAGCAGGAAAAGGGGTTCCTGATGTTTCATTTGCTCCCACAACTCCCTAAAACAGGATTTCATCCCAGTGGGGATTGGCGACTTCTTCTAAGGAACAAGTGATAGAGGAAATGACCTCAAGCTGTGCCAGGGGAGGTTTAATTTGGATATTTGCAGGAATTTCTTCATGGAAAGAGTTGTCCAGCCCTGGCACAGCTGCCCAGAGCAGGGGTGGAGTCCCAGCTCCTGGAGGGATTTAAATCCCTGTGGATGTGACACTTTGGGGACATGGGGCAGTGGTGGCCTTGGTAGTGCTAGAAATGGCTAGATTTGATGGGCTCAGGATTTTTTTCCAACCTGGACAATTCCAGGATACAAGGAGACTGGAATGTCAGCAGGGTTGCTTTGGGCTGCAGGACAAATTATTAGGACAAATTAAGCTGATTAGAAGTTCAGTCGGGAGGTGTTGAAGCATTACAGCAAACTAGAAACCAAATTCCTGTGTTTTTTTAGGAAGTATTTCCTTCCCATTAAATGAGATTTTGCAGAGGAAAGTCTGTATTTGTTCTCCTGCAGAGAACTGAGGATGAGACAGCCCCAGTTGGAGCGGGAGACTCTGGACTTGCCAGGCATGGAGGACCCCAGTATCTAGTATCCCAACTTAATTCCCAAAGGAATTCAGTTCTTCCAAAGGAGCTGGAGAGGGACTGGGGACAAGACCTGGAGGACACAGAGCATGGCTTCCCACTGTCAGAGGGCAGGGATGGATGGGATATTGGGAAGGAATTCCTGGCTATGATGGTGATGAGGGGCTGGGCTGGAATTTCCAGAGCAGCTGTGACTGTCCCTGGATCCCTGGCAGTGCCAAAGGCCAGGTTGGACACTGGGGCTTGGAGCAGCCTGGGCCAGTGGGAAGTGTCCCTGCCCATGGAATGGGGTGGGATGGGGCGAATCTTCAAATTTCCTTCCAGGACCATTCCATGATTTTATATTCTCAGCCCAAATCCATGTCTGAGGAGCTCTCCTGGCCTTTTCCTGACCCCTCTCTGAACTCCAGCAGTTTTTATCACTTGCCCAGCAGCAGGAACCACAACCACCAGCGTGAGGAGTTGTGAAGGGTGGGAAAAGAGCCATAAATCTATCTATTCCTGGAAAAACAGCATTAGGACAGTCTGAACTTGATATATCCAGCTTTGCAGTGTCAAAATTAGGTCAGGCCTAATTTGGCGTCAGAGGTGTTGGGAAGCAGCAGCGGGATTTGATTATCTGGGAGCCTTGGGATGGCAGAGCCATCAATCATGGAGCTCCACAAACACCAGGATAGGCAGGAAGATGGAGCAAGGTGGGAAAATCAGCCCCAAAGGGGATCAAAGGTGATTTTGTCCTGTTTGGTGGGGAAGTTTGGAATAATATACATAGTCTCTTTGAAGCTGCGTGAGAACAAAATGCAAACAGTGAAAAGCAGGCAAACTTGAGGCAACAGGGAGCGATAAATATTCCTGTGGGCATCAGATGAAAGCAGGGAAAAAAATTAGGAATTATTGTTCCAGACTGATCCAGGAATGGCAGAAGTGGTTTGATATCAGGTCAGCATCACACCTGCAAGTTTCCTCTCTTAGGCACCTGGAATTTGGCTCAGTTTGGACCCAAAATGAAGGATTTCTCCACAAAGAGAATATTTGTTTAATAGAAGTTACTTGTGTAACATTTGACTTTCCCCAAAGAAAAACCCGCTTAGAGAAGAAATAAAAAAGAGCTGTTTCAATAATCCACTTATTTGTGGACAGAGCCTCACCTCCAGCTGGAAAAATAGCCCCAAATCCCAAATTAGCTGCAGTAAAATGCTCCAAATTCTGCATTGATGATGGTAGTGCATTCCCACGGCAATACCTCGGAGATTCCTGGTCATTCCATTAGCAGTTTAGGAGAATTAAGAGCTGGGATAATATGGGAAGAGTGAATTCGGAGGGTAGTAAGTACCTGGAATGACTTTAAATCTCCTCATTCCTCAGAAAACCCCGTTATTTTTTCCTATTCTGCTGCAGAACTGCACTGGGGGCTTCACTTCTGCTAATTAATTTTCCATGGAAAAGCTCCTGATGCAGAATATGGATCAGGGGAAAGCTCATGGCTGCAGGAGGGGAGAATGATTTGATTCCTGGCAAATCCATCTTTCATTTTTTAGCAGATCTATCATGGATCTCCTATTTTTCCCCCAAAAAAAATCTCATTTTAGTTTGGTTTTAAGGAATCCTACACATTCCACGAATCAGGAAGATTTTGAAACCAGTCAGGTTAAGGGAATTCATTCTGGGATCTGAGTTCTGATGTTGGTCAGAGTTTAATTCCCTGTTTTCCAACAAGGATTTGACCAAATCTCTGTGTAGAGGAAACTTTTAACCAGGAAAGAGCTGTGCCAAGGAATCCTGGAATTGAATCCTGGAATGTTTTGGGATGGAAGGACCCGTGAAGCCCATCCAGTTCCACCCCTGGAATCCACACCTTCCACTATCCCAGGTTGCTCCAACCTGCCCTTGGACACTGCCAGGGATCCAGGGGCAGCCACAGCTTCTCTGGGAATTCTATTCCAGGGTCTCCCCACCCTCTCAGCCAGGATTTCCTTCCCAATCTCCCATCCATCCCTGCCCTCTGACACATTCCCTGTGTCCTGTCCCTCCATTCCACAGAATGATCCCCATTCCCAGCTCCACAAATCTCCATCTCCCAACTCCTCTTCCCATTCGAGCTGAAATGAATCCCGAAGTGCTCTCAAACTTGCCTACATTCCCAGTCTAAAACCACCACCTCATTCCCACTTTTCCCAAAGGATCCTGATAGTGTTTTCCACAAAAAAGATCAACATGAGAACCTGGAGCGGAAGAAATTCCCGATCTGTGGGCACAGTTCAGGGATCACCAAATCATCCTCAAGCCTCCTGTATTTTCCCAGTGTGAGCCCACTGAGGACTCTCCAGGCTGAGAAAACATCCAAATTCCATTGGAATTCCTTGCGATCAGGACTTTGGATTTCAGCTTTTCTAGGAAATCCATAGCAGGCCCTCCTCACTGTCCCAGCCAGGAATTCCTTCCCAATTTCCCATCTAAACTTGGAACTGGTGGAAAAGAATGGCCAAGAAGGAGACACGGAAAGGAGAAACTTCCAGTTTTTCATGGAAAGAGGGAATCTTGTGTGGTCACACAACTCTTAGAGCAGGACAAAGGGGTTGTGCTCGGATTTGTTGTTTTACCTTTTCCTTGGACAACCTTTCCTTGCTCAAGGTTGTGCCTTTCTGGGAAGGATCCAAGCGGCGTTTTCCATGTGTAATCACCAGCCAAATCCTCCTCAAATGTCACAAACAAAATCAATGCTAAGTTGGTATTATTCTAATGGATGAAATCCCTGGAGGCAGCTTTCAGAAGGAGCTGGAATGAATATTCCTTGCAGGAAAGAGGGAGGTGACATTTCATAATTATGGGATGTCTCCTGAACCATGAGATTTTTCACTTAAAGGAAGGGGAATATTTGTTATTTCCCTTGATTGGTTTGATCTCCTCTCAAAGCAGTGTTTTCTTTGGGGATAATAATACCCAGGGGAGTGTTTTTTCCTTTCCTGTTCCTTCCCAAATTTAATGGATTCAGGAGAGTGGCACAGCCACTGAAATGAAAGACACTTCAGCTGTGATTTGGAGTTAGATGAATACAACGTGAATAAGAATGGAATATTAATGGAATATGGATTTAAAAGGATGTTGGAATAATGTTACTGACTGCTCTAATTTGATCCCAAGTTTGATGAGCCGTGCTGAACCCTCCTTTACCTTTCTGCTCCCTGGCTCTGCTGCAGCATTCCTGTATTTTGGAATTTGTGGTGTGGGAGATGATGGAAATCCCAGTGGTGACTCAGAGCCCTGGAAAGGGCAGAACAAAGAGCACATTTCACTTCCTTGGGATGATGAATTCCTGAGGAGTGTGGAGGGGGGATCAGCATTCCCAGGAATTCCAGGGAAAAATCAGCACACTGAGTGTTAGTGCTGCTGTTCTACGTAGAAAAATAATCATGATCAGGAATTCAGGGACTCTTTCCAGGTCAGAGTGTGACATGTGCCCCTGATTCCTAAACAAGGACATTCCTGTCCTTCCAGGAGTTTCATGGGAAGAGCCACCTGCATCTCTGGGACAAGGAAATCATGGAATCCCAGAAGGGTTTGGATTGGAATGGATCTCAAACCCAGTTTCACCCCTGCCATGGGGTGGAGCACCTTCCACTATTCCAGGTTGTTCCAAGCAAAATTTTGTTTTGGACTGGGAGAACTTCTGGCTCATAAAACTGCCTGGAGCAGGGGAGGTGTTGGTCTTTGTTAAACCTTCTGGGAAAGTGGAGAGGGAAAGTTCTTGGGGCTTTAGAACTTGGGATGTGGTGGCTGGAAGGGCAAAGCTTGCTGGAGGCTTTGCTGGAATGATGGCTTCAAACTGAGTGTGGGGTTGGATGAGAGATTGGGAAGGAATTCCTGGCTGGGAGGGTGTGGAGACTCTGGAATGGAATTCCCAGAGAAGCTGTGGCTGCCCCTGGATCTCCAGAAGTGTCCAAGGCCAGGTTTGGATGGGGCTTGGAGCAACCTGGAAGAGTAGAATGTGCTGGGTTGGAATGAGATGGGATTTAAGGTCCTTCCAACCCAAACCATTCCATGTTTCTATGGAGGAAACATCCATTCCCTGCTCCTCCTCTGCCTCCTTGGCTCCAGCCTCATTTTCCCCAGGCTGTGGAGAGCCAGACTCAGGAATGGGAATTCTTGGCAGGTTTGGATCAATCCCAGGCCTTGGGATCAGGATCCAACAATGGGCTATTGTCCACGGGGAGCTGTGTGTGGGGTGGACCAGGAATGCCGTGATGAGGGGGGGTCTGAAGGGATGCCAGAGCCCTGAATCCTGGGAATTCCTTGTGTATCTTAGAAGAGAAATTGCAGAAGGATCAGAGGACCAAAGTTGGCGGGATGTGCATCACGGAGACCTGGCAAAGCAGCTTGAGGCTCTTCCACAGGGAATGAGGCTGGGCATCACATGGATGAACAGAAAGGATGGAATTCCCGGTGTTTAAATCCCACAAAATTCCTTTTTTATCCTTTGTGCTCTTCAGTTTCTGTGATTTTATTTGGGTCTGCAAATCAGTTTCCTTCTCCTATCGATCTAGTCCCTGGAAATTGTCATAGTTGTGAATTTCATGGTTCAGAAGCAAAATTGTGGAGCTAGGAGTGTGCTAGGAGACCTGTGGAAGCGGAGCTGGGATTTATGCAGGTGTAATAACAGGAATATCATGGTTTCTTTACACTTACAATGTGTAAAGCTGAGTAATTCCTGTACTACAGGTTGTACCAACAAGGAAATTAAAGTAAGGTTCTGCCTGCACTTAACTCCTGCTCCAAATCCTGATCCCACTGACAGCAACAGGATTTGGAAAGCAGGCAGCAGCATCAGTGCCACTGTTCCTCCTGCTTAATTTTCCTGCTTTAATTAAGTCTTTTCATTTGCATAACGAGTGTGATAATGCATTTAGAAAGATATAGAATAAAAACAATAATGCCAAGTTCATTTTGGAAATGGAAACAAAAAAATTGGAATGCAGGCAGGGGGTGCTGAAGGTTTCATTTAGGGGATTTCCAGGGATTAATAAAAACCATGGACATCTCTTGTGGTGCTGAGTAAACAAGGAGTATCTCTGTGTGGGAGATACTCAGTGCTGGTTCTAGGGATGGGGTGGCCTGGGATGGGCATGGATCATGGAGCTGAAAACTCCCAAAGTGGGTTCAATTCAGTTAAGAGCTGGACTTGATCCTTGTGGATTTTCCAACTCAGAACATCCTGTAATCCTGTTATCCGTGTGGTTCTGATCCCATTTCTGTGCTGGCCTTGCAGCCCCCCAAAGCTCAGGGCCAGCTGCAGAAGTGGGATTGTTTGGGGTGGGATCAGTTGGTTGGATCATGGAGCTGAGAATGCCAGGGTCACATTGTTTGACTTGATCCTTGTGGATTTTTTCCAACTCAGAACGTCCAATTATCCCATAATCCATGTAATTCTCATCCCGTTTCTCTGCTGGCCTTGCAGCCCCCTAGTGCCGGCCCAGCCCCAGGGGTGGAGGGGTCTGGGATGGGCTTGGTTGGTTGGATCATGGAGCTGAGAATGCCAAGATCATTTGATTTCCTTAAGAGCTGGACTTGATCAAAGTGGGATTCTTTCAACTTGGAACATCCCATAATTCCGTGATCCATTCTGATCCCGTTTCTCTTCTGGCCTTTCAGCACCACCCACGGTGCGGATCGTGCACTCGGGCCTGGCCTGTAACATTGAGGAGGAGCGCTACTCCGAGAGGGTCTACACCATCCGTGAGGGAGAGACCCTGGAGCTCACCTGCCTGGTCACTGGCCACCCCCGGCCACAGGTGAGTCCCTGCCTGTTGGAATTCTGCAAACTGACAATTTGGGTTTTCAGTATATGGTAATACGTCAGTTAGGGTGGAGCACGTGAGGCGTTGTCTAAGTCCATCTTTGCCTTCTTCTCCATGGATTTGGGTGGTTTTCTGTAACTGGGTGAAAAAGGTCCCCATTGCAGGCCTTGGTCATTGTTGTGTCAAAAATATAAATAATACAGGTGTCACCTTGTTGTTGTGTAATTATCACTTAAATCACTTTGGAAAGAATTAGAAGCTCTCCATTTTACCTTGTTTCTCTGACTTGCTAATTGGAGCTCATGGCTTGTTAGTCGGTAAATAGATAAGAAATATAAACATCCAAGTTCGAACTCAAACCCCACATTTCCCCTGTATTAATCCCAACCGTGGCAAGGAAAAGAAAAGAAGCCAGAACCTTCACACCTGCCCACCACACCTGTGCCACCCACACTTTGTGCCCCTCAGACCCTCCACGAGTTGGGTTCACCTTTGTCTCAGAGCTTGCAAGCAGTGGGCAAGATCCAACGGGATCCAGGTGTGGATCCCATTGGAAAAAAGATGGAATCCCATTGGATTCCAAAAGTTGGATCCTGTTGGAAAAGATGTGGATCCCATTGGAAAAAAGTGGATCCCATTGGAAGTGTTTCCCTCAGCTGTCGGGTGGATATTGGGTGTTCCAGAGGAACATCAACGGCAGGAATGTTGATGAGGTTTTTTTGAAAATCTGGTGTTAATATCAATAATGTCGTGCTTTAAAATCCTGGTGTGGTTGATTTCCATGGAGGTTGGTAAATGAGAAGGGAAACAATTATAAGGATGACAATTGTTGGATAAAAACACCTAAAGCTGTCCTCTTATCTGGGATTTTGGAATGATCCCCATTCCCAGCTCCACAAATCTCCATTTCCCAAGTCCTCCTTCCCATTCCAGCTGAAATGAATCCCAAAGTGCTCTCAAACTTGCCTACATTCCCAATCCAAAATCACTACCTCATTCCCACTTTTCTCAAAGAATCCTGATAAAATTTTCCATAAAAAAAGAAATCAACATGAGAACCTGGAGCAGAGGAAATTCCCAACCATTCCTGATTTTGGGCACAGCTCAGGGATCACCAAATCATCCTCAAGCCTCCAGTATTTTCCCAGTGTGAGTCCAGTGAATTCTGGAAGAGGGAACAGCTGGAGCAGCGACACCCAAGAGCTTGGGAAAGTCTCCCTGTTCACCTGGATCTGCAAAGTCACGGAACTCCCAGTGCTGCATCAGGATAAACCGGAATTAACTGGGAATAAATCAGCTTTCTCTAGGTCTAATCTGGATTTTATCAGGCTCAAGAGTGTTGGCAACTCGTGCTACACCTCCCTGGTGTGACCCCCTTGGGTCAGGACATCTCGTCAATCAGTTATTTTTAATTAGCAATTTTTAATAATCACCAGGGATTTTCTTTCCAAGGTGATGAATTGAATCCTTTGTTCTTGGAATTTCAAGGGACAGGCAAGAACTGGGAGCAGAGAATTCTCTGGGAGACTTTCAGTGTGAGCTCCTCCAGGAAGGAGGGGTTTGCTTTTTCTCTACTGTTTATTCCATGATTGTTCCCAGTTTAAGGAAAAGATTTAAAACTAAAGTAGTGGAAGTTTATTCTGTGCTGGTGTTTCCAGTATTCTCGTTTTTTCCTGATTTTTCCACAGGATGCTCTCAGATTTGGGTTACAAAATGCATGGAAATTGTTTTCCAGCTGATCAGATTTTGTTTCCAGTTTGCTCAGATGCTGGGGAATGAGGTTGTAAAAAATGGAATTGTGCATTCCAAGGATGCTTTCACACTTCCACGTTTCTCAAACTTTCCAATTATTCTTGGCGCAGAAACTCCTTTTGGTTTAAAGACTGGAAGAATTAAACAACCCTGGACTGGGAATTTGTAAAATCACAAAATCATGGAATGGTTTGGGTTGGAAAGGAGATTAAAAATCAACTGGTGCCAACTCCTGCTATGGGCAGGGATGTTTTCCACTCAAAGCCTAGAACATTCCCAGGGATTTCTCATCTGTAGGATTTGAGGCTGCCCATGATGGGTCTGGGAGGAGAAATAAATGAATGAGAAAAAATCCATTTTTACCCCCTTCCCTCCTGTCTCTCCTCCTTCCTGCTTTACCAAAGAACACGTTTATCCCTTTTTTTGTCTTTCCAACATTTGTTGTTTTGACTTTGGGATCAATGGATGCTGTTCTTTGGGATCTGATGGCTCAAGAATGTCTCTGATCTGCTCCAAGTCATCCTTGCCATGACTCCACTCTGGGGGGGGGGCCCCTCCCTTTGAACAGAAGTCTTTAGATTTATCAAGTATTCCCCTTTTTTTCTGCTCTCCTTGCTGCCTTTCCCACCACTTGCCCTAAAATTTTCCCTGGGATTGTTTCCAGGCAGGGAAATTCTTGTGTTCAGAGCAGTGGTTGCGCTTTCCAGTTGCTGAAAATTTTGGGGAATTTCTCCCATAAATTTTCACAGAGTCTTCTCAACACCAAGGAGGTTTTTGGGAGGAATAATACAAGGATGTGGGAATTATTAGAAAGAAGGATGATTACAAATAATTGCTCTGTTAATCCCGAAAATTCACCTCACCCCTAATTAAATATGACCCCAACACATCCTTGAGTGCCTGCTTGTTATCTATGGAGCGATTTTGGGACGTTCCTTGAGATTATTATTTTTTATTCCCTATTTCTCGCCTTTTCACATTCAGCTTTGGAACACACCGTTAGTTGCCATAGAAATTATTTTCCTGGTTGGAATTTTTAAAATGCTTTATCCCCACTCAAATGAGGTGAATTTATAAAGAAAATAAATCTGTATTTATTTTCTAATTTTTTAAAAAAATTTATGTTTATAAATTATATTTCTATTTAAAATATTTATAAGTAAAATATTTTTTTCCATAAATTGTGGCTTTCAGGAGAGATTGGTTTGAGTTTTGGGTAAAATCTTGCAAAGATTGGAGCAGGATCACCCCAGGGACCTGTCCTTTTCCTACATTTTATCCAGGATCCAGGGGCTGGACTGGCCCTGCTCTCCAGCTCCAAAGGGATGTGCCAGGATATCCAAAGGCCACTTATCCCTAGACACAAATGAGGGATTTCCTGGACTGAGTAGCCAAGAGGTGACATTTTATCCCCACTGGTGACAATCTCCTGCCCAGGCTTGAGGAATGTGTTTCTTCCTGATTTTCCTTGGGAATTCTCACCTGTGCTGACAGGTTGGAAACAAAAACTGACTTTCCAAAGTGAGGAATGATGTTTGGATCATGGCGAGCAGAGGAGGAAGCACCTGATGAGCAGGGATTTGCTGGAATTTTTTATTCCTGGTTTTCCACTGAAGGGTGTGAATGGGGAATTCCTGACAGGAGGGCATATCCAGCCTTTTTTTTTTTTTTTTTTTTTTTTTTTTCCCAAGTAACAACAGGAAATGGCCTCAAGTTGTCCCAGGAGGGGTTTACATTGGAGATAACGAAAAATTTAATGGAAAAGGTTGCCCTGGGGCAGTGATGGAGTCCCCAGCCCTGAAAGAACTTAAAATCCATGTGGATGGGGTACCTGGGGACATGGATCAGTGGTGGCCTTGGGAATGCTGGGAATGGTTGGACTTGGTCTTGGGTGGCTTTTCCAATCTCAGTGATTCCAGGAGTTCATAAAGACCTTGTTTGTCAGTCCCACCTCCCCTTCCTTGAGGTCAGCTTTCCTCTGGCTGTGATTTTCCCAATGGTTTACCTCCAACCACTGCCCCACCTTAGATGGCATTATCCCGGTGGGAATGGCACATTCCAAGCAGCAAAACGTGCAGAGTTGGGAGGAGACAGGGTCCCAGTCCTCCCCAACCTCTCCCTGTGCAGCAGGGCGAC
This sequence comes from Sylvia atricapilla, assembly GCF_009819655.1. Taxonomy (NCBI): domain Eukaryota; kingdom Metazoa; phylum Chordata; class Aves; order Passeriformes; family Sylviidae; genus Sylvia; species Sylvia atricapilla. The sequence goes on along the minus strand of NC_089145.1, from coordinate 35,352,074 downwards.
CTCTGGCCCTCCCATCATGGCCCTTCTCTTCCAAATGCTGCCTCTCCACTCTTGTCATTCCCGAGGCTCTGGAAGGAGCAGCTGCTGGTGCCACGTGTCATTCCAACCATCTGGATGCCGCACGCTCTGGGATTTTTTTTCCCCTATTTTTGAGGTTGCAGCACATCTTAACGAGATCCCACCTCCTCCTCACATCCTTCTGTCACCCCTTTTCCCAGGCAGCGTCAGGGGCGCACATCCCTTTCTCCCAGAAAAATCCAGGAGTGCTCTCGGTGCCGGTGGGGTGTGAAGAGTGTGGCGGATCTGCGGATTTCCCAGGAAGCAAAGCAGGGGAGGATGTGCTTTGAGGAGCCCTGGAATTTCTCTCTGCCTCTGTTTGGATGTGTTTTCCTCCCACTCGTAGGAGCTGGGTGCTGTGCTGGTGGCACTGAGGCAGCAGGAGCCGCTCCCCTTGGAGCTGCTAGGAGATCCCGGGATTGTGAGCCTGGAGCGGAGCCAGGGAAATGCTGCTCCAGGGGAGGTGTGGGGTTAGAAAAACTCATCCAGCCTGCTGGGAACTGGGGTGACCAAAGGGGATGACCCAAATGACCCAGAGCAGGGAATGGGTGGGCTTAAGGGGTCTTGAGGCTCATATGTATATATGTATATATAAGTAGAATTCACACACACACACACATATGTATATATTTATATGGAATTCATGGAATCATGGAATGGTTTGGATGGGAAGAAACTTGAAGTCCATCCAGTGCTATCCCGTGCTGTGGATAGGGACACCTCTCACTATCCCAAGTTGCTCCAACCTGGCCTTGGACGCTTCCAGGGATCCAGGGGCAGTCACAGCTCCTCTGGGAATTCCATCCCAGCCCCTTCCCACCCTCCCAGCTAGGAATCCCTTCCCTATATCCCAGCTAAATGTATTCCCTGTCAGTTTAAAGCCATTCCCCATTTTTCTGTCACTCAGAAACTCCTTGGAAAGCATCGAGCTCTTCCCATGAGCAGACCCAGGCAACTGGCATGTTAAAAAATTTAATTATTTCAAATGCATCCCCCTAATTACTCCCTGTGATTAGTGAAGCCTCCTCCGACACTCCAAAACAGGACCCTGCCTTCTCTTTATTAATGTCTGGAAAAGAAAAATTCCCATCCTCTGGCATCCATCCATTAAAAAAAAAGAAGAAAAAGCAGCATTCCCAAAAAACCCAGGACAAAAGCCCCACATTCCCTTCTCTTTGATCAGCTGTGAGCGAGACACAAAAGGCCCCTTTGAGGCAAAGTGTGTGCCACGTTCTTGATTTTAATTGATAAGAATCCTTATCAAGCGCTGATGCAGCCGAGGGAAGGGAGTGGGAGACCCTCGCACGGGAGCAGCTGTTTCCCCACCCCACTCCGCAGCTCCTCGGAGCAGTAATTGGAGCCTTGTTAGGAAAATTGACGCTGATTCCATCTGACACTCCTCAGTTCACGGGAAGACTTTTACAAATGTTCACTGAGCACCTGACAAAACCCAGCCTGACTCATGACTAAATTAGCCTGGATTTTATGCTGGGAAAGAAAAAAAAAAAACAAAACCAACGAAAAATCCTCTTTCCTAAATGTTTGACTGGATAAAGCTCCCGTTTAGTGAAGGGAAGATGTTTCCACCCTGCTCCGGCATGAAAAGAAATCTGTGATTAAGCTTTACATGACGCTGGTGCTGCTCAGAGGAGTTTATTTGATGTTTTCTCCCCCGAGTGCAGCACCTGAGTTCACAGCTCTGCAGAGCTCTGCAGGGCTCTGAGCCTGCCCTGCCCTGCCTGCCGGGAGGGAGGGAGGAATTGGAAATGCGCCAAAAAAATCCGGGACAGCAATCGCAGCATCCCCAGCACGGAGTTAAGGGACTCCTGGATCTGCACCAGGATCTTTGGGAATGAGCCACTGCTGCCTCTGAGCTCTAATCCTGGACAATTTTTTTATGTTCCTTTTTATGTCCCTTCCATGCCAAACCATTCCATGATTCCAATGGCTTGCAAGCTGATAAAAGGAATTAAACGCCTTTGAAAAAAAAAAAAAAAAAAGGTTTATCCTGAATAATCAGAGCAGTTTCTGCCAGTTTTCCTGGTTCCAGGTGGCTGCTGCCACAAGGAATGTGTTTGCAGGTTCCTGACAAAAGGCTTGGAAGTGCTGAGGGCAAGAGGTCAGATCCGGATAAAAAGAGGTTGAGTCCAAAGAGGTTCAATCCAGGAAAAAGCAGCATCAGGGAAAGGAAGTTTGGGTTTCAATTTCACTCCCTCAGCTGGGAATATCGAGCCTGGTCTTGTTACAGCCTCAGCAATCATTGGGATGAGCCTGGAGGGAATCTCGTGGAGCTGGGAATGACATCCATGTTGGGGAGTAGCACCAGAGCAGTTTCATTTTGACATTTAGGCACCTTAAACCTGCTGGAAATCACCGACAGAAAATTCCCAGCACCCACACAGCAGGACTCTCATTTTAAGGAAAACAGGAAAAAATTCCCAGTTTTCCTGGAATGTTGACACTTGTCCTCTGAATATTTCCCATCTGTTTTCTCCCCTCCCAAAGCTCTGCTGTGTTTTGTTTTCCCCTTTGTGCTGTCAGCTTTTATTTCCGCTTCTGATGGGCCCAGGAAAGGCTCCGGGATAAAGCACCAGGAGCTGTTTTTCCATGGGCGAGGAACACTCCGGTCTCCCAGAACAGGGCTGGGGGTGGTTCTGGAATAAAGGCTAGAGCTGGGAGGTCTGGCTGGATTTGATGAGTACTTGGATAATTTGGTAACCAGGGAAACCAGCAGCTGATGCAGATCAGCCGGGGCTGATGGAGAGGTGCTGGTGGCTTTGGAATAAGATCTCCCCAAGGAAACGCTTGGGAGGCTTTTCCTGCAGGATCACTGGGAATTGTTTCCGTTGCTGTGGAAGGAATCTTGTCCATGAAATCCCACCTGGCAGAGGTGCCTCCAGCTCTGGGATGTGCAGCTGCTGGAGTGATCCAGAGGAATCCACGGAGCTGCTCCAGGGCTGGAGCCCCTCTCAAGCCAGGCTGGGAGAGCTGGGAATGTTCACCTGGAGAGGAGAAGGCTCCAGGGAGAGCTCAGAGCCCCTGCCATGGCCTGAAGGGGCTCCAGGAGAGCTGGAGAGGGACTAGGCACAAGAGATGGAGGGACAGGACACAGGGAATGGCTTTTAGCTGGAAAAGGGGAGATTTAGGTTGGATTTTGGGCAGGAATTCCTGGCCGGGCTGAAATTCCCAGATTTGCTGTGGCTGCCCCCGGATCCCTGGCAGTGTCCCAGGCCAGGTTGGACACTGGGGCTTGGAGCAGCCTGGGACAGTGGGAGGTGTCCCTGCCATGGCAGGGGTGGAATGGGATGATCCTTAAAATCCCTCTCAACCCAACCCATTCCAGGATTCTGTGATCCCATGAACTCCTAAAGCTCTGGAGTTTGTTGCTTTTCAATTTTAAGGGAAGAAAATCCTCTCCCAAAACCTCGCCCAGCTGAAGTGTCCAATGGGGAAAACTGGAACAGATTGGGATGTTCCTACTGGGATGGGATAACAACCCCTCGGGATCCTTCTGGGATATTTTCATTTCCATGCTGACATTTCCATGGATTTCATGGATTGAGCTCTTCTCCCTCCTCTGGCAGCTGGGAATGATCTGGGGAAGCTCCAGGTGGATTTTGCTGCCTCTCACCTGAACCCTTGGATGCTCCAATGGGGTTTATCAGGCTGGAAAATCTTTCTACAGGGAATATTTATCTTCCCAACTAAGATTTATTCCCGAATTTTACTTTTTAAAGCTTCCCCTCCTCTCCTCCAAAAATTTTTTTGGCAGCTCAGACACTTGATTTTTAATTTATTTTAATTTTTTTTTTTTTTTGCTTTTAAAAATAAACTTCTAAAAAAGCCCAAGAACCCTGAACCTGAAAAGCAGAAGTTGAACTTGAAATAAATTCAAATATTTAATCAGGGTCAATATTTAAAAATAATATTTAAAAGAAATATTGAAAGGTAATATTTAAAAGTAATAATTAAAAGTAACATTTAAAAGTAAAAGGATAATATTTAAAAACAATTTTTAAAATTCCCAGTTTTTGCTGTCCCAATTAAATTATTTCATGTCAGGTATTTGTTCTGGTGCTGTTCTACCAGTCCTACAGCACAGACGTTGAAACAAAACAAAATATTGACTATTCAGATAAATCTAGTTTTCTCAGAGGGGCTAAAAATCCAAGGAATTTTAAAATCCTGTTTTAGGATGTGAAAGCATCTCCCTACAACAATTTCTGGGGAATTTTATTCTTATTTTCTATATTATTTTTCTTCCTAAAATCCAGGGAATATTAGAATTAAAAATTAGATATTTCCAGATAATTCCTAATTTTTTTTTTCCAGAAAAATCTTGCTGCATTTAGGGACTCTTTCCTTAATTTTTTTCCACAAAAATCTTGCTGTGCTTGAGGACTCTTTCCTCATTTTCATATTAGAATATTAGATATGAAAATTTTAATATTTCCAAATAATTCCCCTTTTTTTTTACAGAAAAATTTCACTGCTGCTCTCTGTTTTCTCTTTTTCTGTATTATTTTTTGTCCTGAAATCAGTGAATATTAAAACTAAAAATAAAATATTTTTCAGATAATTCCTAATTTCTTTTTCCAGAAAAATCTTGCTGCATTTGGTGCCTCTTTCCTGAATTTTTCTCCCTATTTTTGATAATTCCTAATTTCTTTTTCCCCAAAAATTTTACTGCGTTTGGGGACTCTTTTCCTCAAATTTCACATTAGAGTATTAGACATGAAAAAATAAGTATTTCCAGAAAATTCTGAATTTCTTTACAGAAAAATCTTGCTGCTGCTCTGTTTTCTCCTTTTCTGTATTAATTTTCTTCCTTAGATCAAGTGAATATTGGAATTCAAAATTACATATTTCAAGATAATTCTCAATTTCTTTTTCCAGAAAAATCTTGGTGAATTTTCCTTTTTTTCGAGCTGTTTTTCTCCTCTTCCAACGGAATAACCTCGCTATCATTCTGATCAATAATATCAATTTTTAAAATAATTCAAGCTCCATTCCGGGCTCAATCCTGGATCCTCCTGCGGATTTCGTGATCCAAGGAGATAAAAATAACGAGTGGGGTTTGTTTTTTTTATTTCTTTCCCCCTCCCTTCCCATATGTCTGTCAATCAAAATGATAAAGATATTTCTGACTTGCAGGCTTTAATGGCGTAATTAGGGCTAATTACATGTTCCAATGATTACACATATGAACGCTAATTACATAATTGCAGACAATTATGCTAATTAGGTAAATACATCATTAAGGAGAAAGCGCTGGCAAAATCCGGGGAATTTGCACCAGAGCCAAAGAAAGTGGAATTACAATGGAAGAGAAATAATCCTGCAAGTTTGGGAAATCCCCGAGACATTCCCATGTGTGGAATTGGAGAGCTTTGGGTTGGAATGGTGGTGTTGGGAAAAGCCTTCAACTGTTACGGAATTCTGGAATAGTGTCTCTGGAAAGGGCCTTTAAGTGCTATGGAACGTTGGAATGGTTTGGGCCGGTATGATGGTGCTGGGAAAAGCCTTCAGCTGTTGAGGAATCATGGAATATTGTAGTTGGGAAGAGCCTTCAACTGCTATGGAATCTTGGAATGTTTTGTGTTGGAATGGTGTTGGGAAGAGCCTTCAACTGCTGTGGAATCTTGGAATGGTTCAGGTTGGGTTGCCGACAATATCATTCCATGAATGTTGTGAGTCGGAATGGTGTAGTTGGAAAAAACCTTTAGGTACTATGGAATCTTGGGATGGTTCAGGTTGGAATGGTGTAGTTGGGAATAGCCTCTAAGTGTTATGGAATCTTGGGATGGTTCAGGTTGGAATGGTGTAGTTTGGAATAGCCTTTAAGTGTTATGGAGTCTTGGAATGGTTTGGGTTGGGTTCCCAACATCCCATGAATGGTTCAGGTTGGAATGGTGTCGTTTGGAATAGCCTTCAAGTGCTGTGGAATCATGGAATGGGTTGGGTTGGAACAGTGTTGTTGGGAAAATCCTTAGAGTGCTATGGAATTTTGGGATGATATGGGTCGGATATGGATGGTGTAGTTGGGAAGAGCCTTCAGCTGTCGTGGAATCCCGCAATGGTTTGGGTTGGAAGAACCTTAAATCCTATCCAGTGCCACCCCTGCCATGGCAGGGACACCTCCCACTGTCCCAGGCTGCTCCAACCCCAATGTGCAGCCTGGCCTTGGGCACTGCCAGGGATCCAGGGGCAGCCATAGCTGCTCTGGGAATTCCAGCGCAGCCCAGCCAGGAATTCCTTATTCCCAATACCCCATCCATCCCTGACCTCTGGCAGAGGGAAGCCATTCCCTGTGTCCTGTCCCTCAGGCAGTCACGAGTTAGTGGCTGTCCGCTTTTCCCTGTGCCATTTTGTCCAGTTTTAAACATTCCCTGATTTTCAGCTGTCTTCCCTTCCCTTTGGAAATTCCCATTGTTGCTTCCCATTCCCTCAACCCTGCCTTTCCAAACCCTTAATCCTGGCTCTTAGTCCTGGTTTTATTCCTAGCTGCAAGCTGATCTAGGCTTTTTTAAAAAAATTATTTTTTCCCTTTACATCTCCTTGCAACTCTCCTGAAATGTGGGAAGCGTTCCCAGATTCCGTTCCTTGGCACTCGTGGGAGTTGTTGGAAGGTGTGCCAGGAGCGCTCCACAAGACATGAATGATGCTATTTGGGATCACTGGAGTTTGCTGCCTTTTTCTTCTCCTGGAATTGGAAATGAGCTGGAATCTCAGCCGGTGGGATGCCAACACCTTTCCAATTCCTTTTCTCGGAACAAAGGAATTTCCAGACTCTTTTTAAGCTGTGCCAGGTTTGAGGAAGGAGAGATTTTGAGCCTTTTCCAGTGTTTTTTAACATTGTTTGAGGTGTTTTCCTGCCTGGAGGAGACTTTGCCAATTTGTCCTGTGGAAGAAAGAGAAAATCGGTGCTCACAAAGCAAAAAACCATGGAAACATTGAGTCAAAATGTTTGGAATTTCCATCCTGACTGATCCCGCACATTCCTTGTCCTGTCTCCAACACCTGGAGTGTGCAGGCAGGATGTGCTCAGGCTGATATTCTGGATTTGCAAACCCTAAATGAATGGAATTGCAAACCCTGATGGAAAAGTTGCATCCAATCTCTGGGATAAGAAGGCATGGATGGATGGATTAAATTCCCACCAAGGAATAATCTTTTTGGAATGTGTCTAGATCCTGGAATTTTGTGCCATCACATTTTTTAATACTTTGTGACCATCAGGTCATTTGAAAGGAAAAACGGATTTTTTTTAGGGAAAATCCCAAACAAATAACCCTTTTTCAACCAGTTACTCTGATTCGTGGTTCTCTAAGGAATGTTTTATATGGAATATTTGATTTTTTAAGGGATCAGGGATTTTTTGCAGGATCTCAGCAGCTGCTGGCCCTGCCTGGCCTTGGATATCGATGCCTTTCCTTCCAAGCTGGGCTGCCAAATCCCTCTTACTGAGATTCCCACCCTTTTCCCATTTTTTTCCCTGCTCCCCCTTCCTGGTTCTTTCACTTTTCCAGCAAAATCAAACGTCAGCTCCTTTTTTTGTCACCACAGCTGAACCCGGTGGCAGCTCAGACTCTCACTCCTATTCTGGGATTAGTGACAGCATTGGGAGGAATTGGGATCCCATGGGAGGAAAATATGGCACAGCTAATTGGGATCACTGGGAGATTTAGGGTTTGGGTCATAGGGAGATTTAGGGTTTGGGTCACAGGGAGATTTAGGGTTTGGATCACTGGAAAATTTAGGGTTTGGATCACTGGGAGATTTAGGATTTGGACCATTGAGATTTAGGGTTTGAATCATGGGGAGATTTAGGATTTGAATTAATGGAAAATTTAGGGTTTGGATCACAGGGATATTTAAGGTTTGAGTATGTGAGGCATTTAGGGTTTGGATCACTGAGATTTAGGGTTTAGGTCACTGGGATATTTAGGTTTTGGATCACTGGGAGATTTAGGGTCTGGATCTCTGGGAGATTTAAGGTTTGGATCATTAAGATTTAGGGTTTAGATAATTAGAAGATTTAAGGTTTGGATCATTGAGATTTAGGGTTTGAATGGCTGGAAAATTTAGGGTCTGGATCACTGGGATATTTACAGTTTGGATCTTCAAGATTTAAATCACTGGGAGATTTAAGGTTTGGTTCATTGATATTTAGGGTTTGTATTACTGGCAGATTTTGGTTTTGGATCACTGAGATTTGGGATTTAGTTCAGAAAATTTCCTGGAAATGAAGTTGGGGATATTCTGGAAATACTGACAAGCTCTTACGTGAACATAAACTAGGATTCATCAACTCCAAATATTTAGGGAATTTTCTTGGAGTTTCCTCCTCTGCTATTGGCACTGTCTGGAGGACAGCATAGTTTTTCCAGTTTATTTTTTATGGAGTTTTAAAAATGGGAACAGAATTAATCAAACAGGGATTGATCTGCAGGGAATAAAAAACCTTGATGATGTTCCAGAGCATGACCTGGTGGGAACAAGGCCCCCTAAACCTGGCCTTGTGGGAGCTCCATTGAACTGGATTTAGTCTGATCTAGAAGAGGTTTCCTGGAAATCAGCCTGGCTTCCTGTGGGATCTCCCTTGGAGAAGGGTGGAAATATGCTGTGGGCTACATAAAATTAAGGATTGGTGAAATTTTTGGAGACTGCTTGGGAATGGTGAGGCCCCACCTGGAATCTTGGGGTCATTTGGAGTCATTTATGACAAGAAGAACAAGGAGGAGCTGGAGTGTGTCCAGGGAAGGGAACGGAGCTGCGAAAGTGTCTGGAGACCTCCTGAGGGAGCTGGGAAAGGGGCTCAGCCTGGAGAAAAGGAGGCTCAGGGGGGACCTTGTGGCTCTGCACAAGTCCCTGACAGGAGGGGACAGCCAGGGGGGTCGGGCTCTCCTCCCAGGGAACAGGAGGAGAGGGAATGGCCTCAGGCTGGGCCAGGGGAGGCTCAGGGTGGACAGCAGCAGGAATTTCCCCATGGAAAGGGTGCTGAGGCCTTGGAAGTGTCCAGGGTGGTTTGGAGTGCCCATCCCTGGAGGTGTCCAGGGAATCCCTGGAGGTGGCACTCAGAGCTCTGGGCTGGGGACAGGGTGGGCATCGGGCACAGCTGGGACTCAGTGACCTTGGAGCTCTTGTCCAACCTCAGGGATTCCGTGAGGTTTAGATTGTATATTTGGGAAAGTTTCTTCCCTAGGTCTGTTGTCCATGCTTGGCACAGGTAGAGGGTGGAGTCCCGATGCCTGGAGGGATTTAAATCCCTGTGAATGTGGCATTTGGGGACACGGGGCAGTGGTGGCCTTGGCAGTGTCGTGTTGGACTTCACGGCCTTGGAAGAATTCTCCAGCCTTCACGATTCTGTGAAATTATGAGGGACAGGAATGTCCTAAAAACCAAACTGGGGTTCTTGAAGCAGGGCTTGGTTGGTTTTGTTTTGTCTTTTTGCTTGTTTGGAGTTTTTATTTGCGTTCCTTTATTTATGACACTTCCCAACCCCAAGTATTCCTGTCAGCCCGAAAATCCCTTCCCTAATGACTGTGACAAGTAGTGGAGTCAAGATTTTTATTGCTGAAAGATTAGAGAAGAAACATTTCCTCGTGTGAAACTCAGTTGAGTTGTTGTCATCTCTGACAGCGTTTCGGGAACGCTCTGTGAAGCTGCTTCCCTATTTTTCCCAAGGGTTTTCCTGGGGAGTAAAATGAGTGGAGATGAGGAAAAGGAAAAGCAGAAACAACACCTGAAATTGTTGTTTTAAGAGGTAAAAGAATGTCTCAATTTGAACTGCCTGGCTTTCAGCATGGCTTTGTCACTTTGAACCACGATTCTGCTCCGAGGAGTGAATTTGAAGTGGAAAAAAATCCTGGTTTAAGGCATTTTCCCCTCTCTGTTTAGACTCCAGTGCTTGAATTTAATGACACAAACACATTTTGATGCCTTTGTGCTCTGGAGGGAAACAAATCATTCTGGGAACTGGGAGCTGCTGGCTCCTGGTTTTCCAGTCCTGCTTGGGATGGGAGGGAGCAGCTCCAAAGATGTCTCATCCTTCAAACATCCCATTCCCAAAGTGGGTGAAGGCATCACCTCTTGGAATAAACTGGGATCTCAGAGGTTGTCCAGAGAGGCAACTTCCTGGGAAAACTTGGAATAATAAATGATTTTTAAGGAAAAATTGGAATTTACGCTTTTGGGCACTGAGGGTTGTGCATTGGTGGCAGTTGGGTGGTGGAAATCCCAAACCTGGGGATGATTTAATGGAGCTGATCCTGGTGGTGAGGAGGAGATTTCCCATCCCTGGGTCCATACTGAATCTTCCAGCATTCCCAGGAAAATCCCTTGGAAGTGCTGACTCTGATTTAATGCAACATCATGGGCTGAAGATGTTTTGCATAAACATTTGGGGCTGAGCAAACGGGAATTGATCCCTGATCCATTTTATCACGTCCTTAACTTTGCTTTTTATGTTGGGAATTGATCCATGATCGATTTCCGCTCCCTCCTGGATGTTTCAAAGCTGTTAATGGTTATTCCCTGATTTTTCCGTGGATATTGCACCCTTGCTGAGTTTATCCCTTGCTTTCCTAAGGAAATTATTGTGATTTTAATGAGTTCTGTAGTTTTTCTCCTGACCTTTGCTTGATATTCCACATCTTCCCAAGGTTACAGCCATCAGAGAGGGACTCGTTCCTTGGATTTTAATCCAAGGGAATTGTAGAAGGTTTGGATGGGCGATTCATGAGTATGGATTCATTTCTCCTCCAGATCCTCACATCGCCTCAAATCCCACTGATCAGAAATCCCTGGGAATGTTCAAGGCCTGGAACGACCTGGGGTGGTGGGAGGTGTCCCTGCCCATGGCAGGGGCCAAAATGGGATCTTTAAACTCCTCTCAACCCAAACCCTTCCATGATCCCATGAAATGCAGCTCCTCAGGGACTCTTGGATGAAGTGTTTGTTCTCATGAGCTGTTGAGTTTCTAGGGAATTTCCCTGAGTCATGCAAGGTGAAATCCCTGTGCCACCCACACAAATCCCGTGGTTTGGTGCTGAGTTTTAGACTGTGCCCATTTTCCAGACATAAAGCAATCCTGGGATTTGGTGCCGAGTTTTAGACTCTACCCGTTTTTCAAACCTAAAATTATCCAGGATTTTGGTGCCAAGTTTTAGACTGAGCCCATTGTCCAGATCTAAAATAATCCTGGGGGTTTGTTTTGAGTTTTAGACTGTGCCCATTTTCCAGACCTAAAGTAATCCTGGATTTTGGTGCCGAGTTTCAGACTGTTCTCATTTTCCAGACCTAAAATTTTCCTGGATCTTGACGCCAAGTTTTAGACTCTGCCCATTTTCCAGACTTAAAACTCTCCTGGATTTTGGTGCCAAGTTTTAGACTGAGCCAATTTTCCAGACCTAAATTAACCCTGTTTCTTGGTGCTTGCTCAGATCAGGTGGACCAAAACAGCAGGAAGTGCCTCTGACAGATTCCAAGATTCCAGTGTCTTCAACGAAACCCTGAGGATTTCCAACATCCAGAGACACCAGGGAGGCCGCTACTATTGCAAGGCTGAGAATGGTCTGGGCTCCCCAGCCATCAAATCCATCCGAGTGGACGTGTATTGTGAGTAAATCCTTGAAATTCTGCCCTTTGCTCCTTTAGGAGAACCTTAAAATGTCTCTTGTTCCCAAGCAATGTTTGACTCCTTGTGAATCCCCATTTTAATGGTGGAATTTTAATGGTGGAATGGTTGAAAGGACGTGAAGCGTTGGGGTTGCAGGGGAAAATGTAGAGGATTGGGGTGGAAAATGTGAAGGATTGAGGTTGGGGTGAAGAATGTGAAAAATTGGGATGTGAGTGAAAATATGGATTGGGATTGAGGGGAAAATGTGAAGGTTTGGAAAAATGTGAAGGTTGGGACTGCAGGGAAAAATAGGAGAGATTTGGATTGCAATGAGAAATATTTGGATTGCAGTGAAAAATATGGAGGATTTTGACTGGAGTGAAAAATATGAAGGATTTGCAGTTCAGTGAAAAATGTGAAGAGTTGGGATTGTGGTGAAAATGTGAAGGATTTGGATTGTGATGAAGGATGTGAAGGATTGGGATCATGGTGCAAAACATGAAGGATTGAGATTGCAGCGAAAAATCCAAAGGATGTGGATTGCAAGGAAAAGTAGGGAAGATTGGGATTGCAGTGAGAAATACAAAGGATTGGGATTGCTTTAGCCCCTGGAAGGGGATCTGAGGTTTCCCTGGATCCTTCTCTTCTCCAGGTGAACATTCCCAGCTCTCTCAGCAAAGTTGCTGCACCCCTTGGATCATCCTGAAACGTTCTCTGGACTCTGGAGTGCAAAATTTCCTTTGTGTGCACTCCCAGAAGCCTGGAACGGTTTGGGATGGAAGGGATCTTAAATCCCATCCCATTCCAGACTTTTTCATAGGCAGGGACACCTCCCACTGTCCCAGGCTGCTCCAACCCCAATGTCCAACCTGGCCTTGGGCACTACCAGGGATCCAGGGGCAGCCATAGCTGCTCTGGGAATTCCAGCCCAGCCCTTCCCCACCCTCCCAGCCAGGAATTACTAATTCCCAATATCCCACACAAATCTCCCTTAAATCCATTCCTCCTTTTCTCTCCCTGCCCTCGTAGCTTTTCCCCTCATTTCCTTGGATAATTCCTTTTGGAAAGCCTTTTTCCCTTCCAAGGGGAAGGAATGATCTGTTCCAAACCTGCCAGGGAAGATTTCTTTAGGAAAAAACTTTCTGTCCTTATTTCCTGTTAAAGCAAATGGGTTTTGTCTCTCCCATCTCTGGCTGAAAATTCCCATTTCTCACCCCAAATTCCACCAAATCTCCTCCGTTCCCTTGGAAATGAATTCCCAGGAGAGAGAGCTCCATTCTTCTGGAGCCACCAGGAGATGAAACAGCCTCAGAAATCCGAGCTCAGTTCACTCCCGACTCAAACTCTGCTCCTTTTTTCTCCACTCTTTAAATTCCATCTCATCTCTGGCTTTAAAGGAAAAGCTTTTATATTTCGACTCCCAGAATCTTTTTTTTACTTGGAGGACATTTCCTCCTTTTTTTAGGGAAGGGAAAGATGGAATAAATGAAGTATTCTCATTTTAAGGAGCAGAGTTCTGACAGGAAAGCTCCGCTGCTCTTTCCCAAAGGACGAATTTCCCAAAGGACGAATTTCTCAAATTTCCCAATTTTTAGTGAAGGAATATTCCTGATACCTTCATGGAAGATGTGTTTTTGTATTCCTCTCAGTTCCCAGATTTTTATGGATACAAACCTGGAAAAAAAAGATGGCGCAAAAGGACAGGTGAAGATTCAGAGATTCCTGAGAATAATGTGGAAGTCAGGGTGGAAAAAAGTTTTATCCAAGAAATTTAATGCAGAGGTTTAGGAAATAACTCCTGTGGAATGGGCTGGGAATTCCATCCAGTCAGCAGAAAGACTTGTCCGGGTTTGGGTTTGGCTCTAAATGTTCGATTTTCCTCTTTGATTTGTCATCTTCATTTCCCTCCCAGGAGCTCCTTCCCCAGCCTTCCTTTTTCCTCATCCCCTCACTGGTATTTATGACCTCTAGTCCTGGTTTTCCTTTTATATCTCTTCCTTAAAATAATTTTAGGGAAAAAAAAAAAGTCTGTATTTTATCTTCAGCTGGAGCAGGACTGCAGAGGGGGAAATGGGAATTTTTAGAGCAGAGATTGTGGGGCAGCACTGGAGAGGTTCGTGCCCTGAGATTTTTATTTGGAAAGAGTTCAAGGCTGGAAAAGAAATGGGAGCCTGGGAAGAGAAATAGGAAAGGAGGGAGAAAACCTGGCACTTGTTATTGTGGGATCATGGAATGTTTCGGGATTTGAAGGGACCTTAAATCCCATACATGTCCCCTGCAGGGACATCTCCCACTGTCCCAGTGTGAGCCAACCTGGCCTTGGGCACTGCAAGGGATGCAGAAGCAGCCACAGCAAATCTGGGAATTCCAGCCCAGCCAGGATTTCCTAATTCCCAATATCTCACCCAAATCTCCCTTTTTCCAATTTCAAGACATTCCCTGTGTACTGTTCCCTCCATCCCTTATTCCCAGTCCCACTTCCAGCTCTCCTGGAGCCCCTTTAGGCCCTGGCAGGGGCTCTGAGCTCTCCCTGGAGCCTTCTCCTTGTGAACAATCCCAATTCTCCCAAGCTTTCCTCGCAGGAGAAGTGCCCCAGCCCTCAGATCATCTCTACCACCCACTCTGCACTCCCTTGTTTATTATAAATGAGGAAGTAATAATCAACTATTTCTTTTTTTTTTTCTCTATTCAAATATTTTATTCTCATTTTTAAACCATTTGAAATCCAAAATAAGGCAGGGAGGGAGCAGTGGGGTCTTACCAGGAGCCCCTCCTCATTATTTACACTCAATTAATTCCAAATTTCACTTTTAATAGGGATTTATTTAAACCTTTTGAGGAGCCTCTGGAAAAAAATTTTGCTGAGCGGAGATGGATGTACTCTAAAACCAGACTTTCCTAACCCTGTTTGTTGTTCATTAATTCCACAAAATTAAGTTTCTGTCCTTTAAGAAGTGGAAGAACGAGCATTAATTAGGTTTGGGATTATGAAACCAATAATTACTGACTTAAGATGTTAATACTCCCAATTTGTAACAATTATTCCACATCAGGTGGCCTTTGCCATCAATGCCTGTTTTTTCTGCCTTGGGAAATCCATTTTTCCTAGGTTTTTTTTTAATGGAAAAATGATTTAAGTACAGAGGGAATTAATAACCCAAAATTACTGTTAAAAAAGTCTCAGTCCCTGCAGTGTCAGAGTGGGTTTAAATCTTGTTTATAACACATTTTTTTGGTGGGTGCTCTTGGTCCATCAGGATTTTCCAGTGGGGTGGGGATCCAAAGTAAACTCGGGAAGAGCGTGAGGGGAGTGGGATTAAAAATGCATTTCAGTGACTCTATGTCTTGATTCAAGTGCACTTGATTTAATGATAATGATCTGGAATTTTTTAATCAACCATGATTGCATTTTTTAATGGAATTTCATTTTTGGATTGACCACACCACTGGTTTAGTTTGACCTCTTTTATCTCATGGCTCTGCCTCCTTTTCAGGGTTGATTTTTTTCCTTTGCTGGTCTACTAAAAATCAATTTAATGACTTTTTTTTTCCCCTAAAAATCATCTGAGCTTTGAGGAATCCTCTCTCTTCCCAAGTTTTTCTGTTCAGCTCCCTAATTTTCCATAAAAAAACCCCAGCCTGGTTCTTCCCCAGACTGACTTGGGTTTCCTTCCATTTCCAGCTATTCTTAGTCGTGATATTTATATTCCTTGGAGCCAAAAGAGCTCTTCTGTACTGATTTCCCCCATGAGGTGCTTACAGCCAACAATAATTTATAAAATATAAATACAATTTTAATTATTCACCGTTCTTTTCAGAGAAATTCCATTTTTTGTGCTCGTTAAATTTTGTCCAGCAAACTCAGACCCTGAGTTATTTTTCTGGTGTGGAAGTGTTTCCTGTTGGACTTTAGTTTGCCCTTTTAATTATTCCTTAATTAAGTGAATTAATTAAGAAATAATTAAAGGGCAATTAATTTGTTGCCCTTTAATTATTTCTTTTTCATTGCCCTTTAATTATTTAATGTTGCTTAAAAACATGAGACCAGGTTGGGATCCTGTCCTCCGGTCATTGATTGTGAGTGTGGAAGTAAATTAAATCTTTCCTGCACAGTGATCCCAGAAATCCCCGTTATTCCAGGACTTTTACAGTGTTTCAGGCCATGCCTGAGGCAATTTGGTGCTGGGAATTCCTGGGTGTGCCTCGTTCTGTGTGAGCTTCTGATTCTGTCCTGGTGATTGGGAAAATGCCCTCATTGGAAAAATCCGCTGATCCTTTTCCATCTGTTCATTTACCTGAAGAAACATGGAACGGTTTGGGTTGAAATGAGACTTAAATCCCACCCAGTACCACCCCTTTCCATGGCAGGGACACCTCCCACTGTCCCAGGCTGCTCCAACCACAATGTCCAACCTGGCCTTGGGCACTGCCAGGGATCCAGGGGCAGCCACAGCTGCTCTGGGAATTCCAGCCCAGCCAGGAATTCTTTCCCAAGATCTCACCCAAATCTCCCTTTTTCCAATTTCAAGCCATTCCCTGTGTCCTGTCCCTCCATTCCCTTGTCCCCAGTCCCTCTCCAGCTCTCCTGGAGCCCCTTTAAGGCCCTGGCAGGGGCTCTGAGCTCTCCCTGGAGCCTTCTCCTCTCCAGGTGAATATTCCCAGCTCTCCCAGCCTGGCTGCAGAGGTTTCAGCCCTGGAGCAGCTGTGTGTCCTCTTCCAACACATCCACACCTTCCCTGTCCCAAATCCCTCTCCACCTTTCAGTCAGGTGTGGTTCACCAGCAGCCAAAAAAGTAGGAAAACCTCCAGAAAAAAAAAATCATAGAGCTGCTTCAATCATGGAATGAAGCACAGACAACAAAGGGACACTCGGATAAAGACACTGAAATTCCCACCTCTCCCAGCCTAGCTCCAGAGCAGAGGGGCTCCAGCCCTTGGAACAGCTCCATGGAATCCTTTGGATCTCTCCAGCAGCTCCTGCTGTTGGATCCAGAACTGCAGCAGCTCCGCAGGTGGGGTCTCATCTTAGCACAGGGGCAGAATCCCACACTGAGAGATCAGCCCAGGGCACAATTCCAGCTCATGATCCACCAGCACTCCCAATTCCTCTCCTCAGGGCTGCTCCCATCCCTATGGAAATACAGCATTGTTGTGGATGTTGTTGTTTGTTCTGTTAGTGCTGAAAACCCGGCTGCTCCGGGGGGATTCCTAATCCAGTCTTGGAAATTAGGGGAATCAGCTCTGTTTGGTGTCCTTGGAGAAGGAAAACCCTCCTGTAGGGCTGCACCCCGGTGCCATTTTACACCACAATGACTCAGACTCCGAGATTCAGAAGGCTGACAATGACTCCTCTATTTTTGGGATGTGTCTCCCTTTTATACCATTTTACACAGACCAATTTGATTGGTGACACAAAGGCAAAACCTCTTTACTCACATTGGTCAGACCAGAGGGACATCCAGAAGAAATCCCTCCTAGGAAAAGGAATGAATAACAAAGTTACAGTTACAAAAACAGAAAATTAATTTTCTTGTTTACAGAAAATTCTGAAAGGAATTTCAGAAAACCAAAACATCTCAGGCACTAAACCAGGGCTACAAACCCCCTGTGCCACCCCCTGGTGCCACCAGGACACGCTCAGAGTTCCAACCAGATGTATTCAGAACCTCGTTAGAAGAGGGGAGAAAATGTTTTCTCCCTAAAATCCCATCACCCACAGATCATTATATTTTTATTTTTGGAATTCTGTTATAGCCTGAGCACTCGGCAAAGCATCACAGGCTGGAGCTGTGCAGGGGATTGTTGATACTGAGGTCGTTTGCTTTGTCCTTTTGTGTCGGGAGTGTGTTAACAGCCTCCTCCTGGCAGGGCTCTCTGATCCTCCTGAAATTCCATCGGAAATCGATGGCAGTTCCTCAGGGGGCTCCCAGGGTCACACCCTCCGGTAGTGGGAACAAGGAGGGAACACTTGCTTCCTTCCAGCAGCTGGAAAAGCTGCTTGTTTTCAGCACCGAGGATGTTCTGCACAGGCAGCACTGCAGATGCAGAATAAATCTTTTTGAAAGGCTTGGAGAGGGGAAAATAGCTCACACCGAGCTGGGAATAACTTCATTCCCATTTTTCCAGCTGTTGTGTGTCCACACCAGACACGTGAAGGGGTGGAAGGAGGGAGAGCTTGTTTTCCTTTCCACAGCATACAAGGAATAGAGAAATTAATTGAATTTTTGAGGTTTATGTCCCACACAAAGAATTTCAAAGCTGCCCTGATAGAGAAGCTGTGGCTGCTTCATCCATGGAATTGTTCCAGGTCAGGCTGGATGGAGTTTGGAGCAACCTGGGATAGCAGTAGGTGTCCCTGCCCATGGCAGGGGTGGCACTGGATGGGATTTAAGGCTCCTTCCAACCCAAACCATTCCAGAATTCTGTGAATGGTTGAGAATAAATCTGATGAAGAGCAGCTGAGGGAGCTGGGAAGGGGCTGGAGAATTCCTGAGGGAGCTGGGAGAGGGGCTCAGCCTGGAGAAAATGAGGCTCAGGCGGGACCCTGTGGCTCTGCACAAGTCCCTGACAGGAGGGGACAGCCGGGGGGTTCGGGCTCTGCTCCCAGGGAACAGGAGGAGAGGGAACGGGCTCAGGCTGGGCCAGGGGAGGCTCAGGGTGGACAGCAGCAGGAATTTCCCCATGGAAAGGGTGCTGAGGCCTTGGAAGTGTCCAGGGATGTTTGGAGTGCCTATCCCTGGAGGTGTCCAAGGAATTCCTGGAGGTGGCACTGAGTGCTCTGGGCTGGGGACAGGGTGGGCATCGGGCACAGCTGGAACTCGGTGACCTTGGAGCTCTTGTCTAACCTCAAGGATTCTGAGAGGTTTAGATTGGATATTTGGGAAAATTTCTTCCCTAAATTTGTTATCCATGCCTGGCACAGGTAGAGGGTGGAGTCCCGATGCCTGGAGGGATTTAAATCCCTGTGAATGTGGCATTTGGGGACACAGGGCAGTGGTGGCCTTGGCACTCAGTGCTCTGGGCTAGGGATCAGGCACAGCTGGGATTTGACAATCCCAAATTCTTTTCCAGCCTCAATGATTCCATGTTTAAAACCTTGTGCTGGGTCATGCAGGGAAAGCAGCTTGGAAAACTCAGGAGTTTCACATTTCAGGACAACTCAGGAGCTGAACAGCTCAGCGATGCGTCACCGCTGTCTTCGCTCCGCCCGCCGGGATGAAACCGTTCCCATCCCTCTCCCAGATGTGTTTTATTCCTGTCCCGCCTGCTCCCAACATCTGAAGACAAAGGCAGCTAATTAACAAATGAAATCAGCAAACTGTGCAGGCCCAGCAGCTGGGAGGAGATGATCCAGCAAATCCAGCTCGGATCGTGCGGAGCTGTTGGTGTTTGTGTGACTCTCCCAGCGCTTAGGTCAGGGCCGTGAGGGGATGATTGTCACATTATACTCTTTTCGGACCCAGAGATGGGGCAACTGAGAGGTCTTTTAAAAACTTTTATTCCATTTTCAGTCTCATGTGAAGGCTGAGACAGTACAGATGTTACAATTCACATCATCACAATCAGAAGCCAAACTATTTCCTAATTACAATCTATTAGAAGCGTTTTTGGTCTGTCAGCTTTTGCCACACAATGCTGTAAATGCCTTAAAGCCAAACATCAAAATTACTCATGGGTTTTACTACAATGCACCTTTCACAGTTCTGTTTCTCCAAAGTATCCAGTCTTGTTTGCCAGGCCATCCTTTAAAACTTGTTTCCAGTTCCATTTCTCTCTCAGCAATGTCTGTCCTGTCCCATGGCATTTCTAAGTCAGCATTTCTTATCTCAGAGTTTGCACACAGATGCATGAGTTTCTGTGAGCCTTCTGCCAGGCTTTGGGAATTCCCTACAAATCCATTTCCCACAGATGATGATCCGTGTTCCCCACTTCCAAACAGCTCCAAGCCTTTGGAATTGTGCACAGGGAGGATTTTGACAGTACCTGACACACTCAGTGCTCCTCCACTCCACCATGATGATGCAGTTCCCAGGGAATTTGGATTAGACCCATTTTGATCAGCTTAGGCTGAGTTTTTCCATTTGTTCAAGAGCTTAGGGATGTGTGAGGGGAATTCTTGCAATCCATTGTTTACCATACCCAGCCCACCTGGGTTTCAGGGAGTGTTTGGTTCAATTCAGAGATTAAAGAGTGAGAAATTAGACCTGATGGTGGCACAAACCTCTGTGGGAAACATGTTTCCATAATTATTTTCAGGTTGATGAAGAGACTTTACCTGCTCAGCAGCACCCATGGCTTCAGTGTGATTTAAAGAGTGATTAATCTGTTGGCTCTTCATAATTCCATCAGCCCCAAAATGAAAATTTTAGGATTTTTTTTCCCTTTCTTGTAAAACAGTGAAGAGATTTGTCTTGTTGAGCTTCCCAATGTTAAGCCTTTATATATATATATATATATATTTTTTTTTATGTGGTGTTTGAAATTATTGAATCTGGAATGGTTTGAGTTGGAAGGGACCTTAAATCCCACCCCACTGCACACCTGCCATGGGCAGGGGCACCTCCCACTATCCCAGGCTGCTCCAACAGGAGCACACTTGCAGGGCATGTAGACATGCCCTTGGACACTTGCAGGGATGGACACTTGCAAGGATGTAGAGGCTTCTCTGGGTGACCCTTCCCTTCCCTTCCCTTCCCTTCCCTTCCCTTCCCTTCCCTTCCCTTCCCTTCCCTTCCCTTCCCTTCCCTTCCCTTCCCTTCCCTTCCCTTCCCTTCCCTTCCCTTCCCTTCCCTTCCCTTCCCTTCCCTTCCCTTCCCTTCCCTTCCCTTCCCTTCCCTTCCCTTCCCTTCCCTTCCCTTCCCTTCCCTTCCCTTCCCTTCCCTTCCCTTCCCTTCCCTTCCCTTCCCTTCCCTTCCCTTCCCTTCCCTTCCCTTCCCTTCCCTTCCCTTCCCTTCCCTTCCCTTCCCTTCCCTTCCCTTCCCTCCCTTCCCTCCCTCCCTTCCCTGACCTCCCTTCCCTGAACTTCCCTTCCCTGAACTTCCCTTCCCGAACTTCCCTGAACTTCCCTGAACTTCCCTGAACTACTTCCCTTCCCTGAACTTCCCTCCCTGAACTTCCCTTCCCGAACTTCCTGAACTTCCCTGAACTTCCCTGAACTTCTCCCCTGAACTTCCCTTCCCTGAACTTCCCTTCCCTTCCCTGAACTTCCCTGAACTTCCCTGAACTTCCCTGAACTTCCTTCCCTTCCCTGACTTCCCTGAACTTCCCTGAACTTCCCTGAACTTCCCTGAACTTCCCTTCCCTGAACTTCCCTTCCCTGAACTTCCCTGAACTTCCCTGAACTTCCCTGAACTTCCCTGAACTTCAGAACTTCCCTTCCCTGAACTTCCCTGAACTTCCCTTCCCTGAACTTCCCTTCCCTGAACTTCCCTTTCCGGAACTTCCCTGAACTTCCATTCCCTGAACTTCCCTGAACTTCCCTTCCCTGAACTTCCCTGAACTTCCCTTTCCGGAACTTCCCTGAACTTCCATTCCCTGAACTTCCCTGAACTCCCCCTGGGTAGTCTCATGCTGCTGGAACAGAATAACCACCCCCAGCCACCCAAATGCAGAAAAGTTTGGGGAGGAGGTTTTTAAAATCTGTTTGGACATCTGGATATCAATTAATGCCAGTTCAATCAGAATTGAAGCCAGAATCCTGGAGAACTTCCATGAGCACCGGGATCACGTGGCTTTACACAACCTGGCTAAAGGCAAGGAATTTTGGAGTTTCCCTGCAATATCCCTGCAGAATTCCTTCTTCAAACCTCGTGTTGTTCCTGCTTTTTCTCTTTTCCAGCTCTCACAAGGCTTGAACAAAGCCCAGCCTTATGTAATCACCCAGTCACACATTTGTGTCCAACACTGGGAATGTTCGGGGAAATCTCCCAAAAGCTGGGAGCGTTTTTTGCTCTCCTGGTTGTGCTCCTGCTTTTGCTTTGCTGCAGCTGTCTGGATCTTTCCAGCACCGCCACTGGAAAAAAATTCCATTAGGTTCTGCAGTGGGAATTTTCCATTAATTGACCATTATGAAATGCTTTGGCAGAGGCTTTGCTGCAGTTACATTCCCAACTTGGATTTCTGGGAGTTTTCCCGATGTTCCTACCAAAATTCATCCCTTGCCATGGTTCAGTGCTTTCTTGGAAGGGATGAGCTGGAGAGGGACTGGGGACAAGGGATGGAGGGACAGGACACAGGGAATGGCTTCAAATTGGAAAAAGAGAGATTTGGGTGGGATATTGGGAAGAAATTCCTGGCTGGGAAGGTGAGGAAGGGCTGGGCTGGAATTCCCAGAGCAGCTGTGGCTGCCCCTGGATCCCTGAAAGATTCCAAGGCCAGGTTGGACATTGGGGCTAGGAGCAGCCTGGGACAGTGGGAGGTGTCTCTACCCATTGAACGAGTGGCATTGGATGGGATTTAAGAGCATTCCATCCCAAACCATTCTATATTTCCATGATCCAGCACTGACCTGTTCCAAGAGAGCAGATTGGACAAGCTGGTGATGACATCACAGAATCATGGAGTAATTTCGAATATTTCATCTAAAATGATCTCTTGTCCAACCCCCTGCTCAAACCACAGCCACCTCCAAGGTCAAATTCCTCAGGAATGTGTCCAGCTAAGCTTTGGACGTCTTTGGATGTCCCACAGCCCCTCTGGACACTTGTCCAATTTCACAGGGTATTTGTTTTCCTTTAATCCAGGAGAAATTTCTCATGGTGCAGCATGGACCTCATGGTCCTTTCCTCTATACCTCCACAAAGAGTTTCCTATCTTCTTCAGAACCTCCTGCTAGGAAGCTGAAGACAGAAATTCTATCTGCTCTTCATCCCAGCTTCTCCTTTGTCTTCTCCAGGAGTCCCTGGTTGGTGTTTGAAGACAGAAATTGGATTTTCCCTTCATCCAACCATCTCCAGGTTTGCTCAACCCAGCTCCCTCAGGATCTGGATGGCCTCCAGTCACCCTGGTGCCTCCCCTGCATTGTTCCAGATTATCCATATCCAGAGCTGGACAGGGCAGTCAGGAATTTGTCTCAAAGGGATATGGGTTGGATGAGGAGGAATTTTTCCCTGGAAACAGCTCTCCTGCTCTTGCAGCCAGGGGTGGAGGTGGTTCCAGTCCTGCTTTCAGTCCTGATCCCAGGTTTTAAGGGATTTCCTGTGCCTTGTCTTGAACAACTCCATGAAAATGAAGCTGAGCCCAGATTTGGGTTTTTTATCCTTTGGACCTCTCTGGTCTTTTATCCAAGGATTCCCCTTCCTCCGAGGGCCAGAGATTGGAAGAGCCTCCCTGGACTCAGTGATGGAGCTCATGGCTCCTTGTTTGCCATCCAGGGATGTGCTTTAACAGGGATAACCTGGGAATCGATGTGCGAAAGGCTCTGCTCTCCATGTAAACTCTGGGAGCAGGTGTTTGACCCTAAAAATTGCAGCGAGTTAATTTTCTCCTTTTTACTTCCACCTTCATGAAGAGAAGGCAGAATTTCTGAGCACTCTCAACCCTGTTCAAGCGCTGCTGTGATTTCAAGTAACCTTTCGAACAAAACTGAAATCTCATTAGGAAATGCCATCCTAATTTGGAGCAGCAGATCCATAATTTGCTTCTGCAATCTCAAATTAAATGTTTCGGAGGGGAGGGTGAAGGTAACATTTATTTAAAAATCCGTGCCCCGTTATGAGGTGTTATTGCTGGGATTCTTGGGAATTTTGGAACGGTTTTTGTTTCTAATTAATCAAGATACTCTCTAGCTTCACTCTTCTTATGCAAATAGAACTGGAGTGGCTAAAGAGGAATTTTTGATCTTTAGATGAATTTTTAGTCTTTAGATTTAGTGTTGTTTTTTTTTCCTGGAAACTCCTTTTCAACACGGAATTTCCATATGTTCTAATATATTTATTTAATTAACAAAGGTCTTCCTTAAGAATTCCATGGATTGTTAAGCTCTGGAAGAAGCTGCCCAGGGAAGGGGTGGAGTCAGCACTGCTGGAAAACTTCAGCCAGTTGTGGATGTGGTTCTTGAGGCTGTGGTTTTGTGGTGAACCTGGTGGTGGTGGTCGATGGTCGGATTTGGTCATCTCAGGGGGCTTTTCCTACCTCAGCAATTCCAGGATTCTCCACCTTTTGCAGAGGAATTTGAGGGTGCCTTTGGTCATGTGGAGATTTGAGAACCTCGTTCTCCATTTCACCGAAATTTGGCCTCAAATAAACCTGAGGAACCAACATTTTGATAATTACGCACTTATCAAAGACACTGCAAAAATAGGGTTAAATTTGGGGATAAGGGAGTAATTAACTCCTATCCAAAGGGTTTTAAGGAACAAGCCAGTGCTGAGAAGGTTCTGGAATGGTTGCAGCCAAGGCTGAGTTGCACAGGGAATTGGAGTTGTGTTCCTGTGTGCTTGGAGGGCACACCTTGAATGCTGAGTCCAGGATTCCAGCACAAGAAAAACATGGAATTGTTGGAGAGGATATCATGGAGATGCTCCAAGGGCTGGAGCCCCTCTGGAGCCAGGCTGAGAGAGCTGGGAATGTTCCCCTGGAGAAGAGAAGTCTCCAGGGAGAGCTCAGAGCCCCTGCCAGAGCCTAAAGGGGCTCCAGGAGAGCTGGAGAGGGACTGGGGACAAGGGATGGAGGGACAGGACACAGGGAATGGCTTCCCACTGCCCGAGAGCAGGGATGGATGGGAGATTGGGAATTGGGAATTTCTGGCTGGGCTGGGCTGGAATTCCAGAGCAGCTGTGGCTGCCCCTGGATCCCTGGCAGTGTCCAAGGCCAGGTTGGACATTGGGGCTTGGAGCAGCCTGGGACAGTGGGAGGTGTCCCTGCCCATGGCAGGGTTGGAATGGGATGGACTTCAAGGTTCTTCCCATCAAAACCTTTGGTTTCCAGGGATGGAGGGACAGGAGAAGGGGGAATAACTTCCAGAGAGCCAGAAGTGATGGGATATTGGGAAAGAATCCCTGGCTGTGAGAATGGTCATTTGGGAGTTGTGTGCTTTTAACCAGTACTTAGGAAAAACATCCTTTGCTTTCTTTGGTTTTCCTTGTTCCATTTCTTTCCTTTCTCAATAAAATCATCCCTCCAGGCAAATCTCAGAAAAACCCCCAGACCAGGAATCTCCTTTTTCTTGGTGGGATCAAGCCCAAATTAATTACTTTGGTATCCTCATACTCCAAGGGTTATTGTATTTTTATTCCTTGTGGAAGCCAATTCCTCGTTGTGGGCATCTCATTTTCTCGGAGCTGCTGCAGTGGGAATAATTATCCGATATCTGTATTTTAATCAAGAGAAATGTGTTCCAAAGCCCGGGATGAATTTACCTGCTGGAAGTTAAATGCCTGTAACTAAAAGCAGGGAATCTGCATTAAATTGCTGCCTTAAATTGCAGCTTTAAAAGCAAACAGCTGCGTGCACATGATCCACGGACTCCTGGATCCTGCCATTTGGATGCAAATCAGGCTGTCTATTTATTGCCAAAGCTTGATAATTTTGTGGAAAAGAGTTAGAAGAAACAAGGAGTAAAGCTGCGAACCAGACAAAACCGTGGTAATCATCGCACTATAATAGAAATATGATTGACATTAGTGGGAGATTGCCTGTGTTGTTCCGCCTAAAAATGTGAGTTTTGAAGGAGACCCAGTTGGGGAGAAGGAAATAAATCCTAAACCTGACTTTTGCTGCAAAATTCCTAATATTTGGGGCCTTTTCTAGCTGTTTTGTCTCTGTTTTACCCTTGGCTAGTTATGAGACACTGCAGGAAACTCCTCGGGTTGACCAAAACCTGGCTTAAACTTTTTTTTTCACCTGTTTTTTTCCCCAGATCTGGATGATCCCATAGTCACAGTCCACCAGAGCATTGGGGAAGCCAAGGAGCAGTTTTATTATGAGAAGACCGTGTTCCTCAGGTGCGTGGCCAACTCCAACCCGCCTGTGCGCTACAGCTGGCGCCGCGGCCAGGAGGTGCTGCTGCAGGGCTCCGACAAGGGCGTGGAGATCTACGAGCCCTTCTTTACCCAGGTGAGGCCAGAAAGTCAGGAATTTTTTTCCCATCTCGATACTTTGTAATGAGATCTGCCCCACTGGGTTTGTGGGTTGGGTTGGGGACGGCCTCCAGATGGTGATGCCCTGCCCAAATGCTCCTGGGTGTTGTTTAATAGGTTTCCTGAAATAAAATTTATTTAAATTTCCATAAAAATATAAATTAATAAATGATGAGGGAGTGATATCTGCAGTAGGCCGTTTAAAGGGCTTTTTACTGGATCCTGCAAGCCCAAACTTCTGATTTGGTTCCTGTTGCCTCATCCTTCCCAATCTGACTCAGCAATTCCCCACTCAGACTAAATTACAGCCTTAAAATCTCTTAATGTAGATTATATTTTTAGGAAAAATTTCTTTATGTAGGATGTACAGGCTGCCCAGGAGAGGGGTGGAGTCTCCATCCCTGGAAGTGTTCAAAAAACATGTGGATGTGGCACTTGAGGATTAATGGAGAACATGGTGGTGGTTGATGGTTGGAACTGATGATCTCAGAGGGCTTTTCCAACCTTAAAAATTCCATGATTCCAGACCCTATGGGAACTCCCTGTTTTGGTCTTTCTACTTTTTTTTTTTTTCCATGCCTCTTTGATCTTTAAATAAAAGGTTTCCTTTCACAATTCCCCCGCTTAAAAATGAGGTGGCAAAAAAGGAAATAAAACCTTTTCTGAAGTCTTCCTGCTCCCATTCCCAGCCCTGAAGGAATCCAGGCTCTGTCAGATAAGCTGAGATTAATTTATCACATAACACATTTGCACTGAGGGAGGATAAGAAAAGGTGGCAAATCCCATTGTCCATGGCCAAAAGTGTGGGATGGTGTTTGAAGGAAAAAAAATAAAAAGAAAAGGGAAAAAAAAAGGGGGAAAATTGGTTTGGAAAAATCCCAAGGAAAGACAGAGGTGAAAACTGCCTGGTAATTTGGTGTTTGGAGCAGAAAGCAACTGCAAGTTTCATAAATAATTTTCACTTAATGATTTGAGAGCACCTTCATTTGTGGCTTTTTATTGTACTTGACAGCTTTATATTGCTCCAACAGCTCCGTGTTTTCTGGAGAAATGTGGAGCCCGGAACCTTGCAGAGATGGGAATTAAATCACAGAGCCGAGTTATTGGTGTCCTAAGTGTAATGAGATTATTTTTTATTTAACATGAATGGACCCAGTTTAGCAAATCAGAGGCTTTGCTTAGATTTGAGTGTAAACTGAAGTCTTGAAATGTTTTAATTAAAAAGGGAAAGTGGATTTTTTTTTTTATTTCATATTTTGCTATGGAAATGCTGAGGATTGCCTTCCCTAAAATCTAAGGATTCATCTACTAAAATGTGTCACATGAAATTAGTCTGGTGGGGTTTTTTTTAGGTTATTAAGATCACCCTTCCTAAAATCTTGGCGTGGGTTTAATTAATGAATAAATCAGATTGTCCTGGTGATATTCCAATCTCATCCATAACCTTTCTCCAGTTATTGGAGGGCAGCTGGAATTAGCGTGGCCTGGATCCATGCAGGCAAGATCTGCTCTGTGTTTATAAGAGGAAACGATGTAATTAAAGGTTCAAGAGCCATCAACATCTTCTGCTTAATTAGTTCATTTGATGGCAGGGATGCAAATAGGGAGAGCTGATGGGAAGAGAGACAGAGGGGATTTGGCTTCAGAGGATCAAGACGTGGGAATTTTGAGAGGGATTTTTTTTTTTGTTGAGGGCTCTGAAGGTGGATTTTAATCTGGAAGTGAAATGGAATGGAAAGGGAAACAAAATTACTCAGGTTTTTTTTACCCAAAAAAAGAGGCTGATTGTTATTTCTGATGGTTTTATTATTCTGGTGATCACAAAATCCTGGAATGGTTTGGATGGGAAGGGACCTTAAAGCTCATCCCATTCCAACCCAGAGACAACTCCCACTATTTCAGGGTGCTCCAACCTCAACTCACCCTGGTCTTGGACACTGCCAGGGGTCCAGGGGCAGCCGCAACAAATCCGGGAATTCCAGCCCAGCCAGGAATTCCTGCCCAATATCCCACCCAAATCTCCCTTTTTCCAATTTCAAGCCATTCCCTGTGTCCTGTCCCTCCATCCCTTGTCCCCAGTCCCTCTCCAGCTCTCCTACAGCTCCTTTAGGCCCTGGCAGGGGCTCTGAGCTCTCCCTGGAGCCTTCTCCTCTCCAGGTGAACATTCCCAGCTCTCCCAGCCTGGTTCCAGAGGGGCTTCAGCCCTTCCAGCAGCTCCATGGTTTCCTCTGGATCACTCCAGCAGTTCCATGTCCTGCTCTGTCCCCAGAGCAGGAGCAGCTCTGCAGGTGGTGTCTCACCTCAGCAGGGTGGAGGAGGAGAATTCCCACCTTTCCCCTTTTGCCCATACTCTGGGATGATCCCAAAATCCAGCCAGCAATCAAATCACTGGAGACACTTGGAACACTGGGCACATCCACACAAATTCCTTAAATGTGATCAGATTTTTCCGGTCAGTCAGGAAACATCAGCCACTTATTCCACATTCCAGGGGGAGAGAAGCATAGCAAACCTGCCTAATCCTCGTCCACAAAAATGTTGGGAAAACGAACTTCCCAAATCTTGATGGAGATGTTTTTTCCCTGAGAGTTTGCATCCTCCTTGTCACTCACTGGAATTGCTCAGCCTGAGCACGAGATTAAATTTCCTGTATTTACCATAATTATGCAATTAGACATAATTAGACAAATTATCCCAACCAACGAGGAAAATATATACATTTTTATAAATCTCTGAGAGCTGGGGACAGGATCCAGAATTCCATTGGGAGTTCAGCCCAAGTTCAGCCTGGAGCTAAGGAGGGAATTGCTGGGATGAAGCTGTTCTGTGATTCCAGTACTCAGTGCCTTTGGCAGCCTGGATCAGGCCCCATTCCAGAAAAACCTCCTCAAGCAGGAATTTGATTCTTAGGAGCAGCCTTTAAGGCTTAATTTTAATCTCATCATTTCCATGGGATTGGTTGTCCATAGAAACCACTTAAATCCCAATATTCCCAAAGTCTCTCCAAAATTTCAAAGACTGTTTCATTTCTCCCCTGCTCAGCTGTATTTTTCTATATGGATTTATGGTTTTTCCCCAGTTTTGTACATTTGTTTTCTCGAATTTCTATCTTATTCTTAGATATTCCTGGGCAGTTTATCCACGTGATGTTGTTAAAAAAAATTCCATGTTTTCCTAAGGCTGTGCCAATATTAAAGTGGTTCAGATTTATCGGTATATGGGATGATGAACATTTTCCACGTTTTTCTTTTGGAACTTTGCAGGGGGGATTCCACATTTCCCATTTTCCAGTTTTTTCTGCCTGTGTTTGAAGGAATTCCACATGCCATGTCCCCTTCAGCTCCCTGTTCCCTGGCTAAAAATAGAATCCAGCAGCTTCTCATTTTTAAAGGAAAACAGGAGGAATTTTGTACCTTGAAATTTTCTTTTTTTCATGGAAATTGCACCGCAGAGTAAAATATCCTGAAAAATTTGCAACTTGAAGGACTCCAACAAACTAATTTTCCCTCTGGTTTTCCAGTATGGATATTCCCTGTACCCTCTGGAAATACTTTGGGATTAAATGATGAAAGAGTGATATCTGCAGGAGGGTTTTTAAAGTGATTTTTATGGGATTCTGCATGCCTTCAGGTAGAATCCATGGAAAAGTTTTTTCCATTTTAGGGAATTTCTTGTGGATTTACTCTTTTTTGGGGGCTCATCCCTTCTGGATCAATTGGTTGTGTCTTGTGGATGTAACATCAGGGAATCGATCCCAAGAAACCCACTTGGGAATGCTGGAGGAGGATGGACATCCCAGATCCAAACCTCAAACTCCATTTTTCCTCTGCCTCTGTCCCTTCCTAACATTCCCTCCTCCTTTTTCTAGGGAGAAACAAAGATCCTGAAGCTGAAGAACCTGCGACCTCAGGACTACGCCAACTACAGCTGCATCGCCTCGGTGCGGAATGTCTGCAGCATCCCAGATAAAATGGTGTCCTTCCGCCTCTCCAACAAAACAGGTCAGCTCCAGCTGCACCTCCCACCCTGGCTGCTCTCAGCTCTGCTTTTTGGACCTCCTTCAGGGAATCCTGGAATGATTTGGGTGGGAAGAACCTGGAAGTTCATCTCATTCCAGCCCCTGCCATGAGTAGGGACACCTTCCATTATCCCAGGGTGATCCAAGCCCCAATGTCCAACCTGACCTTGGGCACAGCCAGAGATCCAGGGGCAGCCACAGCTGCCCTGGGAATTCCAGCCCAGTCAGGAATTCCTAATTCCCAATCTCCCATCCATCCTTGCCTTCTGGGAAAGGGAGGTCATTCCCTGTGTCCTGTCCCTCCACCCCCTGTCCTCAGTCCCACTCCCGCTTCCCTGGAGCCTCTTTAGGCTCTGAGGTATCCCTGGATGCTTTTTTTCTCCAGGAGAACACCCCCAGCTGTCCCAGAATGGTTTGGGATGGAAGCAACTTAATTCCCACCCAGTGCCACCCCTGACATGGGCAGGGACACCTCCCACTGTCCCAGGATTCTCCAAGCCCCAATGTCCAACCTGGCCTTGGACACTGCCAGGGATCCAGGGGCAGCCACAGCAAATCTGGGAATTCCAGCCCAGCCAGGGATTCCTTCCCAATATACCACCCAAATCTCCCCCTTTTCCAATTTGAAGTCATTCCCTGTGTCCTGTCCCTCCACCCCCTGTCCCCAGTCCCTCTCCAGCTCTCCTGGAGCCCCTTTAGGCCCTGCAAGGGGCTCTGAGCTCTCCCTGGAGCCTTCTCCTCTCCAGGTGAACATTCCCAGCTCTCCCAGCCTGGCTCCAGAGAAGAGGGGCTCCATGACCTCTGGAATCCCTCCAATAGTTCCTTGTCTTACATGTGCTGTTGAAAAGTATGAATTTTTATTCCACAAAATATTTCATGGGAAAACCTCAACCTTTTCCTCCTCTGGCATTGATCTCAGGGATTGATTTGACCTTTCCTTGCATCGACCTGAACATTGATTCCCTCATTGATTCTGACCTAAATGTTTCCTTTTGGATTTAATGGTTCTAAATGGAATTATCCAAGGGGTTGTGTTGAAATCCTTTTTGTGGGAAAATCTCTAAGCCTTTAGGCAGAATCCCTGGAAAAGTTGCTTCTGTTTTGTGGAATTTCTTGTGAACTGTTTTGTGGAATTTCTTGTGAAATTATTCTGTTTTTTTGGGCTCATCCCTTTTGGATCAGTAAGTTGTGTAACACCAGGAGTCAATCCCAAGAAACACACTCAGAAATGCTGAGGGAGGATGAAAATCCCAGATTTTACCTCTCCTATGTCCTGGATAAGCACAGGATGTGTCTGAAATCCTTTCTGAACCTCTCACCAAAGAGCAATGTTCTGAGCTTGGATTTCTGGCTCATCATGAATTCCAGGGCAATGTGCCTTGGAAAAAAATTCCACAGGAAGTGTTGGAACCTTTGGAGACCTCAGGTTAGATTAGGGCAGGTGAGGCCTTGATAATTTGTGTCTGAGGCCCTGAAATCAGGGAGGAAATGAACAAAAAATTAAAATACTGAGTGTGGCTGGGAGCAGCGAGGAGTTTTATTTGCACTTCCATAATCCCATAAATATGGGAATTTCCCATCATTCCTGTCCTCGAGGCTTTATCCCAAGGAGTTGCCTCCTGCTTTTTTTGGAATTGCTGATTGGACAGCAGAGCTGTGCTGTCCACAACCCTTGAAAGCAGCTCCATCAGGAATTACGGTCTGGACTCCAAAAATATCCAGGAAAATTACTCGGAAGGCCTTAATTTACATTCCCATTATTTTTTCCAGGGGAAAAAAACCATCCTGAAGTGAGGTTTGTCCCTCATGAGCAGCTCTGGTTTCAGGTCAGGAGAAGTCTTTCCATGACAGGTGTCTTTGGGATTTGGGAGCAGCTCCTGATCCTCGTTCACAACAGAGGGCGGGAATTGATCCCTCTCCCATTTTTTCCTTGGAATTACTTTGCTGTTGGAGCCAGCCCAGTCTTAGTTTGTGTTGAGCCTCATCTTTAAACAATTTGATGTTCCAGCACTTGAGGAACATCAAACACTCATTTCCTGAGCCCAGGTTGGGAAATTCTGGGGCAATTTTGACAAAAGAAGGAATTATTCCCACCTTACCCATGCCATGGTTATTTGGGGAGAAAATTGTCCTTTCTGGGGTAATCTCCCAAGTAAAAAAGTCTGGAAAATAACAAATATTCCCACTTTTCCACGAGGAAGTCGATCACAGGCATCAAGGGCAGGATTAGGTGTGAAAAGTGATTAATGCAGGAGCTCATTAAGGACAGGGTTTGAGGTGGAGGTGACTCTAAATCTAAACTTTGCTTATTTAATAAAACATCACCTCACAGAAGTTCTTCTTTTGAACTTCACCTGGTGTAACTCCAGAGAAATTAGAGAAACTGTAAATCTGGAGGAATCCAGGATAAATCCAAAGTAATGAAAATCAGAGCCTGGAGCTGATGCTGTTTCAGCCCTGTCCTGTCCATGAGTTTTAACTGGAAGCTGGAGGGGAGGGATGGAGAACAAGGAATGTCTGAGAGGTGCAAAGATCTCCTGGATTTATTGTCAGTATTGTGGTTCTGAGTGTGTTTAATTCCTACTTTGTGAGATCAGAATGTGGGAATTTGGCTGTTCTGTATTTGGTGGAATCCTGGAATGGTTTGGATTGGATCTTAAATCCCATCCAGTGCCACCCCTGCCATGGCAGGGACACCTCCCACTGTCCCAGGCTACTCCAACCCCGGTGTCCAACCTGGCCTTGGGCCCTGTCAGGGATCCAGGGGCAGCCACAGCAAATCTGGGAGTTCCAGCCCAGCCAGGAATTCTTGCCCAATATCCCACCCAAATCTCCCCTTTTCCAGCCTAAAGCCATTCCCTGTGTCCTGTCCCTCCATCCCTTGTCCCCAATCCCTCTCCAGCTCTCCTGGAACCCCTTCAGTCCCTGGCAGGGGCTCTGAGCTCTCCCTGGAGCCTTCTCCTCTCCAGGTGAACGTTCCCAGCTCTCCTAGGCCTTGGAGTAGCTCCATGGATTCTTCTAGATCACTCCAGCGGCTCCATAGCTTTCTTGTGCTGAGGATTCCAGAGCTGGAATTTCCCAGGTGGAGTCTCCCAAGGACAGAGCAGAGGGGGGCAATCTCCTCCCTCCACCTTTTACATGCTCCCCTGGATCCTCATCCAATGGCGATCTCATTTTCCAGGCAAGAAGGCTCCTTTGTTCCAGCACAGACTGGTTCAAAACACAAAATCAGCCCCATAACCTGCAGTAGGTGCTCGGGATGGAGCAGCTGAGGCTGTCCCAGAGGTGTCACCAAAGCCCAAGGTGACAGTAATTAAAACCAATCATTTAAAGCAGAAGCCAGAGGCGCTGGTTGGGATTGATTTTGTGTCTGAAGGCACCAATTGATCTGCAAATTTCTCATCCCAGTAGATAAGAAATGTGAAGGGAAGCCTCCCCATGGCAGGGCTGGAATGGGATGGGATTTAAGGCCTCCTCCATCCCAAACCATTCCATGATTCCCTGATTCTCTCCTCACCTTTACCTTTGCTGAGGTTTCTCTGAGCAGCAGCAAATCCCTCCTCATGTGGAAATCCCTGGATCTGCTGCTCCAAGCCCAGCCCTGCAGAGTGTCACAGAGGAATTCCTGACAGCTGATGGTGTCACCAGCTTCCATGGGAGGCTCTAAAAAAAGGGAATTTCAGCCCCAGCTCCCGCTGAATGGAACACTCCTGAGCTAAGAATAACCTGAATGGAGCCTTTCAAGAGAAGCTCATTGTTTCAAAATGCCAGAGAAAAAAGCGGGATATTTATCCAGAAAACCACGGGAATTCTGGGCTCCTTGGAATAGTTCTTGCAATATGATTGAGGGAAAGCAAATCAGGCTTTTGTCTCGCCCCACAAAGCAGCTTGGGTGGCGCTGATCCATTTGGAAATCATGTTGCCCCGTCGATTAGCAGCCATTTTAGTGCAGGTGATCATTAATCCATAAATTAGGGCTGAGTTTTGGCAGCTCCCAGGGTGAAATAAACCAGCCCAGGAACTTTTTTCCGAGCAAGATGAGTCTTTCAATCCGTGATTTTTTCAGCTGCCTGCCACAGCTCATTGAGATCACAGCTGAGGCTGCTGCTCTGTCTGGGGCATGTGCTGGGAGACAAATTAAAAAAGGCTTAATTCACTTTTAATCCCCCGATTAAGCTGAGGGCTGTCATGATAAACTTGCTTTGTTTCCCGTCAGTCAGACAATGCAAACTGCAAAAGGAATTGTGGAAGGTGGAAAAAAAATTTCTCCTTACATTTCCTGGCATTCCTGGGGGGAGGAGACTGGGATGTGCATGAAAAGGGCTGGAAATCCTGAGCATGCTCTGAGCTGGGCACTGCAGGGAGATGATTTCATGGAATCCCAGAATAGTTTGGGATGGAAGCACCTTAAATCCCACCCATTCCCACCTCTGCCATGGCAGGGACACCTCGCACTGTCCCAGGCTGCTCCAACCCCAATGTCAAACCTGGCCTTGGACACTGCCAGGATCCAGGCGCAGCCACAGCTTTTCCAGGATAATTTTTTAGCAAAAGGGAATAATAGAAAATAAATCTTAAGATTAATCTCTTGGGATTCCAGGGCATCCCAAGGGATCCTCTAGTCCTGTTCTAAGTCTAAACCTTGCCCTCCCAATCCCATTTTCCTGGCTGGTTTTGACTCCCTGCAGGGCTGACAGGGAATCTGGTCCTGGCATGGAATGAGGGATTCTTCTCTTGCCCTTTGCAGCAGAATTTTCTATGTTGGAATGTGGGTGTCTTGTCTCTGGAGAGGCTGAGGGAGCTGGGGAGGGGCTGGAGAATTCCTGAGGGAGCTGGGAAAGGGGCTGAGCCTGGAGAAAAGGAGGCTCAGGGGGGACCTTGTGGCTCTGCACAAGTCCCTGACGGGAGGGGACAGCCGGGGGGTCGAGTTCCCATTTTCTGTGTAAAAACCTCCATGATCAGAGGAAATGGTCTCAAGTGTCACTTATGGAAGCTCAGGTTGGATATTGGAAAAATTCCTTCATGGAAATGTTTGTCCAGCCCTGGCACAGCGGCCCAGGGCAGGGATGGATTCCCCATCCCTGGAGGGATT
Source organism: Sylvia atricapilla (assembly GCF_009819655.1). Lineage (NCBI taxonomy): Eukaryota > Metazoa > Chordata > Aves > Passeriformes > Sylviidae > Sylvia > Sylvia atricapilla. The sequence continues at coordinate 35,317,209 of NC_089145.1, read as the reverse complement.
TATATCCCTGTGGATGTGACACTTTGGAGACATGGTCAGAGTGGCCTTGGCAGTGCTTGGAAGGGTTGGAGTCGATGTCTTAGAGGTGTTTTCCAATGCTAACAATTCCATGACTGCACAAAGAACATTTCCTTTATTCCTTGGAGGGTGTGTGTGTCACATCATTCCCAGTGTCCCCAGCTCCTGCTGATCTCCTTGGAGAAGCTCATTCCTGAGGGAATGCAGAGCCCTCCACATCCCCAGCCCCACAAACACCAGGTCCAACCACAGCTGCTTCCCTGCATCCCCAATAAATTCCCTTTATTTATTCATCCCTGGATCCCAGCTCCCTTTTCCTGAGCACATTGCTGATGTTTGTTCCTGCCCAGACCATGTCCTCCAGAAGCCTGAGGGTCCCTCCCTGGCAGCTCCTCATTAGCCAGTCCTCCCTAATCCGCTAATTAGGCTGTTGCTGTTGCAGCAGGGCTGGGCTGAGGTGTCTGGAGCTGTTCAGGCGGAGCTGCACTCCAGGAATTGAGGAACAGCTCATCCCTTCTATTTTTGGAAAGTGGGAATTGTGCTCTGGGGGCTCTTGGATCCACGACCTCGGCTTTGGGGTGGCTGGGATGGATTTGATCCCACTGATGCCTTGGGAAGGCTGACCTGGAACAGAGACTGGAGAGAGCTAAGAGAATAAAGTAGAGATTTATTAAAAGGCCTTTAAGGACACACCTTGGACAGGACAAGAGCCTGGCCAGGGCTACACGCAAGGTGGACCCAAAATGGACACAAAATGGACACAAAATGGACACCCAGTCACGAGGTCTCACACTTTTCTAAGTTCTGGTCCATTTGCACACTGGGGTTGAATTGTCCAATTCCAGCTGCAGGTGATGCAGTCCCATCCTTCTTGTTTTCTCCCTTCAGCCCACCCTTGTTGGTGCTTTGGGGCCTGAAAACTTGTCCCAGTTGTCCTTGGTGTGCAGCAGGAGAAGGATTTGTTTTGTGTCCCTGCTGTGTGCAGAGCTGAGTGACACTGACTGTGAGCTCAGAGCTGCACCCCTGGGCAGCACAGAACCTGGAATACGTTGAATTTAAAATTAAGACATCATTGTATGGGTCTAATTTTAGCAGGGAAGGAACAGTCTCGGGATGGGTTTAGGTTGCTGAAGGGAGGATCCCACTGCCCTCAGTGCCGCTGGATAAAATCCCCACGGGATGAATCCCTCCAGTGTAGGGAGCCGGGAGCTTTTGTGGCCTCTGCGAGAGAAACCAGCGAGGAAGCGCCTTGAAAAGCCGAGATCCGCCTCCTTCCCTCCCTCCCCTCTGGAATCCTCAATGGCACTTCTGTCCGTGAACGGCAGCACGGGCCCACGAGGGCATCAAAGTGCAGGGGAAAAGCACCCAGGGAAAAAAGCGGCATGAGGATGAGAGTCATCGAATCCCCACAGCTAGAAAAGCAGAGGGATTGTGGAAAAGTTGGAGGAGTTGGAGCAAAAAAGGGTATTGAGGATGGAAGGGAGTGCAGGGAATGGGGTAGAGATAGCTGGATTAGCTTGTGTGTATATGGGAATCTCAAAACACTGAGCTCAGCTGAAAAGCCTTCATAAATGTGATTTATAGTTATGTTTATTTATAGCTTTTCGATTTTAGGGAAAGGTTCTTCCCTCAGAGGGTGGAATAAGCCCTGGAAAAGCTCCCCAGGGAATGGTGACATTCCCAAGGCTGCCAGAGGTGAGGGAGCCTTTGGACAGCGCTGCCAGGGATGCCCAGGGTGGGATTGTTGGGGGGTCTGTGCAGGGACAGGGGTTGGACTCCACTATCCTTGTGAATCTTTCCCACTCAGGATATTCCAATTTACAATTCTCTGACAATTCCATCCTCTATTTCTACCCTGCAACTCTCCTCTCTGCCCCCTGAACCTCAGAATTTTCTATTTTTGACAGGGTGCCCAGACAAAATGATCTTGCTCTTGCCTTGACTTTAAGCCTCTTTATTTCAGGGACAGGCTTGGGGCAGACTGAAAAATAGGATTTTTATTTTTTTTCTTAATCCCTGACAGGAGCAGTGGCTGCTCAGGGACTCCAGTGGGAGGTTTGAGGACACAGACAGGGGTGGCTCTGGCCATCAAGGGACACTTGCCCTGGGTGGAGAGAGCCACTCCTTTGTCTCAGAATAGATCCAGGTATTTTACCAGCTGGAAATTGCTCCTGTGTGCCAGGGAAAACCCTAAATCCTGCTTCTGACAGGAGGGGTTGGAATTTAATCATCTCTGAGGTCTCTTCCAACCCAAAGCATTCCATGAGGAACCATTCCATGACCATCCTAAAGCGCTTGCAATGCCCAAAGCTGCTCTGGGAATATTTTACCTCAGTTATGCCATACATCAAGCGAAAAAAAACCCTGAAAGATTTGGGATTTGAGAAGCTTCTCTTTATTTCTTCTTGACCTGGAAGTGCTGGGAATTTAAAGGCAGTGAAAAGGAGATGGGAGAAGAGAGAGAGTAACTCAAAAAGAAGGATGAGATGTAAGATAAATATGTTTTATTTGCCTAAACCCAGATTTTTTAGAACTAGAACTGTTCTAGAAGTCTAGGACTGTTTATCTGGGGAATTTTCTCTTCTTTTCAACTTCCACTGGAATCTCTCTGTAGCAGCAGAGGATAAACATAAAAAAAAAAAAAAAAAAAAAAAAAAGAAAGACATTTTAATTTCTTGTTCAGTTTTAGGATTCTTTCCCCTTATTTTTCCCTGGGCTTATTTTCTTTAGGGATAATTTGGGTTTTTTGAAGGCCTGATGATGACGAGAAAGGAGCTGCCCTATTGCAGGGTGGGCGATAAAAGTTTCTTTTGCCCTGTAAAATAACAGTAAAAAATGTTTAAAAATGATGGGGAAAGGAGCTGAAGGAGGGGAGGTTTAGGTTGGATTTATGGAAGGAATTCCTGGCTGGCATGGAATTCCCAGAGAAGCTGTGGCTGCCCCTGGATCCCTGGCAGTGCCCAAGGCCAGGTTGGACATTGGGGTTGGAGCAGCCTGGGACAGTGGGAGGTGTCCCTGCCATGGCAGGGGTGGCACTGGATGAGTTTTAATCTCCCTCCCAATCCCATTCTGGGATTTTCTGATTCTAACTCGAAATCTGGGAATTCCAATCCGCTCTTGTTTGAACTTCCCTGAGTAAATATTTGCAGGAATGCCACTTCCAGCTTGGCATGGAGCTCCAACCCTTTCTCCCTGCCCGGAAAGTGAGCGTGCACTGTGTGTCTCGTTAGGAATATTGGCTTTGTGTTCCTGCAAGAAACGCTGGCTGTAAATGAAATGGATGCACACACAGCAATGGATATAAAAAAATATAATTCAATTATGTTCTATTACTTCGGTTCTGCCTTTCAAATAATGCCCCGAACTGGAGGAAATAATGTCCTTTCATTTCTATTCATCACAGCTGAGAGCCTTGTCAAGGACACGACTTGCTGCCTGTACTTTGATATTGCTATTAAATTATTTGGTTTCTTCTGCATTTCCAGTAATCCCTGAAGCCAATTGTGACATTTCCTCAATTCCATACATCCAGCCTAAACGCCTCTATTTGTCTCACCGTAATTATGACACGTTGGCAGTGGATTTTTTCAGGCTGCTCCGAGAATGACAGATAGATTTTTTTCTCCTCCCAGTGCCATTCCAGCCTCAGCTCCCCATCCCCAGGCAGCAGACTCCCCCTCTCCAAATTCCCTCATCATCTTCATCAGATCCTTGAATAAAGCCCCAGAACAGTTTGCGTGGGATGGGACCTTAAGGATTATCCCATTCCACTCCCTGCAGGGCAGGGACAACTTCCACTGGATCAAGTTGCTCCAAACCCCATCCAGCCTGGAACATTCCAAGGATGGAGCAGCCACAGCTTCTCTGGTCCAAGTGCTTGGCCTTAATTAAGCCTGGTCTAATTAGGTTTATGCTGAGTCTGAGAAAGTCCTGCCCTGGCCATTAATCACGACTAGGGTGTGTTTCCTGCTGGTTTAGGATTATCCCATTCCACTGGATCAGGTTGCTCCAAACCCCATCCAGCCTGGAATGTTCAAAGGAGCAACCACAGCTTCTCTGGTCCAAACGCTTGGCCTTAATGAGCCTGGTCTAATTAAGAGTGTTAACGATGACTTAAGGAGTATTTGGCTTGTGCTGAGTCTGAGGAAGTCTTGCCCCAGCCATTAATCACGACCAGGGTGTGTTTCCTGCTGCTTTAGCACCTTGTGAGGACTGGACTATGTCAGATCCATCAATTATTAATTCTCTAATCAATCCCCATCCACCTGCCACCGGTGCCTGACTCTCCTTTAACGCGAGGCCACAAAAAATGGATGTAATTCCCATTTAAATCCCGGGCAGTGCCCGGAGCAGCAGTGACCTGCCGTAATTCCGAGGGCACTTTTGTCACTGTTGGCTTCCCAGGCAGCTCTGCAATCCCGGGATGCTCGGGATGGAATCCCAGCCCCGCTCCCACACGGAAGCCTGTGAATGGGAGCCCCTTTCCCAAGGCTGCAGCTGCGGCGTGAATGGGAGCGGGGCGGGTCCCCTGGGATCAGTAGGGCCTTGTTCTGCCAGGGGAGGAGCTCCCGGGGGCTCTGCCGCTCGCTTGGTGCCCTGCCAAGCCCAGCCTGACTCCAAAAATGTGGGATTTGGGCTTGGAGAACCCCAATTCCAAAGGGCAGTGGAGATGCAGAGCCCTCAGGGAATGGAGTAGTTCTCGTGGGGCACAAATTTAAAGGCAGTGAAAAGGAGGTGGGAGAAAAGAGAGAGTAACTCAAAGAGAACAATGGCTTATTATTTTTTTTAATTTGCCTAAACTCCAAATTTTTATAACTAGAACTGTTCCAGAACTGTTTATCTGGAGCATTTTCTCCTTTTTTTCACGGGGTGTGCAACTTCCACTGGGATCTCTCTGTGTGGAAAGCGTGCCCCAGGCAAGTTTTGGGAATGGTTCCCAGAGCTTGTTGTTTGATAATGATTTTTATTATTCCTAACGGAGTTGTTTGTTTGATAATGATTTCTATTACTACTAATGGAGTTGAAGGAAGGTTTCCACTGGGAATGTTGGCTGGATGTTGGGGTTGGGGGAAGCTTTGCTGCCCAAAGCTCCCTGGCCCAGTGTTCCCCTCATCAATCCTGGAAGTCATTTAGGACAGACCTCGGCTTGGGGAGTGGCTTTGAGGGTGGTAATAGACCCCATTTAGTCCTGGCTCCTTCTGGCAGGGATGGTTTGGTTGCATTTGGAATTCTGGGAATTTGTGGGATTTTGTACCTGAACGTCTCCCGTGTCTCCATGAGTTTTGGTGTTGGGGGATTGTGCTGGCTCTGAGGCTTAAATTCCCAAACTAGGACTGAACCAAGGACTAATTTCATAAAATCCCTCCCTCCTTAATTCCATGTGGCAACCATGGGATCAATCCACGGCTGGGGGATGAGGGGATTGAGATCAGCCCTGGAAGAAAAACCTGGGAATGTAGGTGGGTGAGAGCTGGACCTGGCCATCCCAGAATCCCCCAAAGCCCTGGGCTGATCCCTCAGAGTGGGCAGCAGAAAAGGTGGGAATTCTGCCCCTCTGCCCTGCTCAGGTGAGGCCCCACCTGCAGAGCTGCTCCAGCCCTGGGGACAGAGCAGGACATGGAGAGAGTCCAGAGAAATCCACAGAGCTGCTCCAAGGGCTGGAGCCAGGCTGGGAGAGCTGGGAACGTTCACCTGGAGAGGAGAAGGTCCAGGGAGAGCTCAGAGCCCCTGCCAGGGCCTAAAGGGCTCCAGGAGAGCTGGAGAGGGACTGGGGACAAGGGATGGAGGGACAGGACACAAGGAATGGCTTTAGATGGAAAAGGGGAGATTTGGGTTGGATATTGGGAAGGAATTTCGCTCTGGGAGGGTGGGGAGGGGCTGGGCTGGAATTCCCAGATTTGTTTTGGCTGCCCCTGGATCCCTGGCAGTGCCCAAGGCCAGGTTGGACATTGGGGTTGGAGCAGCCTGGGACAGTGGGAGGTGTCCCTGCCATGGCAGGGGTGGCACTGGGTGGGATTTAAGCTCCTTCCAACCCAAACCATTCCAGGATTCCCTAGCTATAGCTCCCTGTTCTTTTCTCCTTTAGCAGAGAAATATCAATGTAAAGGCTTATTTGTGAATATTTGGAATATTGTGAATATTCCCTTCGTAAGAGGGGTTTGACCCTTTATCTGCTCCACCAAGTCCTATTTGCTGAAAACCTCAACAACCTTCCTGAATTTCTTAATATTCTTTGGATTAAATCCATTTTTCCATGTCTGTGGCAGCAGAAATCCAGGGATTTCTCTTTGCTTTTTTTGGAGATTGGAGCTGAAAGTGAAACGTGTGGTGTAAATAAAGGGAAAGTGCTGTATCCAAACTCTCATTTCCATGTACTTTGTGTTTGGAGTGCTGGGATGAAAGGGATGTGTCCCAGCCTTTTTATCCCATCCCACTTTGTTCCTGAAGGATGGCAAAGGGCTCCCTTTCATCCCAGGATTATGGAAATGGCCCCACCAGCTCAGGTTGACGTCTGTGCTTTTATCTTTTGCTTCAAGTTTTGAAGGGTTACCTGTGGTTCCCATGTTCCCCTGTCTCGAGATCTGATGGGAAGTGAGAGCAAAGAGCAGCTCCTTGCTGGAATTATTCAGGAAAAAAGATGAAACCCAGGGGAGGAAGGGAGGGGGAAATAGGTGCCAGCTGGGTGTTGACCCCACAGGTTCTGGTTGTACCTGAATCTCTGTTTTTGTCACCTTCTCCCCCCAAAAATAACTCCTTAAGCAGACAACATGGCACAATTCCCAGTTTTCCAGCTGGAATCCCAAATCAGGGTTTCTGGAGGCATCAGCTGATGGAAGAAGAGCTCAGAGGATGTGGACAAAGAGACCCTGGCACAGCTGGCAGAGCTGACTGCTTTGGGGTCTGGATTTTTGGCCATGAGCCAAATTCCTTTGGTTTTAAATTCCCTGAACCAGGAATTCATGCTGGGAGGGATTTGAGGAGCCCAAACCTGGAAGGAACTGGGAGGGAGGGCTTGGGTTGTGAATCTCTGCTCTCCTAAGGAGTTTCCTCCTGGTGACCAAGGACTGAGGGAGTGCTGGAGCTGTGCCAGGGAGGGTTAGGTTGGATTTTAGGGGAAGTTTCTACTATTCCAGAGGGTGCTGGGCATGGCCCAGTCTCCCCAGGGAATGGTGACATTCCCAAGGCTGCCAGAGCTCCAGGAGTGTTTGGACAGCACTACCAGGGATGCCCAGGGTGGGATTGTGCAGGGCCAGGAGCTGGATCCATGATCCCTGTGGCTCCCTTTCCACTTGGGATATTCCATAAGTAGGATGTTCCCAGTTCTCCCAGTGCCAGAACAGGTACAAAGGAAGCTCTTCCCATTTATTTTGTTCTCATTTCCAAATGCAGTCAAAGTAAATTCCTCCTGGGTGAAGCCCAAATAAAGCAAACTCTGATTTTATGGCTGATTCTTGTATTTGCCTCTAGTGCTTGGTTTGTATTCCTTTAATATTGAAATAAGATTCCCATCTAAAGCAGAACACCCGGGAATATCTTGGTGTAATAACAAGGATGGGGATGTGATTTTGGAATGTAACATTTTTATTGCCTCTCCCTTTTTATTACCACTTTTGCTGGCATTCTTGGCCCAGAATGTCAATCCTTCAGCTTCATTCCTGGTTTTTTTTTTTTTTTTTTTTTTTTTGGAATTGCTGCTTTTACTGGCCTAGCAATGGATATTTATACATTGGTTCATCATTTGTGCAGCCTAAAGGATGCAAGGATGCCTTGAAGCAAAGCCTGGATCCAGCAAGGGTGGTTCCCTCACCACAGGGGACACAGGATGTCACAGCTCAGTGTGATTTTATATCTATATTTATATTTATATTTATATTTATATTTATATTTAAATTTATATTGACATGTATTGGTTTCTTTATAGGTACTGCTGTATTTGTGTTTATCTTTATATTTTTAATTTTAATTTTAATCTTTTAATTTAAATTTTAATGTTTCATTTTAATTTTCGTATTTATATATTAATATTGTTTTATTTATGTAATTTATATTCTTTATATTCTTTATATTTTATTTATATCTATATTCTCCAATTAGTTGCTGCCCTGTCTTTTATTTTTGAGAATTTGCTCCTCTTCTATCACATGGAAATATTTTATGGAAAAGGAGAGACAAGAAAAGAGAATTAAAAAAATTAATCACTTCTTTCCAAGCATCAACCTGTGCTGACTGCTCCCACTGCACCTGGTCATAGGATTTAATGGGAATTTTATGGGAATTATGGGAATTAGGTTTGATGTGCAGGCTGTACATCCCAGAGAGGGGAAAATGCCTCTGTCTGGGATTGTTCAGTGTCTCCATGTGTGTGGAGAGATGATGTCCCAAGGGAGATGTCCACTCTGGATTCAAACTCCTGGGATTCATCCTAGCTGGCAGCCAAGTTCCCAGGAGTTCACTGGGGAGAAGGCGGATGAAGAGGGATGGATTAGGGGCGGGATCTGACCTGAGGAGAACAGGCTTCCCATGCCAAGGATATTATTTACTAATTCCTTTTTCCAAGGTTTCCGATCCAGTGTGTGGTACACGTCCCACACGTGGCATGTTCCATCCCAAATGTGGCTGCAGGGCTGTCCATCCTTCTATCCATCCTTCCATGAATCCACCATCCATCCATCTCTCATCAATCCCGACCTGCCTCTGCATGCCCAGAGCAGCTGTGGCTGCCCCTGGATCCCTGGCAGTGTCCAATGCCATGTTGGACATTGGGGTTGGAGCAGCCTGGGACAGTGGGAGGTGTCCCTGCCATGGCAGGGGTGGCACTGGGTGGGATTTAAAGTCCCTCTCAACCCAAACCATTCTGTGATTTTTGTGATTCCATGGCTATGGCTCTCCCTGCTTTTCTTTATCTCCTTCTCCTTTCCTTAGAGGAACAACCAGTCAGAGCTAGAACAAGAAACCAGTGAGTGCTGGGACACAGAGAATGACTTCCCGCTGCCATAGGGCGGAGATAGATGGGATATTGGGAATAAGGAATTCCTGGCTGGGAGGGTGGGGAAGGACTGGTCTGGAATTCCCAGAGCAGCTGTGGCTGCCCCTGGATCCCTGAAAGTGTCCAAGGCCAGGCTGGATGGGGTTTGGAATGATCTGGGACAGTGGAAGGTGTCCCTGTCCATGGCAGGGGTGGAATGGGATGATCTTTAGGATCTCTTCCATCCCAACCACTCCCTGATTCTCCAATTCCTGTTGATTTGCAGCATCCCCTTCCATCAAGCTCCTTGTGGATGACCCCATTGTGGTGAACCCTGGAGAAGCCATCACCTTGGTGTGTGTGACCACCGGGGGGGAGCCGGCACCCAGCCTGACGTGGGTGAGGTCTGCAGGGGTCCTGCCTGACAAGACTGTCCTGAACGGGGGCACTCTGACCATCCCCGCCATCACCTCCGAGGATTCCGGCACCTACAGCTGCATCGCCAACAACAACGTCGGCAATCCCGCGAAAAAGTCCACCAACATCATCGTAAGAGGTGAGTTCAGTCGGAAAAACATGGGCTTCTCGCCTGGAAGTTTATTCAAGTCTTAATCTAGCGGGACAGCAACATTCAAGGTTTAATGTTTGATGTTCAACGTTTAATGTTCTAAATTCAGCCTTCAACGATAATTGTTCAATGTTTGATGTTCAGTCTTCAGTGTTCAGCGTTCAACATTCAGCATTCATTGTTGAACATTCAGTGTTCAAGGTTCAATGTTCAATGTTCAACATTCATTGTTCAACATTCAACATTCCATGTTCAACATTTAATGTTCAATGTTCAACGTTCAATGTTCAGTGTTCAATGTTTAATATTCAACATTCAATGTTCAATATTCAACGTTCAGCAAAGGAGGTGTCCTCTGTTTCCAAATGGTCCTGCTTGGACTAGATCCTGAAGGTCTTTTTCAACCTTGATGATTCTCTTATTCCAGGATTTCTGGTCATTTCTGATCAGTTATGGGATGAAGTCTTGGTTTCCAAGACTTCCAGAGTTCCTGTGCTGGGATTAAAGCCCTGAGGTGGAACAAGGGTGGTTTGCTGCCTTTTTGTGCTGGGGAGATGCAGCAGCTTTTCCGTGCTAAATGGAGAGAATTTGGTTTGTTCAGCCTGGAAGGGACTGAGGGGAGACCTCACTGTGGTCTCCAACATCCTCCTGAGGAGCAGCCCTGATTTATGGTCCCTGTGACAAGGGACAGGAGCCAGGGAACAGCTGGAGCTGTTCCAGGGAGGGTCAGGCTGGATTTCAGGGAAAGGTTCTTCTCCCAGAGGGTGGAATAAGCACTGGAAAAGCTCCCCAGGGAATGGGCACGGCCTCGAGGCTGCCAGAGCTCCAGGGGCCTTTGGACAGCCCTGCCAGGGATGCCCAGGGTGGGATTGTTGGGGGGTCTGTGCAGGGACAGGGGTTGGGATGATCCCTGTGAGACCCTCCCAGCTCAGGATATTCCTCCATGAAATGATCACCACAGGCGTTGGATGCATCCCAAGCTCCTGGAGTTCCCATTGCCTGCTTCACCTCTTCCTTCCTCCTTACCTGAAGCTGTCACTGGAATTAAGGCTGGGAATGTCCTCCCTGGTGGGGAGCTTTAGGTTGATCCCTGCACTTTAATTCCAAGATAATATCAGGAAAAGTGTCTGAAAATGGTCTTGCACAACAACTGCTCCCAGCTGGAGGGAATCTTTCCCTGCTCATTTATTCTCTTCTGGAAAATCCCTGGGACACAGGCAGTTGGTTTGAATACAGATCTGGATTGGCTGATTGTCATCATCAGAGAGGATTCTCCTCCCTGAACCAAACACTTCATCTGAACCTCATATTCCACAATTTAATTTGGGAATGGGGGTGAAATATAAACTCCAAGCTGTAGGAACTTAAAAGAATGACTCGGGATTAATCAGGCTTGGGAAAAAAACCTGATGGATAAAGAGCCAATGTGGGAATATTTCATGGGAGCCACAACCCCCTCATTCTTATTCCCAAACATTTCCTGCTTTCCAGCAGGGTGAGGAATTAGGAGCTATTTCTGTCCTGGGGGTCAGGGAGGGAGCATTGGATCAGCCTGGATTGGATCAGGAGATGGGCACGGATGTATTTGGAATATTGTGTTTGAATTTGAATTTCTGACATTTGGCTCTGAGGTTTTGTTGTCATTCCTTGTCTCGGGAACATGAATTTGCTGGGATTTTCATGGGCATGAGGTTGAAAAGGGGAACTGGGAGCAAAAAACAGCTTGGGATAAGGAAAAGGAGAGGAAGAACTTGGTGTGGAAAGAAATCTCAACGTTTTAATTGACCCAGCAGACAGCACCAGCCAGCCCCAAAGAAAAGCCACATCCCTAAATCCCTGCAGACACAAATTCCATGACTCACGGCATTATAATAAAAAAATAATAATATCCCCTCACGTTTTTATTTATAGAAGATGATGCCTGGGAGCTGCAGGTTGTTGAACAAAATCTCATTAAAACACTTCTTTTTTTTCCTTTTCCCTCTCTGCTCTGTGGCCCTGTTACTGCTGAAAGCGACCACAACGAGAAGAACCCATCAAATAAATGAAGCTCAGCTCCTTGCTAGCGCCAGTTTTATTATTTCCCCCTTATTATCTCTGTTATATGGGAAAACTTCTCCTTTAGTAGAAAAAAACCCTCCATTCTAGTCTGGGATTTATTTTTGCTGGAAGTGGTGCTGAGTTGAGGAGTGAAATATGAGAGAAAAGCAGAGTTTGGGTTGACTTTGTGTGTTTATTTCTCAGCATTTTGACTCATTTCTCTCTCACATTGGCTCATTTTGCTGTTGTGGGTCAGGATTTTCACACAGCAGCTGAGGAGAGAAGAGAATTTGCTGGAAATAGAAACTTCCAAGCCAGGCAGGAGAAGTGTTTGGTAAATGGAGTTCCCATCTTGTGTCAAGTGCACCCTGAATCCCAGGATTCAACAATAATCCCCCAAACTGACCCAGAAATAAATGTTTTGTTCCCTCAAAGCACCATCAGGGTTCCAAGGAAATGTTTTCCCATGAAATTTCCCTAAATTTTGGTGTCTTTATCCAAGTGTCCCTTTGTTGTCTGTGCTTCATTCAATGATTGAAGCATCTCCATGAATTTTTTGGGGATGTTTTCCTACTTTTGTGGCTGCTAGTGACCACACCTGACTTAAAGGTGGAGAGGGACTTGGGACAGGGAAGGTGTGGATGTGTTGGAGGAGGACACAGAGCTGCTCCAGGGCTGAAACCTCTGCAACCAGGCTGGGAGAGTTGGGAATGTTCACCTGGAGAAGAGAAGGCTCCAGGGAGAGCTCAGAGCCCCTGCCAGGGCCTAAAGGGGCTCCAGGAGAGCTGGAGAAGGACTGGGGACAAGGGATGGAGGGACAGGACACAGGGAATGGCTTTAGATGGAAAAGGGGAGATTTAGGTGGGATATTGGGAAGGAATCCCTGTCTGGGAGTGACCAGGACAAGGGGGAATGGCTTTAAGATGGAAGAGGATAGATTTAGATGGGATATCAAGAAGGAATTCCTGGCTGGGAGGGTGGGGAGTGGCTGGGCCGGAATTCCCAGATTTGCTGTGGCTGCCCCTGGATCCCTGGCAGTGCCCAAGGCCAGGTTGGACATTGAGGCTTGGAGCAGCCTGGGACAGTGGGAGGTGTCCCTGCCATGGCAGGGGTGGCACTGAAAGACTTTTAAGGTCCCTTCCACCTCAACCATTCCAAGATTCTGTGATTCCAGAGTGGCTCTTCCAAGAGAGGAAAATGCTGGATAATGTCCTTTAAGACCACATCAGATGGGGACACAAGGAGAGCCACAGAAACCTTTTCCAGGACTTAAAATCAAGAGCATTGGCAGAATTGGGAAGAGTATCCGGCTGTGTGAAAATCGTAGAGCCACAGAATTCCTGAGGTTGGAAAGGTCCTCTGTGATCGAGCCCAACCATCCCCCAGCATTGCCAAGGCCACCACTGCCCCATGTCCCCAAGTGCCACCTCCACAGGTGCTTTAAATCCCTGCAGGAATAGGGATTCCAGCCCTGCCCTGGGTTCCATTTATTCCCTCCTGAGCAGCTTCTCCCATTCCCACCTTTTATCGGATTCCTCTTTCTTTCCCACTGTAACAGCAGCACATTTTTAATTCCGTTTGGCTCTGCCTGTGTGACTTTCACCTTCTGGGATGTGGAAACCTCATCCTCGAAGTTAATTTTTCTGAGGGGTGGGATTCCCTGTCAGCTGAAATAGAAAATAATGACCGTGCTCAGCAGCAGCACAAAAGCTCTTCCTGAACAAAAAGCACTCCAGGGAAATCCCTTTTAAGGCCAAGATTGCTGGAAGTACCTCTGGATTATCCCTTTAAAAGTGTGGGAACTGGAGGAGTGGCTGCTAAAAAAAAATAATTAAGGGATAAAAAGAGAAGGAGGAAGCTCAGATTGGGAAATTAATGAACTTTTTGTTTCTTTTTTAATTAAATGAAAATCCTAGGATTTTGTTCTCTTCACTTGCTTTCCTTCTGCTTTTCTGTTCTTTATCCCAAAGCTGCTTTTAGGAATTTCCCTTGGGGTTTAGAGGGGCAAAGGATAAAATTAAGGCTGGTTTGGACATCACCACCTCTGGAAAGTCCCCAGCTTCCATCAGTTGAAATGTGAGCAGGGCCTCCATGCACTGGTGAGCACCAGAGCATGGGAAAGGCTCTGGAATTTTATCCCAGAGCTGGAATTGGCATTTGGTAGGCAGCGGTGATAATTGTCACCCAGCAGGTCACTCCTGGCAGGAGGGTGAGGGACAACACATCTGTATTCATGATCACTGCCTGGAATCTTCTGGGATTGATTGGGAATTCTGATATCGCAAAATGTTAGATTTTCTATCCAAATGGCACAAGGAGCCTTTTTTCCCATTTGTTCTTTCCCCTCTGTATCCTGGGAAGGGCTCCCAGGAAGCAGAATGGAATAAATTTCAGGACGTGGGTCTGGTATGTGTGGTCACTGCCTGGAATCATCTGGGACTGGTTGGGAATGCTGAAATCCTAAAATGTTGGGGCTTTCATGGAATTGGCAGAAGCAGCTTGTTTTTCCCCATCCTTTATTCTTCCTTTGTATTCTGGGAAGAGCTCCCAGCAAGTGAGAGAATGGAATAAATTTAGAGATGGGGTCTGGCATGTTTGGAATCATCTGGGGTTGGTTGGGAATTCCAAAATCCTAAAAGGTTGGATTTTCCATGAAATTGCAGGAGGAGGTGTTTGTTTCCATCCTTACTTTTCCTCCCTGTATTCTGGGAAAAGCTTCCAGCAAGGATAAATTTTGGGATGTGGGTCTGGCAGGTGTGATCACTGCATGGAACCATCTGGGGTTGTCTGGGAATTCTATAATCCTAAAATGCTGGATTTTCCATTAAATTGGAGCAGGAGGGTGTTTTTCCATCCATTTTTTCCTCTCTGTATCCTAAGAAAAGCTCCCAGAAATGGGAGAATGGAATAAAGTTTGGGATGTGGGTCCATGGTGGCCTTGGCAGTGCTGGGATAACACCTTGGCTCGATGATCTCTGAGGGCTTTTCCAGCCTTAATAATTCTAATTTTTTCCATCTTATTTCCTGGCTGGAGAATCCCAAAGGCTTTGGCCAATATCCAAAGGCATCTCCTCCATGGAGAAACGCCCTCTGTGATGGGGTTTCCAAAGGTTTTAACCAAGCAAACCTGACCTCCTCACCCAGAGTGTTCCTACAGCCATAAATTCCCAGTGTGCTCCCTAAAAGTTTACAGCTCTGGGAATGAATGTGTGGAAAAAGGGAGCTTTGGAGTTGAATAAATCCATTTATTTTTATTATCTGCCACAGGCTCAGGCCTGTGAGCTCTTCCCATGCCGGAGGGTCATATATGAGTTCATAAAAGACTCTCCTATCAAAACAGAGATGGTTTATTGATCCTTCTGCCCTTTCATTAGGACTTCCCAGAATTTTTTGTGAGCAGAAATTTGATTTTAAGGGAAGTTTGCTGCTCTGGAGGACATCATGAGGAGCCTGTTGGGCACCACGTGTGTCTGGAAGGATTTATCATAAAGGATTTCAGGAGATGGGATTCATCTGATCCCTCTCCTTATGTTCAGGTGGAAAACTATTTTTTTTCCCCATTTTGCCCTGGGGGTGATGGGGACAGTGGGGACAGGTGTGGCCAGCTGGGGCCAGAACCATCTAGATTGGATTGGGAATTGTGTGGCAGCAGGAGCAGAGATGGGACTGTCCTGTTTGTCCTGTTTGTCCCCTGTGCTGGAACTGCTGGAGCAGCTTGAGGGTTGTGCCCAATTCTGGACCCCTTAGCTCAGGAAGGACCTGGAGGGGCTGGAGCATGTCCAGGGCAGGAGCTGGGGAAGGGTCTGGAGAATTCCTGGGGGAGCTGGGAAAGGGGCTGAGCCTGGAGAAAAGGAGACTCAGGGGGGACCTTGTGGCTCTGCACAAGTCCCTGACAGGAGGGGACAGCCGGGGGGGATTGGGCTCTGCTCCCAGGGAACAGGGACAGGAGGTGAGGGAATGGCCTCAGGCTGGGCCAGGGGAGGCTCAGGGTGGACAGCAGCAGGAATTTCCCCATGGAAAGGGTGCTGAGGCCTTGGAAGTGTCCAGGGAGGTTTGGAGTGCCCATCCCTGGAGGTGTCCAAGGAATTCCTGGAGGTGGCACTTAGAGCTCTGGGCTGGGGACAGGGTGGGCATCAGGCACAGCTGGAACTCGGTGACCTTGGAGCTCTTTTCCAACCTCAGTGATCCTGGGATTCCCCTGGAGACAAGGATAAAGGTTATTTATACTCTTGATAGGCAGAAGTTATTAATTACTAAAGCTGATAATTGTTTTGGCAAGGTTTGTGCTCTGCTTTAATATTGTTTTAGATCCTGGCTGATAACACATGACAAGTTCTGCGTACTTTTATCAACATTTTCTTTTTGGCAGAGAAAAAGTTGAATTTTTCCAAGTTTTTTCTCCTGTTGGAAGGGGTGGAGACCAAGAGGAGAAAGATGAGTTCACAGTGGTTTCTTCAGATGTTCCCAAGGCATTTTTCTGCCCTTGAAATGTGTTTTAAGACACTTTTCCTGCTGCATCAAGCAGCTGGTACAGGGCTTTTTAGGTCTCTGCCCAGTCTGATAGATAACTTTGGGAATTTTTATAGGATCATGATGTAGTTTTGAGGTATTTAGGAGTGGGAGAAAAAGTGTTGAAAGGAAATGCATCCCATGTTGAGGGGAAATTATTCCCATGGAAGAAATCGAGGAAGGAAATCCAATCTAAGGAAATCCTGAACTCCAAGAAAGCCTCTTGGCCACCCCAAAAGCAGGAATAGGGATAATACAGTGTGGAAGCCCTGGGAGGGGGTGGTTTCTTTGGGATTGAGAGAATGGCTGAGTTTCACGTAGGAAGAAAAGAGAGAAGAATTCCAATGGATCACTTTGGGGCAGAAAAAACTCAGCAAGGCTTTTTTTTTTTTTTTTTTTTTTTTATTTAATTTTTTGGTGGTGGGGGACGGCTTTGGCAAAATATTTAAAATTTGTAAACATCCTGGAAAATATCCAGCTGCAACATTCCAAGGATTTCAGATTTGTTTGGCAAATGCAGAGCCCACTGGGGGTTGTGGCAGCTTCTCTGAAGGGTTTCATTTATATCCCAATCTTTGTCTGGCTTGTGACTCCTGAATTCCCATTTTCTTGGGAAATTCCCAAGAATTTCTCACCTCGGGGATGGGACAGCCCCAATCCATTGCTCCAGGCACACATCCATGTCTTGGCAAGCTGGGATTTTGGAGCTTAGGAAATATTTTAGCTTTTCCCCCCTTGTTTTCTTTTGCGTGGGGTTTTAAAAGTGACATAATTCCAGCTACTAAGTTGTCCCTGTTTCTTCTTGGTCAAACTCCTGCAGTTTTTGGAATGTGCTGGGATCTTATCCATGATCTTTCATCTGTATCCCATTAAAATCAGGGAAGAAGCATCTTTCCATCAGGAAAAAATGGGAGGGTATAGTAATTTCTGTCTCCAGGGGCAACTCCTGTTTTTTTCCCAGGAGCTGAGGGTGGGAGGTGGTGGAATTTCTGCCCCTGGAGGTCTCCAGGCCTTGGAAAAATCAATATGAGCTGGATATCGGAGAAGGAACCTCCTGAGCTCAATCTCACCTGGATGTTTCTCAGAATTATGGAATGGTTTGTGCTGGAGGAGATCTCAGGGATCATCAATTCCCAACCCCCAATTTCCATGGAGCCTTTCCTCCTAAAAGCCATTAAAAGAGGAACCACGCTGAGTTTCTCCCCCTTTGATCTCGCCTTCATCTCCTGAATGGATCAGATTTGAAGCAAGTTGTAAACTGAAATTTTTCATCATTCAAAGGAATCCAAACCTCCCCCTCCTTCAAAAGAGCAGCTCTGAAGGAGCCGGGAGCTAATTAAGCTGAGCACACACACACACACACACACACACACACACAAAAAACAAAAACAGGACTAAAATTAAAAAAAAAAAAAAAATTCCTTTTCTTTTCAAAATTAGCAGCGGTTTCTAAAAGCAGAGACAAAAAAACCTGAGGTCTCTCCGTGGGATTTGCATTTAAATTGGAAGTGGGAACGCATCTGGCCTTGGAAGTGCCAAATAATTGCTTGATATTTAAAAGTTTGGAGATGCTTGAGGAGAAGACGTTTGACATCTTAATTGTTTGGGGAGCTGCTGGAAGTTTGGGATTTCAGAAACTTCCATCTCATACCGTGTTGACAGGAGCAGAACGAGCTTGTGCCGAAATGGTGGGAACATGTGGCTTTTTTTTAGCAGGAATTTGCTTCAAGCCTGTCTTGGGAATGGTTGGGAAGTGGAATTTTTTCAGTTATCTCAGAGTCTTCTCCTCATGGATTGGGAATTGTTGGAAGAGGCTGCTCAGGGGTGGAATGGAATCACAATCCCTGGAATTGTGCCCAAAATGTGTGGATGAGGGCAAGGTTTAGTGGTGATCGCAGAGGTTGGTGGTTGGACTTGCTGATCTTAGAGGAATTTTCCAACTTGGACAATTCTGTGATTCTAAATGCCCAGTTTAAGGAATTTGGATCTTGAGAATGGTCCAAGTTGGAGTGTCATCCCTCAAAACTTGGACTTTTTATTTCATTGCTCTATTTTTTATTGGTTTTTGATTTTAGATTTCCTTCCAACCCAGACTGGTCCTTATGACTGGAATTGCATCCAGGTCTGGGCTTCTTAGAACAAGGAAGGTGGGGATGTTTTGGAGGAGGACACAGAGCTTCTCTGAGGGCTGGAGCTGCTCCAAGAGCTGGGAATGTTCCCCTGGAGAGGAGAAGGCTCCAGGTAGAGCTCAGAGCCCCTGCCAGGGCCTAAAGGGGCTCCAGGAGAGCTGGAGAGGGACTGGGGACAAGGGATGGAGGGACAGGACACAGGGAATGGCTTTTAGCTGGAAAAGGGGAGATTTGATTGGGATATTGGGAATTGGGAATTCCTGGCTGGTCTGGAATTCCCAGAGCAGCTGTGGCTGCCCCTGGATCTCTGGCAGTACCCAAGGCCAGGTTGGACTTTGGGCTTGGAGCAGCCTGGGACAGTGGGAGGTGTCCCTGCCCATGGAATAGGTGGAATGGGATGGGATTTATGGACTCTTCCAACCCAAATCATTCTGGAATTCTGTGCCACACTTTGATTATGCAGAGCTCATATCCAAAAACTCTATAATTTGGGGTGTGGTTTTGCACTTCTATTCATAATTAAGTTTCACAATTAAGCCAGAAATCTGTAATTTCCACTCCAATATTTTCCTGGTCCGTGACAGCAAATGTGAATTTTTGGCAACAACAAATCCGAGTTTTTCCCGTTCTTTATCCACGGAACAATGTCAAAATGTATTTTCATGTAAAGAATGAGGTTTAATAACCACACTAGGATAATCACCAGTGAAAAAGGTCTTTTGGACAGTAGTTAAATTGTTTGGATAATGGAGTTTAAAGGAATCCTGGAGAGTGTTGAAGGCAGACCCAAGCTTGCTGCCCACAGCCAAAATAAGCAAAAATTTGGTGTCTTGTCAGAGTTTGGGATAAAACCTTGGATTTTCCTTCTCTTGATTTGATAGCAATGGACAAGTTACTGCCAAGACAGCAGGGAAGGATTCCTGTGGGTTTTTATTCAGTGGAAATGAGGGGCTTGGAGCAGTAAATGGATCCATTTAAGCTGGAATTCCAGATAAAAAATAAGTATGGACTGCACGGCTCTTCCCACATGGGGTGCTGGAGCAGATTTTTTTGTTTCATCCATTTTCATGTCATTCCAGGATGGTTTGGCCAGTTTGGATGGACCTTGGAGCAACCTGGGGTAGTGGAAGATGTCCTTGTTCATGGGTTGAGACTGGAGGATCCTTAAAGTTCTTTCCAACCCAAACCATCCTGGAATTCTGGGATCTATGGCCATTTCCTCGCTGTGTCTCTGTAGTCCATTATCCCTGAAAATTAAGTGGAAAATGTTTCCCAGGTTTATAAACTCATTTTCCCACACGTGAGGAGGAAACAGGAATTGATCAGGAGCACCTGGACACCAGTAAAGGTTTTCCTGACTTCTCTGACCCAGCTCACAAGCGAGATCCAGGAGATCACAGAATTCTCAGAGATTTTGGAGGATCCTGGAAGTGAGGTGGGGCTGGGCACGGAATTATTGGAAAATGGGAAATTTCATGTTCTGGGTGCTCAGGAACAAGGTCCAGGCTGGATTCTGAGCTCTCCAAACCTCCAAAATCTGCTTGGGTGAAGTTCTCATCCTTTGCACTGGTTAAAACAAAATCACTGACAAAAAGTGAAAGGGAACAACCAAAATGACCCCAAACTTCCTCTGGGGAGGGCACAGGAGGTGCCCTGGGGGGCCTCTGGCTGCTCAGTGAAGGTTAAAACCAGGAATTGGGAGTTTTGCTGCCTTGTTGTCACAGGTTAAACACAGGCAGAACCATCAGCAGCCACAAATCTGAGCGTTCCCTGTGTCCTGCATCAACTCAGGAAGGAGCCAGGGGTCCATAATTCTCATGTCAAAGCCTAAAAACAGTGCAGAAAATGGTACAGAACTTGATGTATTTAGTGGTGCCATTGGAAACTAGGTAGGCAGGAACGTTCTGAGGGATTAAAGGAAAATTTGGGGTCGATCAGGGAGGGGGTGAGAAAAAAAAAAGACAACTGAACCTGCTGAATGCAAAAAGATGAATGCTTGAGATCCTGAACTGCATTTTATTACTTTGAAAGTATAATTAATGAGCGAGGGCAGGGACTGTTTGTGAGGAGTTTGAGGACAAAAAGTTGTTTCATCTCGGGCTGTTTGATCACATCCCTGTTCTTTGGGGCCTCTTTGGAGCAGGGCTGGCACTTTGCTGAGTCTCAGAGAACAGTTACAGATTTATTTGTGCATTTGCTGCTCCTTTGGAGCTCCGTGAGCTGGTGACGTTCCCAAAAAACCTGCTGGGAAGGGTCTGCAGCAGCTGGTTAATCAGAGAATCCTGGAGTGGTTTGAGTGGGAACTGACTTTAGAGATTATTCCATCCATTTTCCATGGGCAGGGACACCTCCCACTGTCCCAGGCTGCTCCAAGCCCAATGTCCAGCCTGGCCTCAGGAACTGCCAGGGATCCAGGGGCAGACAAAACAAATCTGAGAATTCCAACCCAGTCAGGAATTCCCAATTCCCAATATCCCACCCAAATCTCCTCTTTTTCAGCCTAAACCCATTCCCTGTGTCCTGTCCCTCCATCCCTTGTCCCCAGTCCCTCTCCAGCTCTCCTGGAGCCCCTTCAGGCCATGGCAGGGGCTCTGAGCTCTCCCTGGAGCCTTCTCCTCTCCAGGGGAACATTCCCAGCTCTCCCAGCTTGGATCCAGAGAAGCTCCAGCCCCAGAGCACCTCCATTACCAAAATTGATGCAAGAGGGAACTTCCTCAAGTTTCTATCGTTTGATTAAAGCAACTCAGCCCCTAACGGAGAGTCAGGGAATCCCACAGTGGTTTGGGATTAAATCCCATCCCATTCCTACCCCTACCATGGCAGGATCACCTCCCACTGTCCCAGGCTGCTCCAACCCCAATGTCCAGCCTGGCCTTGGACACTGCCAGGGATCCAGGGGCAGCTGCAGCAAATCTGGGAATTCCAGCCCAGCCCCTCCCCACCCTCCCAGCCAGGAATTACTTCCCAATATCCCATTAAATCCATTTAGTTTATAACCATTCTCCCTTGTCTCTGCCTGTGGAAAAAACCCTTTAACCTTTAATTTCTCTTTTATTTCCATGTTTCACCCCATGGAAACTTCTCAGCAATGCTTAAAAATGTGACTGATAACACAGAGACAAAATCCATGCATGGCTCAATTTCCTTGTCATTTAGGAATGCTCTCCTGGAAATCTCCTGCTGGAAATGGAGGTCCAGGGATCTACAGACAAGGAAAATCCAAGGCACTGGATTTTTATGGCATTGATGGATGGAGGAAGTGGTAGAAAATGAAAAATGATAGAAAGCTCCTTTTTCCTTTACCTGGTGGGTTTGTATCAAACTCAAGTGTTGGCAACATTCTGGAAATCAGGAAGGTCTGAAGGGATTTTGAAAACCTCATCCAGATTCATGGAATGGTTTGGGTAGGAAGATCCTGAAGGACCATCCAGTTCCAACCCCCTTCTGCTTGCAAGAAACAGCTTTGACCCAAACTTTGAGGTTCTGCCCCCTTTTCTCACCTTGGAATTGTTGCTTTTTCTACAAAGGAAAGTTACCCTGACTCCTCTGCTAGACTTTGTTCAGTTCTAGGCAGGAGAAACTGCTGAAAATTCAGAAAATAAAAATAGTTTATTGAGGTTAGGAGCAACTAATTTGGGCTGAAACATCACTCTGGTCGTGCCCATTGAGTTCTTTTTTGGTTTTCTCCTGCCTGAAAAAGATTTGCATAAAATATTGAGGGTTTTTTTTTGTGTGTGTAAGCATTGTTTGTGCTGTTATTTCCACACACACACAAAAAAAAGAGTTTAATTCTGTGGCAGTTTCCAACTGGTTCATCCTCGTGATTCCAGCTTGGTAGTGCTGATTCCTGGGAATTGGCTGAGCCTTTCCCAAGGGAAGGAGAGCGGCTCCATAAAGAGGAGTGCAAAAATAATTTCCATCTTGATTAAAGCTGTGAAGCTTCCTTAAGTAAATACAAGTAAATGAATAATGTAAATAAATTAAATAATGAATGAATAAATAAAAGCAACCAGTTGGATACTTTAAGATGTGGTGGAAACTAAGGAGCAGCATCCGAAATGATGCTTTTCCTAGGAAAAATATCAAATTTTCCATTTTCTCCTTAAAAATTTTGCCTTCCTCAATGGAAGAAGCCTCTCCTACCCTGTGGGACTGAGGGCAAGTAGCTAAAATTTAGGCTTTTTTTCCCCCACTTTGAAAAGACAACCTAATAAACAAATAAATCAATAAATGTGAATTATTTTCTGAGTTATGAAAGTGTTAACTCTTTTCCAGGTGGTGGGAGTGCTCATGCAGCATGGAATTTGCAAGTTCCAGGGAGTTGTGTTGCTCAAGGAGCTACTGAATTACCAAAATTGAGTCTGAATAACCAAAACTGAGTCTGAACTGAGTTTGGATTGGCAAAATTGAGTTGGAATTAGCAAAACTGAGGTGGAATTACAAAACTGAGGGTTTTTTGAATTGACAAAATTGAGTTGGAAAAAACAAAATCAAGTCTGAATTCCCATTTTCACTGCTCATGGGTGGAGCAGACTGAGGTGTTTTAGTATGTCCAAAGTATGGAATCTCTAGAACCTTTCAGGGCCTGAAGGGGCTGCAGGAGAGCTGGAGAGGGACTTGGGGACAAGGGATGGAGGGACAGGACACAGGGAATGGCTTCAAATTGGAAAAAAGGAGATTTGTGTGGGATCTTGAGTGTTCCTGGCTGGGAGGGTGGGCAGGGGCTGGGCTGAAATTCCCAGATTTGCTGTGGCTGCCCCTGGATCCCTGGCAGTGCCGAGGGCCAGGTTGGACACTGGGGCTTGAAGCAGCTTGGGACAGTGGGAGGTGTTGGTGGGTTTTTTTATGTTATGATAAAAATGTTTTTTCTACTTTATGATAAAAAAATTCTGATAAACTACTGTTTTTTCCTGTGTTCTAGCCTTAAAAAAGGGACGTTTTTGGATCACCCCAGACCCGTACCACAAGGACGACAACATCCAGATCGGGCGGGAGGTGAAGATCTCGTGCCAGGTGGAAGCCATCCCTTCAGAGGAGCTGGCCTTCAGCTGGTTCAAGAACGGGCGGCCCCTGCGCAGCTCCGAGAGGATGGTGATCACCCAGACCGACCCCGACGTGTCCCCTGGCACCACCAACCTGGACATCATCGACCTCAAGTTCACGGATTTCGGGACCTACACCTGCGTGGCGTCCCTCAAGGGAGGTGGCATCTCAGACATCAGCATTGACGTCAACATCTCCAGCAGCACGGGTGAGCGGGGGATCCCGTGGGGTTTGTGGGGGTGGAGGCACCCAAGGTGGTAGAGGGGGTCGTGTGGGGACCTTCCAACACATTCCAGGAGAGATGGAGAGGGAATGTTCATCAGAAATTGGTGAAGGGACACAGGGAATGGGTTCAAGATGAAAGAGGGAAAATTGAGGTGGGATTTGGGCTGGAATTCCCAGATTTGCTGTGGCTGCCCCTGGATCCATGGCAGTGCCCGAGGCCAGGTTGGACACTGAGGCTTGGGGCAGCCTGGGACAGTGGGAGGTGTCCCTGTCATGGAAAATGGATGTCACTGGGTGGGATTTAATGTCTTTTAAATCCCAAACCATCCCATGATCCCATGATTGTACTGTCAGGAAAAGAACTGGGAGGATTCTTGGAGGAGAAGAGCCAACTTTGGAATGATGGGTGAGCATTCCATGCAAACTTTGTCACCTGCCTGCCCAGGTGGAGAAAACAGTGCTGTGTGTGCACTCGTGTATCCAACAACTCCTGAATTCCCTGGAATTCCTTGGGAATAATTGGGAAAACTAATGGGATTTCCTGGAAGGGTCCATTAGTGGCCATTCCTATCAGCTCACCACAATCCCTGCAAGAAATGAGGAATTCTGTCACCCCTTTGAATTTTCTGTCCTGGAACACTCCAGAAAATCAGGAAAGGGGGAAGAAAATGTGGAATTTGAGCTCAGCCTTTTTCAGCATCCTAAAAGGAATTCTGCTCTTGGAATGACTTCATTACCCAGCCGAGTGGAAGCTGAAATAGTTGCCTTGCTTTGAAGGTCATTACTGATTCATCAAGATTCATTACTGCTCTGCTAATTAGGAACAGAAGGCCCAGGCACAAACACATTTCCCAAATGCCAGGACTTGCAGGCATTTATTAACATCCCTCTGGATGTCTGGGATGGGGGGGAATTTCCTCTTCCTGATGTTTGTGCGGCTCCTCCTGGAGTCACCGAGTGGGGCAGGAGGGGCTGTGACAAATCCCAAGGAAGGAGGAAATCCATGAATCCTCTAGGAGGTTGGGAAGGGACGCGCAGCTCTGGAATTGCCCTTGTTTAAGCGGGAATATTTTGTTTCCCTTGACATTTTCAGCAGGAAAAAACCCACGGATTTATGTCCTGAGTATCTTATATAAATGGACCTGAAGTAATCCCCTGGCTGCTCCCCCCCATATCTCAATAAAATAGGTCAGTGAAGAGAGGGAATTGAGACTCAAACGTGGAATATCTGCCCTAGAAAAGCCCTGTCATCCATAAAACCCACCCTGGGCAAATGTGACTGAGAGCCAGCCTGGGTTTTTTGGGAGATGTGGGGATCATGTCATGGAAACCTGGAGGCAGAAGATGCTAAAAAAGCAGCAAAAAACTCAATAAAGTGGGTCTGTGGTAAGCAAAAAAAAAAAAAAAAAAAAAAAAAAAGAGGTGGATTGGAGGGTGTCAGCCTGAGCAAGGGGTTTTTTTCTCTGCTTCAAATATTTGATTTAGTCAGGAGGAATCAGCTTTGGGATTGTTTGCTCTGTTCAGGACACTGTTTTTGTTCAAAAAAATCAGTGTTTTCCCATTCTGGCTCATTCCCTTTCCACCTTTTCCCTGGAGAAAAAATTGAGCAGGGAAGTGAGTTGTTATTTTGGGGCATTTTCCTTTATTTTCTGGTTTGAATTTTCTGGTTTCTGCTCTGAATTGCCACGTGAAGGTCTGAGGAAGTGCTGATCCTCTTTTCCCAAGGGTGTCCTTCCTTTGGCCCATTCCCACCCCATGTGGACACAGCCAGAGAAATATCCCATATGGAAAACCATCAAACAAATTCCTGCCCTCAGGATGAGCCTGAGGACGCGCTGAGCTTGTGCCACCTCAGGATGGGAACATCCCAGAGCAGGACATGGATTTTGGATGAGCACAGGGCAGCCTGGAGGCCTTCAGATCTCATGGAATCATGGAATCAATCATGGAATCAATCATGGAATCAGTCATGGAATCAATCATGGGATCATGGAGCTGTTTGGGTTGGAAGGGATCTTTGAGTTGGAGGGACCACCTTCTGCTATCCCAAGTTGCTCCAACACTTCCAGGGATAAATTTGCCTCTCCACAAATTCTGCTGTAATCCAGGCAGAGTTGTTCTTGGAGAGCTGCTCCATGTGAGGCCCTGCAATAGGAAAAGGGCTTCCCTGCCAAGCTAATCAGCTCTCTATTAAATAATGAATTAATTAAGGCTCCAGGCTGCTGTCACAGGACCTGCAGCCTTGATCTGGTGGTGCCACAGGAGTCCTCTGGTCATCCTGTTCTTGCTTTGATGAGACATAAAAAGAGGCCTTGATTCCAGCCCGAAATGTTTATTGGAATCGCAGCCGTTGCATAATGAGGATGTGGGGTTTGGGAGGCAATTAGTGCCTAATTAAGGTATTTGTAAACCTTAAGCACCATCCAGAGTGATCAGGAAACAAGAGGCCTTTGGTTATTGCAGGAAATGGATGGGTTTGGTGAGCCCTTACCCTTGGAATTTATCTTGGAAAGGGGCAGGGAGTAGAAAGGACAGAAAAACGCCATATTTTGTTAAAAATCTTTGTCTTTTATAGTTCTGTTTCTGTGCTTAATGTGCAGAGTTTTTCTTGTTAACTCCATCCTTGAGAGCTCCTTCCTGTCCGCCCCTACAGCCTATTCCCCTTGGGAAGTCTTATTTCTCTGGGATAAATCCACCCTCCATGGGTGGATTCCAGCAGGATTTCTGGCAGCTGGCACCCTCTGTGTGGCAGAGTCTCTTTGTTCTCCCCCAGAACCCCCTCACCCTGTGGTTCTCCTTATCCATGGATGCTCCTCAGCACGGCTCCTGCAAAAGCACTGGAATTAATTTCCCTAATTTGCTGCTGGCTCTGCATGTTCTGGGTTATAAATGTTCCTCTTTCCTCTGGCAAAGTGGTGGTTTAGGGCTTTAGTGCTGTGTTCCAAGCAGTGATCCTGGAATTATTTGCCTGCCAGAGCAGAATATTTTGTCCAAAAAATGAGGATCATCCAAACCCTCAGGACTGAGCCCTTTGTCCAAGGCCTCACCATCACTTCAGGCTTCAGAGGTGGTCTTGAATTGGATCTTAGAGAAAATTCCTACTCAGAAAGGATGGAAAATGCTGTCCAGGGGAGTCTCCTTCTCTGGGAATGTTCAGAGAATGTGTGGATGTGGCAGTCGGGGCCATGGGCTGGTGATGACCATGGTGCTGGTTGATGGTTGGGCTTGGTGATCTTGGAGGGCTTTTCCAATTTAAGGGATTCTGTGATTCCATAAAATCGACGGTGGATGTTGTGTCCTCATGTGCAGTTAGGAGTGGGTTGTGTCCCAGAAAATGTGGAATTTCCCCTTTGGAATTGGGACCTTGCCTGGGGGGACACAGGAACAGGAATGATGGGGAAGGACCTATGAAATCCAGCCAGGAATTCCTGACAGGAATTCCATATCCCTTCCACACCAGTGCCTTGAAGGACCCTCTTCCATGGGGATGAAAGGCCATGGAAAGGGTAAAGGAAAGCCTCCTAAGTTTTCTTGGCTTCAGCTGCTTTTCCAGTCATTTTCCTGGATCAGCAAATCTCCCCCTGGGCTCTCTGGGTCTCCTCTCCTCTCCTCTCCTCTCCTCTCCTCTCCTCTCCTCTCCTCTCCTCTCCTCTCCTCTCCTCTCCTCTCCTCTCCTCTCCTCTCCTCTCCTCTCCTCTCCTCTCCTCTCCTCTCCTCTCCTCTCCTCTCCTCTCCTCTCCTCTCCTCTCCTCTCCTCTCCTCTCCTCTCCTCTCCTCTCCTCTCCTCTCCTCTCCTCTCCTCTCCTCTCCTCTCCTCTCCTCTCCTCTCCTCTCCTCTCCTCTCATCGCGTCAGGCCATGAATCATGAGCTGGGTCCAAACTGCAGCTCACAGGCAGAGGATGATTAATCCCGGCCACTCAGCCCTGCAAATTCATAAATATTGCAGAATTAGGGTGCACAAATAACTTCATCCTCCCTTCCAGCCAGTGCAGTGTTGATCCGTCAGTGTTCCTGAGCCAGGCTGGGTTTGAATTCTTGGGATAATGTAAATTCCAGCAGCTCCTTGGGGAGATTCGCTCTGGGAGATGGTCTCCGGTTTGGATGATTTCTTGATGTGCTGCTCAAATGGTCCTTTGCTGTGCCTGATTCTAATTATCAGGATGAATCCATGTGGAGCAGCCTGGCCACGTTATCCCAGAATTTTTCCTTTTCGCTGGCAGAGGTTTCTCCGAAATGGTTTCCTGACAGCTCCAAAGAGTGACAGCAGCCCCCAAAATCCCCAGGGAAGAGCTCAGCAGTTGTGAGGCCATCACTTGTAGGGGCTCCTTGTCCAACTGCGATTGTCCTGGAATCATGGAATATTTTGGGAAGGGATGGGCAGAGACTTTGAATACTCCATGGGCAGGCAGGTTTTAATGGGATCAGAGCGCCTCTGAAGGATTTCTCTGTCTGCAGCTCCCTGCCTCTGCCAGCGGCTCTCTGGCATTCAATTAATCTGTCTGATCCGTTAATTAAGCCGGAATTTGATCCATCAGGACTTCAGGAAGCTCAAGTAGAAGTAAAACCACTGAGAATACACAAGGAATAAACACATTAGGGTCAGGAATTTTGGCTTTTTTTCCTCAGAAATAGCTGTCTTGTCCTGTCCCCTTTCTCCTCTAGACTGTGTTGGATCACGGATCCACTGGAATTATAGTGGAGCTGCCACAGGAGAGCAGCTAGAAGAGTTCCTGGCTTGTTTTACTCTCTCCAGCAACAGGAATGTCTGTCTAGGGAGCAGAACAAAAGAAATTCAGAGAGGGGAGCAGTGACCTCCTACCACCTCACGTCGTGCTGGATCAGCAGCCCGGGGAGGCCGAGTTGTCTCAGATGTTTTATTTAAAGCCAGGGTTGGACAGGGATCAGCAGAACCTGCTCACCACGGGCCACTGCCTGCTCACAGGGTGACAATGTGGCTTTAAATCGGTGCCACTTGAGTGTCACCGAGGCTTTTTATTCTCCAGGTGTCACCAGAGCTTTTTGCTCTCCAAGTGTTGTTCTCCAAGTGTCACCAAAGCCTTTTGTTCTCCAGGTATCACTTTTCCAAGTGTCACCAAAGTTTTTTGTCCTCTGAGTGTCACCAAAGTTTTTGTCTTCAGAGCGTCACCAGAGCTTTTTGTTCTCCAAATGTCTCCAAACCTTTTTGTCCTTTTAGTGTCACCAAAGCCTTTTGTTCTCCAGGTGTCACTTTTCCAAGTGTCACCAAAGCTTTTTGCTCTTCAGGTGTCACCAGAGCTTTTTGTTCTTTAAGTGTCACTTTTCCAAGTGTCACCAAAGCTTTTTGTTCTCCAAGTGTCAGTTTTCCAAGTGTCACCAAAGCTTTTTGTCCTCCCAGTGTCACCAAAGTTTTTTGTTCTCCAGGTGTCACCCTCCACTTCAGGAAACTGCTGAGAGTGTGAACTTATTTCAAAGCCACTTGGTGCAGGAATAAGGAGAACATTGGTTGTTTCTAGTTAGGGTCAGGAGAAATCCTGGATTTGTCCTTTTCCAGCCTGGGCAGTGGATCTGCTCTCGGCTGGGACTGCAGGAATAAGGGAACACTTCATCTGGGATTTAATTTTTCATTGGGCAAAGCCTTGGGAAGACGCTGAGCCCTCCAGGGCTCTCCTTGTGCCACAGCAGCACCTACTGGGAGACAGCAGCTGGCACAGCTGGTGACACCCTGCCTGGCACACCCTCAGTTCATCCCTGCTCCTTTCCTCATGGATTTGAGCCTCTGGAGCCGCCTTTTGCCTGCTCATCTTTGCTCAAGTAGTGGAAAGAAATGGCCTTGAGTAGTGCCAGGCGGGGTTTAGTTGGTTCTCAGGGAGAATTCCTGCCTGGAAAGGGTTGTCCAGCTCAGGGCAGGGGTGGAGTCCCCATCCCTGGAGGGATTTAAAATCCCTGTGGATGTGGCACTTGGGGACATGGGAGCCATAGAACACTTGGATTTTCCAACTTGAAGAATTCCACGATTCCCTGTTTCTAACCTTGCTCACCCAGACTCACCGTTCCCTGCTCCTGGGGTTTCTTCTTTGGGAAGAAAATCATCAAATTTTTCATTTTCTCCTCAATCCTTTTGAGCTTGATTGTCCATGGAGACAAATCCCACATGCTCAAGCTGCCAGTGCCTGCTGTATCACCATTCCCCAAAAACTGAGGATTTATTTGTTCAGCCTGGTGCTAATTCCAGCTACATTTGCCAGCTCAGAGATAATTAAATACCTGTGAGGTTGTGACAGTAAAGAGCTGGGCTGAAAAGGGGAAACCCTGCCAAAAACCCTCCTGAGCAAAGGTTTGGGGCTTTTTCTCCCTCTAAAGGTTTGGGGCTTTTTCTCCCTCTAATTAGAGTGTGGAGAATGAGGATCTAAATTTGGGGGGGCTGGAGACATAAATGGGGTGAGGACAGAGAAATTCGTGGTGGGACCTCATTGTTTTGGTCACTGTTCCTCAAATGTGACCCAGAGGTGTGGCCAGGCTTGGGATTGATGGCCTTGCCCCTGGAATTCTTCATCCTTCAGCAAAAGCTGGGTTTTTTTCTCCCCCTAATTAGAGAGTGGAGAATCCCCCTAATTAGAGATGTTAGAGGATCTAAATTTAGTGGCAGCTGGAGACATAAATGGGGTGGGAACAGAGAAATTTGTGGTGGAACTTCATTATTTTGGTCACTGTTCCTCAAATGTGACCCAGAGGTGCAGCCAGGCTTGGGATTGATGGCCTTGCCCCTGGAATTCTTCATTTTAATGGATGGCCTTGTCCCTCCTGTCCCCTCTGCTCTTTCCAGGAACAAGGTGAATAAATCCCTGAACCATGAAGAGCCGTGGGCTGCCTCACAGTGACAGGCACTGCAGAATGCCACGGAGCTGCGGAGTCGGGGATTTGAGGGGATCTTTCCATCTGGGACACTGACAGGGCCTCTCTTATCATCTGTCACCACCCCCGTGGTGCTGCTCCTTATCTCAGCGAGGTGCAGCTTCCTGCTGTGCTGTTATCTTGGCTTTTTCAGGGAAAACTGATGGGAAAAAAAGGGGGAATCATTGCCCTTGCATGGGGGATTTTTGTCATGGGTCTGCTTTTTCCCCTCCTCCGAACACGGACGAGTTTCCTGTATTTTTCCCAAATTTCTCTCCCTTGTTGCAGCTGGAGTTCCTGAGGCAGGCTGGGATTGGATAACTCAGACCTTTTGTTCTCACACAGAAATATTTGGATCTGGAAGAGGCTGCCAGCACCAGGGATAGATCCACATGGACAATTTCCAGAGGGAAAACTCCCACCCTGGCCCCATCTGAGGCTGCAGCAGAGCTGTGTGGGCTGGCACACGGCTTTTCCCTCAGGATATTGGGATCACAGGGATCTCAGGATATCAGGGATCTCAGGATCTCAGGAATCTCATCATCTCAGGGATCTCACACAGGTTGTCAGGGATCTCAGAATCGCAGGGATCTCAGGATCACAGGATCCTTCTCCTTTCTTCTCCCTTCTTCTTCCTCCTTCTCAGTTTTGGGTAGTTTCTTGTAATTAGTTAGAAGAAGCATTGCAAACCAAGGGGTTAGATTATAGAGTTACAAATAAAAATAATCTGAGTGTCTTTTGTTGATTAATTTTACTTGTTCCTTAGAAGAAACTCCATAAAATAACAAGACAAAACACACACAAGAAAGAACAAACCCACATATATATATATATACACACACATATGGGTATGTATAGATAGACATATGTGTGTGTATATATACACACGCATACATATATATAATAATATATATAGAATATATAGAATATATAGCATATATGTATTACTTATATAGTAATATATGTGTATAAGGTAATATAGGGATTTGGGGTGTTGGCTGAATCCTTCTTCTCCCTTCTTCTTCTCAGTTTTGGGTAGTATAGTTCTTGTAATTAGTTAGAAGAGGCATTGCAAATATATCATGGGGTTATAATTAAATATAATCTAAGTGTCAAATGTGGATTAATTTTACTTGTTCCTTAAAAAACCCCCACAAAATAACAAATACGCACAAGAAAGAACAAACCCTACAGAAATCCATCTGCAGTGGCTGATTTTCTACTCCTCTGTTTTTCCCAGTGCCCCCCAACCTGACGGTCCCTCAGGAGAAGTCCCCGCTGGTGACACGGGAAGGGGACACCATCGAGCTGCAGTGCCAGGTGACCGGGAAACCGAAACCCATCATCCTGTGGTCCCGGGCTGACAAGGAGGTGGCCATGCCTGATGGGGCCCTGCAGACCGAGAGCTACGATGGGATCCTGCGGATTGTCAACGTTTCCCGGGAAATGACCGGCACCTACAGGTGCCAGACCAGCCAATACAACGGGTTTAACGTCAAACCCAGAGAGGCCTTGGTGCAGCTCATTGTGCAGTGTGAGTAAAGCCTGATTTTCCTATTATTTCCTTTGTGTTGTGCTGAGAAAAAGCTGATTTATTCCTCCCCTAAACAGAGAGTAACAGAGAGTCTTACAGCTGTTACATATTTGATGCAGGGTTGTTTGTCTCTGTAGTTCCCCTGAATCCGTGAGTTTCCTGTGAATATGGAAGTAAAAATGACAAAGGAGTCTCATTTATGGTTAAAAAAAACCCAAACAAAAACAACCCAACAAACTAACAAACAAACAAAAAACCGAGTGTGAGGCAATCATTATTTCCCCCCACAGCTTTGCATTCCTTGACACGGGAACAAGCAGATGAGATAGGAGGACGTATTTCTCTAAATGCTGAGCCGAGGCTGTGAGCTCATTTGTTGCTGCTGTGTAAAACAAGGAGGGGGAAAAAAAAGGAGGGTGAGGGCTGTTCCTTGGGAGCTGATCTGCATCCAGATCCAGCCTGCTCTGCTATGCCAGCCAGCCTCGGAATGGGGAGGGAAAATCGCGGGGGGCGGATCATATACTTTTTATTTTGGAGACGTGTGGTGTTGTGGGAGCACGAGAAGCCCGGTTTGAGGTGGTTTCTGGGGAATAATGGGGGGATAACAAGCCATTCTCGGTGCTGAGTGACTTCCCTGGGTCTGTTGCTCTGTCAGGATTTAATTTGGGTGTTTCGTGAAGTGCAGAGCCCTCATTTATTCCATTTTCATACTCCCTGATCCTCCATCACTTGGCTTTTTAGTAGCTCCGTGCTCAGCACAAATTACCTCTTTTGGGGTCTCCAGTGAGGAGCTGCTCCTCACACGTCCTCAGCAGCTGGTTTGTTTTTCCTGGCTCTGCTTTGTCACAAATTATGGATGCATCGATCGCATGGTTGGGATCTGCAGAACTTCCATCCCAGCTTTATCCTGCTGCTCCAGCTTTAAATCCCAATGTCAAGGCTGAAACGGAGAAACCTTTTGAGTTTCTCTGAGTTATGGGGTTGTTAGGAGCAGGTTCATCCCACTGGAACTTGAGAATGAGGGGTCTCTGCCTCCTCTCCTTGGCTCAGTCATTTTTTTCCTGGCAAAAAAAGAGACTCAGGGGGGACCTTGTGGCTCTGCACAAGTCCCTGACAGGAGGGGACAGCCGGGGGGGTCGAGCTCTGCTCCCAGGGAACAGGGACAGGAGGAGAGGGAATGGCCTCAGGATGGGCCAGGGGAGGCTCAGGGTGGACAGCAGCAGGAATTTCCCCTTGGAAAGGGTGCTGAGGCCTTGGAAGTGTCCAGGGAAGTTTGGAGTGCCCATCCCTGGAGGTGTCCAAGGAATTCCTGGAGGTGGCACTCAGAGCTCTGGGCTGGGGGCAGGGTGGGCATCAGGCACAGCTGGGACTCGGTGACCTTGGAGCTCTTTTCCAACCTGAGATCCCGGGATTCTGTGAATCTGGGAATGAGAACCACCACAGAAACAGCGGAGTGTTGATCCTTCTAAATAAGGAGGGGGAAGTCACTTCTTTCCCTTTTTTTCTGGCATGAATTTGCCGTGAAAAGTTGAAAATATTTTGTGGCTGAGGAATTCCAGCAGCTTCCCACTTCCTCAGGACCTGAGGCAGATCCTGATGGATCCCATGGGATGACTCTGCTGACTCTACCTTGCTTGGGTCGCTGTGATTTTCCCACCTTTTCTGTCACCAAACCCCCCCTTTTTTAATGCATTTTTGTTCTGCTCAAAACGCCAAATTTCCCTGATTCTGAGAGCAGAGACACAACCTGAAAATGCTTCCAAGAAGCAGGAGCTCAACAGGTATTTCCAGGCGCTTTTCCTTTCATCTCTCCATGTTTATAATTCCGCTCCCTTTATTCACATCCTGGCAAGTGACAAATTGGAGATGAATGGAGAAAAATTATGGAAAGCTTTGATTATTTTTCCTGTGGGAGTGAAGGTTTTTTTTTGTTCCCAACAACTTGAGCAGCGTTTCTGTACCGAGGGTGGCATTTAACCAATTGTCATAAAAACCAGTTCTTTTCAGAATTTGGGAATGTTTATCCTAGATGCTTCCAGTAGTGATGAGCAGGGAAAGACATTTAATGAAACACTTTTGTTTAGAGAATAACTCGTGGATTTTGCTGTGCTGAGTGAGGATATTCCCATTCTTTGGAAGGTTCTCCTTGTGACAGCAGGACTTTGTCTCACTCAAAGGGGTTAATTAGTCTGTTTTCAAGGAATTGTGGAATATCCTGAGTGGGAAGGGACCAAGAAGGATCACAAATCCAACTCCTGGCCCTGCACAAACAATCCCACCCTGTGCAGCCTTGTGAATGTGCTCATTCCCTGGGAAGCTGTTCCAGGGTGAATTTTTCCATGGAGTTACTTCTCCAGCTCACATCTGTTGGGACAAGCTAAAGAAGTAAATTGAAATGGAAAGGATTTTTTTTTTTTTTAAATTTGATGTTCTCATCAAATTAAATTTTTTGTTTTCCTCATCTCACTTTTCCACTGCCATCCCTTTATCCCATTTCAGTGATGTCCAGATCCCAGCCAAAAAAAAACCCACTTCACTCCCACAGGAAAAATAATCAAAGCTTTCCATAATTTTCCTCCATTCATCTCCAATTTGTCACTTGCCACCTAAGGCAGCGTTTCCACTGTACCACAGGGCTTGGAAATCCTTCCAAACTTCCCTGGGCACTTCCAAGGCCTGAGCACCCTTTCCATGGGGAAATTCCTGCTGCTGTCCACCCTGAGCCTCCCCTGGCCCAGCCTGAGGCAGTTCTCTCTCCTCCTGTGATCCTTCTCCAGTGAGGATGGGATTGTTTTCCCTGGCTTCCTTTTCTCTCTTCACTCCCTAAAATCCTATTCACAGCACAAACCCCTTCCCAAGCTCATCCATCTCCAAACCATTGGAAGACCTCTCCAAACATCCCAGAGATTTCATGGAAGCCTGGCTGGCAGAGCTTTAGTAGCCACATGGGTGGCTACACAGAATTTCCCGTTTTGTTGGAGCTCAGCTTTATTTGCCTCCTTCTTCCTTGATTATAAATTCCAAGTAAGTCTGGAAAAGGGGCTCGTCCTTCAGGAATTACATTGGGAATGGGGCAGAGCTAATTAAGGAGAAAGATAAGGCTGAGTGATGATCTCAGGTGCTAATTGGAGCAGCATAAATGAGTTATTCCCATTTCCCATGAGCTGGAGAATCCAGCCCTAAGTCCTCTCTCCTTGGTTTTCGATTTCTTTGCAGCTGGGAATGGGGAAAGGAATTTCTCTGCCTTGGAAAGGCAATTTGGCAGCTCAGGAATGTGCTGGGTCCATTCTCGAAATATCTGCCCACTGAAATATTTATATGCAAATATTGTATTAATAATGAAATAAAAGATTGTTGTGAGAGAAGGAAGCGTTCGCCATCCCAAATGGGACTGGGATGAATGAGCTACAAACTCTTGGAAGTTTAAGAAAGTGAGTAGAGGAAACTGTTTAACAGGTAGGGTGGCCAATTCCGGTGGGAATTTACCAGCTCCATGGAATTGTCTTGTGAATGGGGATCAGGAGCGTGGTAAAACTCCCAAAGAGTGAGATCTTCCAGAAGATAAAATTTTAATTATGAAAACTCATTAAAAAGGGATAACCAAGGAATCTGAGAAATCAAAGGGGGCAAATATCTGGATTTTTAAACAAATCTGTTATAAATCTTTGCTTAGGCAGACTGCAATGATGAAGGAAAGCAGAATTTGCATCTAATATTAATATTATTTACTTTTTTTTTTCCTCCTTA
The DNA here is from genome assembly GCF_009819655.1 of Sylvia atricapilla. NCBI lineage: Eukaryota > Metazoa > Chordata > Aves > Passeriformes > Sylviidae > Sylvia > Sylvia atricapilla. The sequence continues at coordinate 35,281,560 of NC_089145.1, read as the reverse complement.
TGACTGAAGATTTGAGCAGGAAAAGCTGATTAATATTCAGGACAAATATTACATAACGCACTCCATTCCCAGGCTGGTGCATTTATCACTTTCTGAATGAATTCTTTCTCTAGAGATAAAAGTTGGGTTTAATTTGGGCTTGTTTGTGGTGGGAGAAAGGACAGCCTAAAAACAAGTTTAGAATTGGGTCAATATTTTTTTTAATTCTGAGACCTTATTTCCTCTTCTCCTCCAATGAAGAAAATGACCTTAACAACTAGAAAATATCAAAATCACGGTGCTCCCATTGCTTCTATAATTTTGATTTGCTTTCTAAAGTGTTGGGTTTTTTTTTTCCACCCTGGTGGTTGAATCCGAGGAATTCCACATTCCTGCCAAAAGCATTTTCCCAGGTTGTGGCAGAGGTTGATGCTGCTAAGCTGAGCTTCAAGCTCTGACCTTCCTGTGAGGATATTTATTGCCATATTTATTTTATATATAAACACATAGGGATTTGGGCACTCCAGATGGATCATTCCCACTTTGTGGTTTTTAATCTATGGATCATTTACTGCTCCTTAATTCCTAGTCCAGAAACTTCCCAGAAAACTGAAAAACAACAAAATTCATTCTATAAGATCTTCACCCAATCGAGGCTGATTCCAGAATAATCCAGAGGCAGTGATGGCTTTGGGTGTGATTCATCCACATGGAGCAAGGCAGGGGAAAAAAATATGGAAATCACGGATGGCTGGATGGGGAAAGAGAAATCCCAGGAGCTTTTTGACATTTAGCAAGGTCAAGAGCAGCATGAGTTTGGTGACCCAGGGAAGTGATGAATATGCAAGCCCTGGTGCTGTGGAAAATATAAATGAGAACCAGATAATTTGAATTTTTTTCATATTTTATACTAAAATTACTGTCACAGGCAGGCCTTCCTGTCAGAAATTCCAAAAAAACCCAGAGCGCTGCAGAACCTGAATAAACAGAGGTGTTATTTTGGAGAAAAAACTGAATTATTTATATGGGGGTTCTTTTGGGAATTGGAGAGGACAATCCTGCACTGTCTGAGGGCAGGAGCAAAGAGTCTTCCAAACAAAAAAAAATGGTTTTAGAAGAAGAAAAAGCGAGTGGGAAGAGATGTAAATATTCCATATCCTTATTTAAAATAGGAAGGATCAGAGCTTTGGTTGCTCCAAACCCCATCCAACCTTGAACATTTCCAGGGATGGAGCAGCCAGAGCTTCTTCTATTCCCAGTTAATAATGGGTCAAGAGGTTGGATTTCAAAATGGAAAATGGCAATTCCAGCCCAAAAGGGTAGAGGAAAATCCATGAGATTCTTCTCTAAACCTTGTGGAATTCAGGGGTATCCATCCCCACACTTACCATAAGGAAGAACAGAAGGGTGAGAGGGAATGTTGTGGCTGGAATACAAAGGAGTCACAAAACCCAAGAACAATTCAACAGCAACCAGGGAAAGGGAAATTGGAATAATTAACTTGTCCATGTAGTTAATTTTTAACAGCAGAAGATGCTGAGTAAATATAATTCCTTTGTTGTCCTGTAATACTTAGGAGATTAATTCCCATAATTACACAAAATATGGATTCCGACAGAACTCTGGTTGCAAAGTGCAGCATTAAAAATTAAGATTATTTGGATTGACACAGGACACAAATAATTCTGTCTGTGGATGCTGCTGAAACTTGTCCCAGCTGTTTTTTTAGCTCCATAAATCCCTCTCCCGCTGTGTCACTTTCCAATATTCAACTTTGTGGCTTTAATTGCCTCATAAAGCAGAGTTGGGAGGGCAATCCACAGATTTAAAGACAAGCTGCTGTTTTCCCCGTGCTCCCTCCCAAATCCTTTGGATTTTATTCCCAGTTCCAATGGCATTATTCAGATTTGCCCACTGATGTTAATAGGGAGGTTTGCAAATCATTTTGCCTGTGGAGCTGGGAACAGAGTCAGCAGGAAGATTCCTTCCAGCAGAGATGAAATTAGAGCTCTTTGTGTCCCACAGAATCAGGTTTTCCAGTGGGAATGGGCCAGAGGATGTTGGATTCAGGATTGGAGGTCCTGCATACAGGGAATGCTGCAAGGGTCTGTGGGAATGATGATTTTTTTTTTGGGAGAGATTTTCTTTGGATTCCACCAGGCTTTGAGGAATCACATCAGGACTGAAATCACTGAAGCTAAGAGGAGTCTTGAGTGGAACCATTGAGGTTGGAAAATCTCTTCAGGATCAACAAACCCAGCTGTTCCCAGTGATGCCTTGGGAGGGCTGACCTGGAACAGAGACTGGAGAGAGCTAAGAGAATAAAGTAGAGATTTATTAAAAGGCCTTTAAGGACACACCTTGGACAGGACAAGAGCCTGGCCAGGGCTACACCAAAGGTGGACACAAAATGGACACAAAATGGACACAAAATGGACACCCAGTCACGAGGTCTCACTTTTCTAAGTTTTGGTCCATTTGCATATTGGGGTTGAATTGTCCAGTTCCAGCTCTGGGTGATGCAGTCCCATCCTTCTTGTTTTCTCCCTTCAGCCCACCCTTGTTGGTGCTTTGGGGCCTGAAAACTTGTCCCAGTTGTCCTTGGTGTGCAGCAGGAGAAGGATTTGTTTTGTGTCCCTGCTGTGTGCAGAGCTGAGTGACACTGACTGTGAGCTCAGAGCTGCAGCCCTGGGCAGCACAGAACCTGGAATACATGAAAGGTAAAAATTAAGGTGTCACCAGACCCCTTCACTTCCAAAGCCACCACTGACCGCTGTCCCAGGTGCCACAGGGCTTAGAAATCCCTCCAAACCTCCCTGGGCAGAGCCAAGGACTGAGCACCCTTTCCATGGGGAAATTCCTGCTGCTGTCTACCCTGAGCCTGGCCCAGCCGGAGGCCGTTCCCTCTCCTCCTGTCCCTGTTCCCTGGGAGCAGTGCCTGACTCCCCCGGCTGTCCCCTCCTGTCAGGGACTTGTGCAGAGCCACAAGGTCCCCCCTGAGTCTCCTTTTCTCCAGGCTGAGCCCCTTTCCCAGCTCCCTCAGGAATTCTCCAGACCCTTCCCCAGCTCTGTTCCCTTCCCTGGACATGCTCCAGCCCCTCCAGCTCTTCCCACAATTTCCCCCAACACAGGGGAAATTAAGCAGGTGAAGGTTCTGTGTCCTTGGCTTGGTGGGACATGGATCTCACCCTGGATGTTGCCCAGCTCCTCGTCCTGTCTGGGGGAGCATCCATGGGCCAGCATTCCATTGGGAATCACTCCAGTCATTATCCATCCTCCATGGCACTGCTGGTGTCACCACAACTCCTCGCTGTGGAGACCACCCTCATCTCCTGGGGAGAGTCTCCATGGGCTCGCCTTGAGCAGCTTCCCTGCTGGAAATTCCTGACAAAAAATTCCTTCTAACAGAATTTCTCACACTTTCCTCACATTCAGAAGCTGCCTACTGGAAAAAGGGAAATTTCACACCTTCCACTTACTATTAGTTTGCCAAACAAAGGCAGAGACATTCTAATTTTCCTTAGTGGAATTGTTATTCCCAGGTAGTTCAGACCCTTGATAGTAAATTCAAAACATTTTAAATTGGTAAATGCATATCCCTCACAACTGATCCAAATCCCTCACAATTGCTCCATATCCTTCATAGCTGATCCCTATTCTTCACAATTGATCCATATTCTGCACAATTCATTCATATTCTTCACAATTGATTCATATCCCACACAATTGATCCAAATCCCTCGCAACTGATCCAAATCCCTCACAACTGATCCATATCCCACACAATTGATCTATATTTCTCACAATTGGTCCATATCCCTCACAATTGATCCATATCCCACACAATTGATATAAATCCCTCATTTTCCAGGCTCCGTTGCAGTTCCAATGCCCATTAATGGATATTTTTATCATAAAACCACCTTTCCCCCTGCTCTCATTGACTGTTCCCCTCCAGATGGGGCAGTTTATTTGGATTTATTCCATCATTCCAACAAATTATTGGCACATTTCATTCCCTGTCAAGGAACAGGCTGATTTATCCTCATTTTCCAATCTGTGGTAGGGCTGGCTTGCAGAGAAGGACAGGCACACAAAGAATTCCCATTCCTGGTTAGGATGACAGAACTTGGGACTGGTTTTTCCAACAAAGGACAGAGATTTTTCCTTTCAGGAAGGTCCTGGCTGGCAGCGGCGAGCTTGCAGAGTCACATTCTGCTGCAATTTGTTTTATCAGGGTAATTGTGATGTGTCTGGGCAATGTAAAATCATTCCAAGGAGTTTCACGGAGCCTGGTAATTTCTGGATTAGCAGAAATTATGGATCATTGGATGTTGAATTTTGTATCCTCAAGACATTGTGGGCTATGAGGGGGAAACAGCAACATCTCTCCCTCCCTTCTCTTGAAATAATCTTGGAATGTCCTGAGCTGGAAGGGATCCCAAGGATCATCCAGCCCAACTCCTGGCCCTGCCCAGACACTCCAAGAATCCCACCCTGTCCCTGAGAGCTCCTGGAGTTCTACTGCCCTGGGAATATGCCCATTCCCTGAGGATCCTGTTCCTGCTGCATTTCATTATCCTTTGCAAGCTGAAATCCATTACTTGGAACCTGGAAGACCAAAAAGAAACCCATGGAAGGGCTGAGGTTCGAAAGATCCTGGAGTCCTGCAGGATATCCATCATTGCCAAGGCTTCCACATCTCAGTGGGAACTGGAAAATTCTAAAATCATGGCATTGTTTGGTTCAGAAAGGACCTTAAAGCTCCTCCAGTTCCATCCCTGCCATGGGCACAGTTGTTGTCAACCGTTGAGGGTTCTCCAAACTTCATGGATCCACTTCCAGGCTGGGCTGGATGAGGCTTGGAACAACCTGGATCCCTGCTCCCAGTATAGATCATGGATCATAGTTGATTTCTGCCTCGTGGACTTGGGCTTCGGCTGATGCGGAAAAGAATCCCAGAATTCCAGAATGGTTTGGTTGGAAAGGACCTTAACTGCATCCAATTCCAGCCCTGTCAGGGCAGGGACACCTTCCACTGTCCCAGGTTGCTCCAAGAGGATTAAGAATGGTGGGAAAGGAAATAAAACAGGGAATTCAGGGTGTTCCAGGATATTTTTCGTGGCAATCCCATTGACTTGGCAGAGCTCCCAAATCTATCCAAGGTGAGCCCTGGTAGAGGTTTGGGGAGGAAATGAAAAGAGAGAAAAACATATTCTTGCAATAACCTTGAAAATTCAATTTTGGAGATAAAACAGGGCTTGATAAAATTGGCTGAGCGGGAAGACAAACTCCAACAGGAGAGGAAACAGCTGGAAGAATGAGAGGAGCAATATCTGGATTTACTGGAAACAAAAAGGCAATTCTTTGTAAAACATTGTGGAGGAAAAGCCAACTTAGAAGCAATAATACAGAATTTTATGGACTCCTGTGGGAGGAGGAAGACAAGGAGATGCTGGAGTTTATTCCCTTCAGCATGGAATTGCTGGACATGGAAGACAAATCCATCTGCCCTAAGAGCAGCCCCATGAACAGAGGTGAAATCCCATATTTATGCACTTATTTATTTAGTTGTGAGGGGGTTTTTTTATTTAGTTGGAGCATAACCTAAATGCAAATCCAGGCTCAAAGATGATGAGCAGGGCCTGATTCCTTGGAATCTTCCAAGTAGGAATAAATGACTTCCAGCATTCAAGACCAGGAAAATCCAAATGGGCTCAAACCCTCTTTGAGGTTTTTTTAATGTCAGATCTACTCAGGGCAGTTTCATTTCAGAGCAAGGCTCTGCTTTAATGCTGCACCTTTGGCCACATCTGAAATGTGCAATATCATGGGGTGGATTTATTTTAGGAGCTGTAATTTCTTCTTTCCCTCTGGACACACACAGGGATGAACTTCGGGGCATTTGGGGGTTGGTTGGAGAGACCTTAAATCCCATTCCATGGGCAAGTGTCTTGGTTTAGATAGACATGTATCTGCCAGGGAAGACTGGAATTTTCCTTGGAATGTAAGCCCCCCTCTTCCCCTTTTCCAAATTATTACAAATTTGCAATTAAAAGGCTGTCAGGCAAAGACTTTGGGAATAGGTATAGCAGTTCTTTACTAGGGGTATTAAAAGCACAAATGTTGTAGTACAGAGGAATAAGCAAGCAAGCAAACAAAAAAGAAATTCTAGAAAACCCTGACAGAGTCAGAAATACAACCTGACACCCTGTTGGTCAGGGTGTTGGGAACTGTCAAAAAGTAAATCCTCCTGGAGTGGCAAATGTGGTCCTCTTGGAAGCAGAGATGGTCCTGTAGAGAAAAAGGGTCCAGAGATGGGTCCAATCTTCCTTCAGGAGTCCTGTGGGAACACTGGTGACACTTGTGATTCCTTTTTATCTGGGGGGAAATGGTTTGGCTCCTTCTCCCTGGGTAGAGCATCTCACACTGGGATGATGTAATGTGTGATGTCAGTAGTGAGCCTTGATGGCCCATTAACAGGAGATACCCCCATTAACAGGAGATAAGGAACACTGGGATGATGTAATGTGTCCTGTGATTGGTGAGCTTTAATGGCCCATTAACAGGAGATATCCCCGTGGGGGTAGGGGAACAATGAACAGAGATAAGCAACACTGCACCATCTGATAAGCAGCACTGCTCCACCTGGTTTTAACAGCTGGTTTCCTATCAGAGAAGGCACTTAACCTCTCCCTAACAGATAAAGAAAAAAAATCTCCCCAGTCGGGTTTTGCCCACCTCTTTGTTTAAGTGTCCAACACTTGGTCTCCTTGGTAACTTATGGGGAAAAAATGCTTTCGAGTGAAAAAGAGACAAACCTAACCCCCAATAGCAGAGACACCTCCCGCTGTCCAACCTGAGGATGCTCCAACCACAATGTCCAACCTGGCCTTGGGCACTGCCAGGGATCCAGGGGCAATCACAGCTGCTCTGGGAATTCCAGCCCAGCCAGGAATTCCTTCCCAATATCCCACCCAAATCTCCCCTTTTCCCAATTTGAAGCCATTCCCCGTGTCCTGTCCCTCCATCCCTTGTCCCCAGTCCCTCTCCAGCTCTCCTGGAGCCCCTTTAGGCCCTGGCAGGGGCTCTGAGCTCTCCCTGGAGCCTTCTCTTCTCCAGGGGAACATTCCCAACTCTCCCAGCCTGGATCCATAGGAAAGATTTTATCCCATCGCCGTTTCAGTGTCACTTGGTGCCTCCATCAATGTTCAGGTTCAATGTTCGTTCCTTTAAAATAATTCGATCCCTTTTGAATCCCACGGATGAGGAAGGGAAGGAAGCAGGGTTTGTATTCCTGCTTTTTCCAGTGTCTCTTCTTTCTTCTTGTATTCAAGTCAGCAAAAATGACCTGAACCCTGTTCCTGGGTTTTTAGGTTTGTTTGGTTGGGGTTTTTTTGTGTGGATCTGTTATTGTAGGTTCCAGTCAGGTCTCCCTTATTTTGCTCTTGGTAGGGATGAGGTTTTCATGGATAATGCAAATCTGGGATTGCCCAAAGCAGCTGTGGCTGCCCCTGGATACCTGGAAGTGTCCCAGGCCAGGTTGGATACTGGAGTTGGAGCAGCCTGGGACAGTGGGAGGTGTCCCTGCCATGGCATCACTGGATGGGATTTGAAGTTGTCCCAGCCCAAACCATCCAATCATCAAAGGCTTCTTGTCCTGCTTTTCCTTCTCTGGAGACACCAGGAATGATCAGGATGAAATCCTGGGCTGAGAATTTCCTCCAATAAATTCCCACATGCCCCTGTCCTGCTGCTCTGAGCTCTTCTCTTCTGGCACTATTTTTTTAAATTTTTTTTTCTATTTTCTTAAAACTAGCCCAAAGGTGGTGGTGTGGGTTTTTTTTGTTTGTTTTGTTTTGTTTTTTTTGTTTTTTTGGTGGTTTTGTTTTGTTTGGTTTGGTGTGGTTTTTTTTTTTTTTGGTTGTTGTTGTTTGTTTCTTTTGGAACCTGAGGACAATTTGCCCTCCAGCTCTGAGCTGAGTCCTTCTCATTTTCCACAGATCCCTGGCTGAACCATCTCCAGGGTTTCAATCCTTGACCCCAAATTTTCAAGCCCTGACCTTGACTGCTTAAAAATAGGGGCAGCTCAATGAATTCCAGTCCCTGAGGTTTGTTCTAAAAGTCCCAAGTTCAGAGAATCCCAGAATAGTTTAGGCAGGAAAAACACTCAAAGATCATCAAGCCCAAGATTCCCAGAACTGCCCAGGACACCACTTGTCCCCAGTTTCCTCCAATAAATTCCCATTTTCCCCTGTCCTGCTGCTCTGAGCTCTTCTCTTCTTGCCCTGATTTTCTTTTCTCTTTTCTTGAAATCTGCCCAAAGCTTTTTCCTTTTTCTTTTGGAACCTGACGACAATTTGCCCTCCAGCTCTGAGCTGAGTTCTTCTCATTTTCCATGGATCCCAGGCTGAGCCATCTCCAGGGTTTCAATCCTTGACCCCAAATTTTCAAGCCCTGACCTTGGCTGCTTAAAGATAGGGGCAGCTCAATGAATTCCAGTCTCTGAGGTTTGTTCTATAAGTCCCAAGTTCTAAGGGAGATGAAAGCTTCACCTGGCCCAAAGGTAAATGCATAATTTACCTTAAAACCATGACTCCTGCACATAAATCAGGCCCCAAATCTCCCAAGGACAGAGTAAAAAAAGAAAATTTTGGGGTTTTATTGGAAATTCTATGCTCTGATCAACAAAAGCAAACCCCGTTTGGTCCGAAAGTGACCTTGTCCACAGGAGAAATAAATTAAAAAAAAAAAAAAAAAAAAAAGTGAGAGCTGATCTCTGTTTCAAGGCAAATAAAATTTGTTGCAAACACTGTCCAGAAGAGCAGTAAAAAACGGGATTTTGGGGCTGTTTGAAGTCCATTCATTTGTTTTATGTGCACATTTCTGTTTTCTGCTCTCCTCACAACCTCCCCTGTCTGAGTAAAAAACTCTTTTTATTTCAAGCCATCGTGCTGAGATCTCCCCCAGGTGTTTCCAGGTGGGCTCTGCTCCTCTCCCTGCTGGTTTTTCCATGTTTATCCCTGGTTTATTTGGCACTGGAGGCTGTAATGTCCAATTCCATCACTTTTTGAGAGTGTGGGTGTGATTGGGATGGGATGACCTCAATGAGGTGGCCCCATCTCAGGGGATGAAGGTCACCTGGGCTGGCTGAGTGTCCCAGAGGTGGACCTGGTAGCATCTACAGGAGGGTGCAGCCAGGTGGGATTCGGCTTTTATCCCAGGTAACCAGGGGCTGCACAAGTGGAAATAGGCTCAAGTCACACCAGGAGAAGTTCAGGTTGGATATCAGGGACAATTTCTCCATGGAAAGGGTTGTCCAGCCTTGGGAGGTGCTGGAATCCCCATCCTTGGAGGGATTTAAAGCCCTGTGGAGGTGACACTTGGGGACACGGGGGAGTGGTGGCCTGGGAATGGTTGGGCTCCGAGATCTTTAAGGGTTTTTCCAGCCCAAACTGTTCTGTGATTCTCTGAACTTGGGACTTAGAACAAACCTCAGAGACTGGAATTCATTAGCTGCCCCTTGAAAATTTGGGGTCAGGGTGTGAAAATTTGGGATCAGGGGTTGAAACCCTGGAGATGGCTCAGCCTGGGATCCATGGAAAATGAGGTGGACTCAGCTCAGAGCTGGAGGACAAAATAAAAATAAGCTTTGGGCAGGTTTAAAGAAAAAAATTAAAAATCAAGGCCAGAAGAGAAGAGCTCAGAGCAGCAGGACAGGGGAAAATGGGAATTTATTGGAGGAAACTGGGGACAAGTGGTGACCTGGGCAGTTCTGGGAAAGGTTTGGCTCGATGATCTTCGAGGGTTTTTCCTGCCTAAATTTTCTGGGATTTTCTCTGGAATCACGAGGCTGCTCCAAGGACTGCAGGTTCCTTGTTTTACTCTGGAAAAGTAGAAAACTCCAAGCAGGGAGCTCTGGGAAGGGTTTCAGGAGTGGGGGGAGAATTTAAAACACCCCATTAATCATTAATGTGGTTGTTAATGAGCAGATGTGACTTGGTGTCACCTCAGGGATCAGTGTCACCTGTCAGTGACATCCTGAGGGAGACCAGGAAGAGGATCCAGCACTTCCCTTGTGCTGGTAAGAGCCTTATCTCCAATTTCCCCAGCGCTTTTCTCACCTTTCTTCCCCCTTTTGTCCTCCATTCCGGGGGTATTGGAGTGTCCTTGAAGGATCCTGTGAGGGTGGGCAGGGCCTGGGCTGGAATTCCCAGAGCAGCTGTGGCTGCCCCTGAATCCCTGGCAGTGCCCAAGGCCAGGTTGGACATTGAGGTTGGAGCAGCCTGGGACAGTGGGAGGTGTCCCTGCCATTGCAGGGGTGTAATGGGATGATCCCAAATATCCCTTCCATCCCAAACTGGTCTCCATCCCCTTCCCTGCCCTGTTCATGTTCAGCAGAGTTCAGCCCCACAAATAATGGAATGTTTGTTGTAGGAATGAGGAAAAAAATTCTTTTCTTGCTAAATATTCCAAAGGAATTGGTGTCAGTCGCTCCAGGAATGAGCCAAAGTGTTGCAGCCCTGGCTGGATTCCTACAGCGGGAGAGTTGGTTCAAATCCCAGATGGAATCCAATAATGGATTGGATTGGAAAGGCCTTAAATCCCATCCAGTGCTATGGGCAGGGACACCTTCCACTATCCCAGGCTGCTCCAACCCCAATGTCCAGTCTGGCCTTGGGCACTGCCAGGGATCCAGGGGCAGCCACAGCTGCTCTGGGAATTCCAGCCCAGCCAGGAATTCCCAATCTCCCACCCAAATCTTTCCTTTTCATATGGCTTAAAGCCATTCCCTGTGTTCTGTCCCTCCTTTCCCCCCCTTCCTTGTCCCCAGTCCCTCTCCAGCTCTCCGGGAGCCCCCTTAGGCCCTGGAAGGATCTCCCTGGACTCTTCCCTTCTCCGGGGGAGCACCCCCAGAATTCCTAACCTGGTTCCATGATTTTTTTAAGCTGAAAAATGCTTTAAAATGAGGGCAGAGGTTTTTTTTTTTGCCCAGGTCACCAGTGGATCCCTGCTCCTCCACAGATATTCCTTAATCCTGGAGATGGATGAGACAAATTTGGTGTCCAGGACCTGCCCATGGAGAAGGAGGAACAACCCAGGGCTCCTCTCAGGAGCTCTGTAGAATTAAAATGCTCACTGCTGTTCATTGATTTAAATTCCAGCCAGGTCTATTTTCATTTCATAAAATCCAAGGAACAGCAGCAGCAGCAGAGCCCATAAAGGACTCTCAAAAGAGCAGATGCTTTTAAAAACCCACGGATTATTCCCATTTCATGGCTTTTTCAGGAAGCTCCTCATTATTCACCCAGCCCCTTCTGGCCCCAGCTGGACAAATCAAGCAAATCATGATTTGCAGATATAAAGAGAAATAAATGGTGCAGCTTTGCCCCAAAGGTTTTGTTTTTTGTTTTTTGTTTTTTTTTTTAACCGTTTGGTTTTTGTACTCATATGAATATTTATCCCTTGCCAATGCTGCACGTGCTGGAGCACAAATATTGAAGCTCAGAAACCTGGGAGTTGCTGGGTGAGGCTGGATCAGGATTTCCAGAGAATTTAATGCCCTGTCAAGCAGCCAAAGCAGGACAGAGGCACCAGCCTGGAAAATCCCAGCAAATTCTGCAGACAGAGGAGACAACCTGAAACACAAAATCCAAGTTAGTGAATTCCTGAGAGTGGGGACTGGGATTTTCAATTGTAAATCCTCCTGCAAAGCAGGCATGGACACAGAATGCAATAGAAAATTAAATTAATAACAATTTTACACTGAAAGTTACCATCAAAATCCCTCTAAATTAAAATCAGGACTTTCTTGGTAGGGAGTAGATGAAAAACTAATGAGTGCATTATGAGACTCTTTAGAGTTCTGACAAGGGATGAGGGGACAGGACACAGAGAACGGCTTTAAGCTGGAAAAAGGGGAATTCCTGGCTGGGAGGGTGGGGAGAGGCTGGGCTGGAATTCCCAGATTTGCTGTGGCTGCCCCTGGATCCCAAGGCCAGGTTGGATAGGCTTGGAGCAGGCTGGGACAGTGGGAGGTGTCCCTGCCCATGGAATGGGATTTAAGGTTCTTTCTATCCCAAAACGTTCCTGGATTCCATGAAACAGGGATTTTCCTCATTGTACCATGGATACAGCTGTGCAAGGCAGGGTTTGGAATGCACAATTCCAGGATGGATTTGCACACCTATTTTAATTTCCTTCCAAATGTGCAAATGACCTTTTTTTTTCTATTTCTGTCCACGATGGTTTCATTTCACTGGAATAAATCCATTATCCAAGGTGTAACATCCCAATTCCAAGCTTTGGCTGGGAAATTGCTGTTGTCATTTCACAGGGATCACAATCCCTGTGCACTGGAGCTTCCCAAAGCTCCCAAATCCCATCTTGTCTGCGCTTCTCTGTGTCCTGGCCCCCAGGCTCCATTCAGGGAATTCCACATCCAGCTAACAATCCTGGAAATGTGGCTGTAGCGGAGAGTCTGGGAAGAGGTGGAAGTGCTGGATAACATTCCTGTGATGTGAATCCAACAACGGCAACAAACCCAATGGAGAGCAAGCAGAGTCACCACTTTTTATTATTATTATTTATTTTTTATTCCTATTGTTATGATTTTCTAAAATTTTTATTATTATTTATATCTATATTTTATTTTTTATTTTTTATATTTATTGCTGGATCTGGGGGAGAAAAACTCATTATTTGTTTAGCTTGGAATGCAAATTGGAGAGGCCAAACCAGCAGGTGAAGCCTCTGCCTCGGGCCACACATTGGAAATAAATTCCCTGAATTTTCTCCTTGAATCCCACACTAAAGGCCAGGATTTGATCCTCACCGTGAGGAGCAGCTGTGTGGCTCAAACCAAACAAATATCTCACTATCATTTCTCTGTGGATAGCTCCAGAACTTTCCTTTTTCTGTTTCCTAATCCTTAAAACATGAATGTACTTAGGCTAAAAAACTTCATTAAACATTGAGAGCCTGATTTAACTCCGGCCCCGCTTGCTTCCCAAAGATAATTGTGGAAGAGAATGAACCCTGCTCCCTTGGCAGCTTTGCTGGAGATTTTTTCCAAAACTAATAGTGGAATTATGAAAAGAACAGGGAGGGGAAAAAGTAAATTAAATCAAATTGCCGAAGCCTTGGGGAAGAGCTGATGCAAATGAGAGAAGTCACAAAACAACTCCAGTTTTTCTTCTGCGCATCTGGGAAGTCAGAATCCTATAAAAACAATGAAAAAAAATGAGCTGTTAACTCTGGTTGGTTTTTTTTATCAGCCCTTCCCTTTCCCATTAAAGTTATTACCTGCAAAAGTGGGATTTGGGAACGAGCAGCCCGAGTTAATTTTCTCTTCCTGTCACCAGGGATCATCAGCCCCTGGATAAATGGGAATTGTGGGGGTTTAAAAGACTTTTTTGACCTTAAAGTTTCATTTAAAAGCTGTTTATAAGGCTAAAGTAGCTTGATAAGTAAATAAAGCAGGGGAAGAAGGGAGAAGGGCCTGAATACAAATTCCCGTTAAAATCTTTCAATGGAGCCGCCAAGGGGAGGTAGAATCATTCCCTGGATTCCGAGCATCCGATGGAAGCAGCAAGGAAAACAAAGGAGGGGACGTTATTCCAAAGCAGAGATGAGTTTTGGGTGTTCAAACATTCCAAGGATTTATAAGCAAAGGGGAGAAAACAATAAAAAAAATCAGCCATTAGCGGCTTTTGCCTCCAACATGGAACTTCTGGAATATTCCCATTCCAAAATTCCTGTGCTCTCCCTCGGGGATTTAGGATTGTGATGGTCCTCAGTAGATTCTGCTTGAGCATCTCTTTGTTGTTTTTTTAGAGATCCTGGCTCCAAGTTTAGGGGGAATTTTCCCTGGATCTAAAGGTGTATTTTGGTGTGGCTGGAAAGGCCGGACAGAATGTTATTCCAAGGCAGAGATGAGTTTTGGGTGTTCAAACATTCCAAGGATTTATGAGCAAAGGGGAGGAAATGATAGAAAAACCAGCCATTAAAGGCATATTAATGCCTCAAACTTCTGGAATATTCCTGTTCCAAAATTCCTGTGCTCTCCCTCAGGGATTTAGGTTCGTGAGGGTCCTCAGTAGATGCTGTTTGAGCATCTTTTTGTTGTTATTTTAGAGATCCTTCTATGCCTAGCTCCAAGTTTAGGGAGGATTTTCCCTGGATTTAAAGGCATATTTGGGTGTGGCTGGAAGGGCTGGAGAGAACGTTATTCCAAAGCAGAGATGAGTTTTGGGCATTCAGACATTCCAAGGATTTATGAGCAAAAGGGAGGAAATGATAGAAAAATCAGCCATTCGCGGCTTTTTATGCCTCGAATGTGGAGCTTCCAGAATATTCCTGTCCCAAAATTCATGTGCTCTCCCTCAGGGATTTAGGATCATGAGGATCTTCAGTAGATGCTGTCTGAGCATCTTTTTGTTGTTATTTTAGACATCCTGGCTCCAAGTTTAGGGAGGATTTCCCCTGGATTTAAAGGTGGATTTGAGTATGGCTGGGAGGGCTGGAGAGGTCATGGAGATAGAATTATCTTGTCTGGAATGGGGAAAAAATTGGAGAATTTCCAATTATCAATTTCCAAAAATCAAGCATTTATTTCAGATAAAATTGGCTTCCTTACAAAGATAAGAGAAATTATTCCAGGAACAGCAGCAGGTGCCTTGTTGTGACCGTGATCCATAAAAATATGGAGAGTTCATGGGATTTTGGAATGCTTTAGGTTGGAAAAACCCTCTGAGATCAAATCCAGCCATTCCCAGCACTGCCAAGGCCACCACTTATCATGTCCCTGAGTGCCACCTCCGCAGGGCTTTAAATCCCTCCAAGGATGGGCACTTTTCTAAAATTTTATTGGAAATACAATATTTTCCAATATTACATTTTCATTGAGGATCCAGGAGTTTTTTGGGAAGTACAAGTGATTAATGTCAGGGTGATGAGAGGAAAACAGGATATTTGGGAGAGGCAGCTGCACAGATCTCCCTGAGAAAACAGTGGAGATCTGGGATATTTTCTGTCCCAGGGAAAATTCCTGTCTTTAACCCAACAGTTCCCTGCAAAGCTGCAGTCGCAGGAAACTTAGGGAAGCAGGAACATACTCATGTTCAATTTACGTAAAACACCTTGGAAGAATACAAAATCTCCCTGTGCCACCCTAGAATGGGTGGATTTCAGGAATTCTTCCCTCTCAGGGGTTAAAAACTGAGCTGAGTTCTTCAGAGAGGCAGAATGTCCTGCCATTCCCTGGTTTGCATCCCTTTGGGAACACGTTTTCCATCCTCTTCCTGGCTCTGAAGGCTGTGTTGACATGAGTTGAGCACAAACCATTGCTCCCGCCAGGTTATATCCTCCTTTTTTCAGCCATGATGAAGTTTTCCAAAGGCAAATGGCAGTGGGAGGTTGAGTCTGTGCATGCACACTGGATGTCGGGTATATTTTATTTATTTGGTGTTTTGCTGGAATCAAAATTCTGGTGGAGTTTTGAAGCTGTGAGTGTGAATTATTTAAAATCGGTTTTATTTGGGTTTAGGGCAGAACAGCCTGTTCTGGGTGTGGGGAGCTGGTTAATCCTGGGCTTGGCAGACAAAACCTCCACCGGAATGGAGGTAAAAGATCCAGAGAAGACGATTTTTGGTGAAGCCAGACAGCAGCTCCTGGAGTGGGGAGTTAATGGAATTGTGGACTATCCTGATGCCTCAAGTTCCAGCTCCCATGTATTCCAGGTTCTGTGCTGCCCAGGGGTGCAGCTCTGAGCTCACAGTCAGTGTCACTCAGCTCTGCACACAGCAGGGACACAAAACAAATCCTTCTCCTGCTGCACACCAAGGACAACTGGGACAAGTTTTCAGGCCCCAAAGCACCAACAAGGGTGGGCTGAAGGAAGAAAACAAGAAGGATGGGACTGCATCACCCAGAGCTGGAATTGGACAATTCAACCCCAATGTGCAAATGGACCAAAACTTATCAAAGTGTGAGACCTCATGACCAAGTGCCCATTTTGTGTCCATTTTGTGACCATTTTGGGTCCACCTTTGGTGTAGCCCTGGCCAGGCTCTTGTCCTGCCCAAGTAGTGTTCTTAAAGGCTATTTAATAAATATCTACTTCCCAGAAATCCTGGGAATTCTGTGTCCCAGTATTCCAGAGTGGTTTGGGATGGAAGAGACCTTCCAGACCATCTCATCCCACCCCTGGTCTGGGCTGGGACACCTCCTGTAGACCAGGTTGCTTCAAGCGCTGTCTGAGTTAAGACAAGGGTCTTATTGGTTTTATTCATTGTCGTTCCAAGGGATTTCCTATAACAGGAACTTGGGATAGTCTTGTCTCCTGGGACAAGCCCTAAACACTGACTTGGGCTGAGCCACTCTCCTGGGATGGGTCCTGAACAAGAACCTGGGCTTAACATGTTTAGTTTTTAGGATGTGCAAAGAAGAAGCCACCCAACCTCCTGCAACAGGAGGAGACCAGGTTAGTCCTGTCTCCTAAGACTTGTCCTAAATAAGAACCTGGGTTAGTCTTGATTCCTAGGATGGGTCCTACACAAGAACCTGGGTTTGTCCTGTCTCTTAGAACTGGTCCTCTTAGGACAGGTCCTAAATAAGAACGTGGATTAGTCTTGTCTCCAAGCACAGTGCTGAACAAAAACCTGAGTTAGTCGTGTCTCTAGGACAATTCCTAAACAAGAACCTGTGTTAATCTTGTTCTTAGGAGAGGTCCTACACAAGAACCTGGGTTAATCCTGTCTCTAGGACAGTTCCTAAACAAGAGCGTGGGCTAGTCCTGTCTCTAGGACAGATCTCACACAAGAACCTTGGTTAATCTTGTCTCTAGGACTAGTCTTAAACAGGAACCTGGGTTAGTCCTGTCTCTAGAACTGGTCCTAAACAAGAACCTGGGTTAGTCCTGTCTCTAGGACAGCTCCTAAACAAGAATGTGGGTTAGTCCTGTCTCTAGGACAGCTCCTAAACAAGAACTTGTGTTGATCCCATCCCTAGGCCTGGCTCCCCCCTCTAACACCCTCCGTCCCTCGGTGTGTCTCTGCAGACCCGCCCGCAGTGGAGCCGGCGTTCCTGGAGCTGCGGCAGGGCCAGGGCCGCGGGGTGACCATGAGCTGCCGCGTGCTGCGGGCTTACCCCACACGGGTACTGAGCTACGAGTGGCGCCTGGGCGGGCGCGTGCTGCGCACGGGGCAGTTCGACCTGCAGGACTCCACCGAGTTCACCGTCAGCAGCCTCTCCCGGGACTCCTACGGTGTCTACAACTGCAACATCATCAACGAGGCGGGTGCCGGCCGCTGCAGCTTCCTCGTCACCGGTAAGGAGGACTGAGCTTGGAAATTTTTTTTGGATATTTGAAGTGGTTTTTTTGGGTTTTTTTTTGGAAGGAGTTTTAGTCAGTTTGTTTGACTTTCTCAGGGAGAAACGCTCATGGAGCATTTGGGTTTTATTGGGTGAGACTTGGCAGGCCTCAATCAACAAAAGGGCCAGATTTTGAGATTTTGGAATCTCCGGGTTGGGAGTAGCCAAAAGGGGATACAAATAGACTTTACCAAATGTCAGCTCTTGGCTGGATTGGAGGTTGGAGGATTGGAGAAGCTAGGGTGGGAAAAGATGGGAACCAAATTAGCATGTGAAGGGAGCAATAACCAAGTGGAGATCTAATACTAAAAATGGGATAATTTGAGACCAGTGAATGAGAATTTTTTAGCTTTTAAAATGCTTTTAAAATTGTTTTTTTTGAAGGAGTTTTAGTCAGTTTGTTTGGCTTTCCCAGTTTCGCGTCAAAACTCCGCGCATGGAGTGTTTTGGTTTTGTTGGGTGAGGCATGATGATTCCCAGAAAAGGGAGATTCCCAGATTTTGAGGTTTTGGAATCTCCAGGTTGGGAGTAGCTGGAAGGACACAAATGGATACCAAATTTCAGCTCCTGGCTGGATTGGAGATTGGAGGACTGGAGCAGCTGGGTTGGAAAAAGGCTGAGAAGACAAGCCAAAAATGGAAGCCAAATTAGCTTTGAAGGGATCGATAACCAAGTGGAGATCTAATACTAAAAATGGGGTCATTTGGGACCAGTGAATGAGAATTTTGGGGGTTTTTTATGTATAAATATGGGGAAAGTCTGGTAAAAAAATATGTGGTTGGAATGATTTCTACTGCACATTGTGGGATGTGTGCATGGACTGATTCCCATGACATATCCTGGCCAGAATAAAGTTATTCAAGATTCTCCAACACTTAAAAGATGGTGCAGGAGAGTTTCTTTTATTCCTGAATTTCGGTGACAGTGTGGTCTTGGAGGCCCAAGACTTCCTCCAGTTGCCAAAAACATCCTCCTAGGTTGTATCAGCTTGAGGAGTCTTGTTGGGATTGTGATTGGTGATAAAAAAGGCGATTTAGCTCATTTGAATATCAGGATTTCTCAGAAAATGTGAATATTCCTTCTCCTTGCCACCTTTCAAAGTGGTTTTGAGGGAGACCTGAGAGAGTCATCAGGCAGCAAAATTCCACCGTTTGAAGTTGGCACTAAAGTTGGATTTCCTCTTCTATCCAGCTCGGAGAGCGGGGTGGGCACATCACAGGCTCCAACCACTTCTTTGAAAACATAGGGATGCTGGAATTTGTTCCTTTTCTCCAGCAGCAAAGGACTTTGGGAAGATCCTAGATCCCGAAGTTTTTTGGTTTTATCCCAAAACCATCAGATCCCAGGCTGGGGGAGGCTGTGCAGCCCACAGGATCCACCCGTGTTCTGTGATTAATGTAATGGAGCCAAGCTTTGTGTGGCTTTTATCTTGGATCTTGGAAAACCGGGGAGTTGGAAGTCTTGATTTTAACTCCATTGAGACTAATGAAATTAGTTGGAACTGGAAGGCTCTGCTGCCTGATCCTGCAAGGCCCAGTGCCTGCAGCAGTTGTGTCCAAGCCAAGGTGTCCTGATTCCTGGAATCCCATTGGGTGGAGGTTCATCACCCTTCCAGGCTGGTTTTCCAGACTGTTGAGGGTGAAGAACTCTCAGTTCCTCTGCACCAGCTGGGAGTGGGCTCAGTGGGGCCTCAGTGGAGACTCTTGGAGGCCAATGAGGGCAGCCTCAGATGCCGAGAAGAGTCCTGGTTTCTCCAAACCCACACTGGAAGGGGTTTGGAGTCACCTGGGATACTGGGAGGTGTCCCTGCCCATGGAAGGGGTTGGAATGAAAGTATCCTGAAGATCCAAATGTGTCTGGGATTTCTGTCAGGGCTATAGCCCTGTTTCAGCTCTAAATCCTCCCAAAAGCTGCTTGGAAATGAATGATGGGAAAAGAAACCAATAGAGAAGAAATGCAGGATATTGAAAGTAGGAATTCTAGAGGGAAAGATGCCCATCGTTGTTAGGGTTTTATCCCAGTTTGACTCCAGTTACAACCACCTGGACATGGGGTTTTCCTTCTGGAATTGCTGCCAGTCTGGCATCTGGGTTCTGGATTCTGGGTTCCCTGGATTCTGTCACTGCTCAGGAAAATGTTACTGGGACCAGTAGAAAAAGGATGTATTTAATGGCAGAGCTGCAGATCCCCTCTCAGTGGACACCTCCCATACCCATCTGTCTTGGGCATAAAGGAAAAAAAAATTCTCCAGCCCCCAGTTGGTTTTTCCCCTCAGTAAAGTTTGGTTTAGTAGAAAAAAAAGTGGATCTGCTTTCATGTGGAGATTTTTTCCCCATCTTGGACTTATCTAAATCCTTGGAATTGTCCAAGGCCAGGTTGGACAGGGCTTGGAGCACCCTGGGATAGTGTAATTTGTCCCTGCTGTAGCAAGGAGAGAGAGTTGATGAACTTTAGAGTCCCTTCCAACCCAAAACATCCCATGATGGGATTGGCAGGAATTTCACGCAGCACAAATATGGTGGGAACACAGCAGATCCCACAATTCCAGGGATTCTGCTCCATCCAAATGGGATCCAACCTCTCTCTGATCCCATTTAGAGCCTGCTGGAGGTGTTTTCACAGCCACCAACTTCTCCAAATCTTGGGCTTTTAATCCCAAAGGTGGCTCTGAAGGAAACCAGAAAAATTGTTTGGCCTCAAATGAGTAAATATGGTTGAATTTATTAATCAGAATTTGGATCCCAGATGTGAAAATCTGGTTCAATTTATTAATAGAGATTTGGATCCCGGACATGGAAATTTGTTCCAAGGCGATTATTTTTCCAGGACTGTGGCAGTTGGAGTGGTTTTAGCAAACCACAAAACTGAAAATGAGTCCTAAAATGATTTCATGATGTTTTCCTTTTGCCATCCCTCCCTGTGCTCATTTAGGGTTCGTCCCACCCTGCTAACTTACGGTGGATTAAGGATGATGGAAGTAACACTTTGACTTTCCTTAGACTTTTTAATGTTAAAACCCAGTTTATTTAGGAAATAAATTCTTTGCTGCTTTGCTCTTGGAGCAGTGTCTCTGTTGTGCTCCCGAATCTCAGCAGCACAGATGGAGTCAGAGCCCTGGGGAACTGAAAAGACTGAAAAAAACCTGGTGAAATGGTTAAAAAGGAGGCTTGCATTTCACTGGCAATGTGAATAGAGACAAGAAATCAGGCACTTCTTAGGCATGATGGGGAAAAAAAAATCCCAATAAATAACTGTAAGGCAGGAATGTGGCAGTTGTGTGGCGGTTTTGTTTCAGGGGGAATAATGGGCTGTTGTAACCCATTTTTAGCTGGTTTATTTCTGGTTCCTCGTGCAGGAAAATAGAAATGTGCCTGACTGGGGCTGCAGAAAACCATTGGCATGCTCAGAGAAAGCTTTTCAGCGCAGCATTTCAAGCAGCCTGGCTTGAAAGATTTATTCTGACCCCAGAGCCTGCAAAATCTCCTTTTTTTTCTTTTTTTTCTTGTGTATTTGGAGCCAGATTGAAGGAGATGAAAGCCAAATAAATCACACTTGGAAAAGGGGTTAATTTACAGCATCTGGGCCAACACAAGGCAGATGTAACCTGCCAGTCTCTTCAAAATAAATAAGAAGTGACAAGGCAAATTGTGTTTGTGGGGAAGCAGAGCTGAGTTCATGCTCCTCGCAGCTTCACCACCTCCAGATTTTATTCAGGGCCAGATCATATCCAGGGAGCAACAGAAAGTCCATCCCAGGGCTGTGGCTTCGGAAAACCCTGCCAGGGCTGGGAGCAAATAAATCAAACCAGAGCTGTAGGTGACACAGGAGCCTCCCTGAGTGTGAAAAACAAGGATCACTTTCTAGGTAAATTTTAAGAAATAGGTTTACTACTACTAATAAAAAGTTAATTAGAAGACAAAAAAAAACAAAGTGCAGCCGGCCATGTGACTTGGCATTTAGCCAAGTCCACAACCTGCTATTTCAGAGGCTTTCTTTAAATACCCTGTCTATTTTATCAGTCTTGTTGAACATTCATATTTTTCATAAACTAGTTTCCATATTCCAGGAACTGTTTTGCATGGCCCGTCCTTGGGTCCACCATTTTAGAACATGAATGTTTCTGGGCTGTGTCTTCATTATCACCTCCAGCTTGGGCCTTGGGCCCTACTTCCTTCAGATGGGAGATGCTGATAGCTGCTATATCAATAGCAGAGGCTTCTTTACATGTTTATTGGATGTTATTTTAATTATACAGACAGTTTAAGCGTCTTATATAAACAGCAGGGTCTTCTTTACATGTTCACTGGATGTTATCCTGACCAAACAGACAGTTAAAGTACACTGTATTAATACAGCATAACTTTCTAATACAACACATGTAGTATTCATTTCAATATTTGCAAAAAGCCAATCATATAATATATATTTATAACACTGGGGGAAGGAGGGCTGTGAGCACAGGGAGCTGCTGCCGCCCTGCAGCAGCTGCTGAGATGCCAGAGGCTCCTCCAGGACACACCTGAGCCTTGCTGGGTCATGGCCTGGCCTGGCCTGGCCTGGCCAGGAGGGACACCCAGGAACAGATTTTTCACCCTGACTTGGGCTTCTCCAGGCAGGGTGGGCTGATCCCCGTGTTCTGCAGATTCCCAGTTTGTAAAGGAGACATGAAGTGGGATTGTCCTCTTCTTCTTCTTCTTCTTCTTCTTCTTCTTCTTCTTCTTCTTCTTCTTCTTCTTCTTCTTCTTCTTCTTCTTCTTCTTCTTCTTCTTCTTCTTCTTCTCCTCCTCCTCCTCCTCCTCCTCCTCCTCCTCCTTCTCCTCCTCCTCCTTCTCCTCCTCCTCCTCCTCCTCCTCCTCCTCTCCTTCTGTCTTCTTCCTCATCTTCCTCCTTTTCTTCTTCCTCATCCTCCTGCTTTTCCTCCTCCTCTTTCCACTTCTTCTGCTTCATTATCATTATTCTGCATAATTAACCAGGGACAGGACAAGAGGGAATGGCCTCAGGCTACACCAGGGAAGGTCAAAGTTGGATTTTGGGGGAAATTTTTCATGGAAAGGGCTGGCAAATACCACTCGGGGCGACAGTGGAGTCACAATCCCTGGGATTGTCCAAAACTCATGGATGTGGCTCTGGAGTCACAGTGGTGACTGTGGGGGTGGATTGACTTGATGATCCTAAAGGTTTTTCCCTGAACAATTCCAGGATTTTCTGTGCCCCTGGGGAGCCGTTTAGGATTAGGATTACCTACAACTGAGTTTACCTGACAAGTCCTGGTTGAATATTTCTCCTCATTCTGGGAATTTGACCCGCTTGAGCTGGAATTTGCTCTGCTGGGGCTGCCCTGGGCTGAATTTGTCCCCGAAGTTGTGTCCAAAAGGGGATTTTTAGGTTTTTTAGACAATATTTTATTCCTGATCCATTAAATTCTTTAATCACATTCGTGTGGGATTCCTTCCTTAATTTCCACCAGGAATCTCTGTCTACAGTGGATGGGGCTGGCTTGGCAGGGCTAGAGATTTAACATTAAAATTCACTATTTCAATTATTCATCACAGCTCTGGGTAGGACTAACCAAAGCTCCAATGGCATTCTATGGACTTAATTCCTTTTATCAACCAGCTCCTGATCCCACCAGCGAGGGAAGGCAGTTTGGAATATTAATTCCTCCTTGTTCCAGCCTGTGGAATTTTCCTGCCGTGGGATATTGCGTTAATTAATGGGCTCATCTTTAATTATTTACTTTGTCTTACATCACCCTGTCAGTGCTCCCAGCCAAATGCAACATCAAGCCAATCAAGGACTAATTATGGAGGGTTTAATTGTTTAGGCCATGATCAGAGCTTTCCCTTTCCTTGGTGCTCTTGGAAGCTCTTTGGAGCTGGATTGAGAGCCGAGCAAACCTGAAATTGCAAACATTATTTTTCCAAAAGGAATTTTTGGAAATGTTCCATTTCCAAAACAGACAAAACTGACATTCCAAATATCCCTTTCCTTACCAAGACCCCAGGAAGGGATTATCCCCATCCATGGCAGCCTTCAGAAATAACTGAGGTTGGAAAGGACCTTGGAGATGATCCCGGTCCAACCTTGCACCTCTAATCCGTGGGTACCTTGCATCTCCTGCCTTCCCTTCTCCCAGAAAATTGGAATATGAAGAGATGTATGATGGATCATCCCTTCTGATGATCCCAGAATGCCAGAATCCAAAGAGTTCTTTGGAAACTAATTTTTTCTCTAATGCAAAACAACAGTAAGTGCCACCTCAGTGTTTATTACCAGGATTTTGCCTTTGTTCCTGTGCATTTTGGGGGTGTTTTTTAAGGCATTTTTTCCCTCCTCTTCTCACCGCTTTGCTGCTGATGGGAATTGTCCAGTTTGGATTTGAAATGCCTCTCGTCCCTCTCTGTTTCCACCTGGAACAGGGAGAGCTCTGAGGAGAGAAATCCCTAAATTCAAGTGTTGGTTTTGTCACAAACTCCTCAAATCCCAGTTAAGGGAAGGGAGTAATGAATCCATATCCCTCCCATATTCCTGTGACAGGCAGGTCATTGTTTCCCAGGTTTTTCCAGCCCTTTTCTGATTCTTCTCACTGCCAAATCCATGCAGAAACTTCAGGATGCAGAAATTCTTCATCCTGCTTTGGTTTCTCTCTAATAAAAAGCATCTTTTCGACCTTTCCAGGAGGATAACACATGGAAATACTTTTGTTTTCCAGGTTTTCCCTGATTTTTGGATATTTTAAGTGGCAAAATGGAGCACAGCACACCCTGGATTGGGTTTGCCCCCACCCCATTTCTTACGGATGGGGCAAGGATCTTGTTCCATGAAAGATCTTGGAATAATGGAATGGTTTGAGTTGGAAAAGACTATAGGAAGAGACATTTTTAATAAAGCCTGGTTGCTCCAAGCCCCATCCAGCTTGGCCTTGGACAATTCCAGGGGTGGAATATCCACCCTATCCCTTGGTAAACCCTCTCTGTGGATTTAAGTCAATGTGAACTCAGATTTAGAGGATTTAGGAATGTTTTGTCCTCTCTTTAGGAAAAAATTCTTAGTTTTTCCCACATTAATGAAAGATGAAGGCTGGAATGTGCTGGTGTCCTCTCATTTTTCCTACTCCCTGAGAGATTCCCTTTCCTTGCCCTGTCCAAACCGCAGCTAAGTGATTCCCTGTAAGATCAGGGATCTCTCCAGCTGCTTGGTTCAGGAATTTCTGCCTCAGTGTTTGTTCTGCTCCTAGTAGCACTGCGGTCCTCAGCATGGAGCTGGAATAATTTCCAAATTTCCAAATTCCCAGAGAATCTGTGGCTGCCACTTGTGTGAGCTTTAAAATCCCAAATGGAGCTGCAGTAGTGGTGAAAAAAAAAATCAAATCCTTTTCCATTCATCTATCAGGAAAAGGGTTTTTTATTTTAATTAAAAACCTTGGAGATCCCAACAGAGCATCTCCTAAAAATGTCCAGCAGGAAAGATCCTTTCCAAGGCACACAGAGCCATGGGAATTGTTTCCTGCTGAATTCCCACACAGTTTTGGAGGATTGGGATGAGCAGGAGTTTTGCCAAGCCCTCAGCAGCAGATTCTGTCCTGCCCTAAAAACTTGACCGAGGCAACTTAAACCACAGGTGGGAAAGTGGGACAGGCAATTCCCACTGGGAAACAAGCATTTTTCATGGATCTCCTGGTCCAGTGCCCAGCAAAGGCAGTGGCTCTCAGCCAGCAAACATCTGCTTGGGAATTATTCCAGAGTCTGGAAATCTGGGATTTTTACTTCGTCAGAGGAGCAGGCAGACAAATTTTAGGGAATGGGACAAGGTGGGATTGCTGGATCTCAATCCTGCTTTTCCTATCAGCACCAAGGACAGGAAAATAAAATTAATTCAGTCCATTCCAAGGCTGAAGGATTGAATTCCAGGATGAAGGGAGAGGGTGGCTGAGGTTTTCCCTCTGCTCCAGATTTCTGAATCCTTCCTGCGAGTGCCCTCAAGGGAGAAGAAAAATAAAGGGATTTCACTCCAAAAAGTCATTGCTGGATGTGATCCCAAATTCCAGACAGATCTGGGTTGGAAGAGACCTTAAATCCCATTTTTTTCCACCCCTTTCCATGTCCAGGGACACCTCCCACTGTCCCAGGCTGCTCCAAGCCCCAATGTCCAACCTGGCCTTGGGCACTGCCACAGGTCCAGGGACAGCCACAGGGATGGGGAATTCCTTGGAAATCTGCATTTCAATCTGTTTCTGGTTGCAATTTGCTTTGGTTTCTCCCTCTAAAATGATTCTGTGTGGGATGTGGGATTATGGGCTGCCTCTGGAGTGGCTGAAGCAGCCAAGAGTCATTGGATTTGTCAGGAATTTGGGGAGCCCACAGCTGGGAAGGGACAGGGATAAGGAGGCTGAATGCCAAGAGGGGAGAGCTGCAGCTTCCTGGAAAACCCCAAGAAGTTCGGGAAGCCTTGAGGGGCCTGGTTTGAGCTGGGATCCGTGGATGGAGCCTGGGTGGGCAAGGGCAACTCCAGGTGTGTGGGATTCCCTATGGGAATGCACTGGAATGCTGAGATTCCCATGGGCTAGAGACAATCCAGGGGCTGCTCCTGTTCCTTGTGTTTCTCCAAAGATTCCACAGAGCTGCACCCTGTCCTTGCTGCCTTTCTCTGTGCTCTGGTCCGGATTTCCCAGGAGCTTCCCCATCTCCCCCCGTCCTCAGAAGCCACATTTCCCTTCCTGTGCCTGTGGTGATCTGTTATTATTGATTATTTAATTGATTATTTACAATTCCAGTCCTTTCCCTGCCTTTCCTTCAGGAATCAGATGTTTGGTGCTCCCTGAAAAGTGACACCACTTCCTCCTTCCTCCCATGCCATTCCCATGGGATTTCTGTGGGATCTCCCTGGGATTTCTGCAGGATTCCCATGGGATTTCTACGGGATTCTAATGGGATTTCTGTAGCATTCCCACTGGTGACACATGAATTGTCACCTCCACCCTGAGCCAGGGATTTCTTTGGAATTGTGGACCTCATTCCTTGAGGAATTGCTTCCACACCTGTAGTGTGTATAAAAAATGAAGGCGTGGAATGCTGGCAAGGTTTGGATATCTAGGAATGGGAACTTCCCAAATCTCCCCTATCCCAGATTCCTATCCCAGGAATCTCCTGCTCCTGCTAAAACTGGATTGATTTATTTATCCCTCAAGGCAGCACCACGTGGCTCCAAATTTCGGGAGATGGAGCTGAGGAACACCTCAAGTTCAGCTCCTGGGGTCAGGATCGGTGGGATTTGGAATTGCAGGAAAAGAGGAACGGGAGCTCTTGCATGGCTCAGCCAGCAGATGTCACATTTGGGTATCTCTGGGGAGGAGTTTGATCCTCGGGAAACACCCCAGGGAAAGCAAGGAACCCGGGAAGGGCACCTGGAGAAGGAATCTCATGGGTGCCACTGGAGCATTCCACGTTTTCCTTTCTTTGGGATGCTGGTTCCTGTGCCTGTAATGTGAACCTCTAAACCCACTGGAGATGGACAGATCTCGGATAAATTGAAATTTGTGCCTTGATCAGGCATTAAAAAGTTCATTTTATTCCCAAATCATCTCTTCCCTGCAAGTTCCAATATATTAATAATTCTATAAATATTTTAGGAAGAGATTTTTCTGGGAAGGGTGTGAAAATCTCATCCCCAAGTTCCCAGTGGGAGCAGCAGGTTTGGGGTTGTCTCTCCCTGGAATTCCTTGGAGCAGCTGCATCCTCCTCCACCTG
This sequence comes from Sylvia atricapilla, assembly GCF_009819655.1. Classification (NCBI taxonomy): domain Eukaryota; kingdom Metazoa; phylum Chordata; class Aves; order Passeriformes; family Sylviidae; genus Sylvia; species Sylvia atricapilla. The sequence continues at coordinate 35,254,462 of NC_089145.1, read as the reverse complement.
TTGGGGGGGATTATTTATTATTAGTATTTTAATATTATTAATATTTTGTATTTATATTTTTATATATTTGGGTGTATTTTATATTACTATTATTAATATTTAATATTTTAACTCTTCCCTGTGCTGAAATATTTTCAGCTGCTCAGTCCAAACAGTTCCAAACCTTGGAAGTCACTCCCAGAGGATTAAAGGAAGGTGACACCTGTATGAACATCCTTGAGGTCCCTTCCAACCCAAATAATTCCCCAGTTTTCAGCTTCTGTGGTTATGGGGAGGCTGGAGGTGACTGGGATGATCCAGCTGCAGGATTGAGATGAGGAGCAGATCCAGGAGGAGACAGATGTGGCCTGTCCCAAATGCCAATGAAGAACAAAACATCTTCTCTCTCTTCCTGAAGCCCTTCCGTAAAATGGAGACCCTGAAATAAAGCAGAGCACGGGAAGGGGCAGCACTTTCCATAAACTCCCTGTCCCCCACTATTTTATATATCCCAAATAAACCACTGTGATCTCACAGTTAAATGCAGCGTTTTATTTGGGATTTATGCTCTCCCAGCAGTTTAAAGATGGAAAGGGCTGGAGCGGAGGTTGCCAAAAAGGGGGAGCATTTATAAATCCCTGATTTTATTTCCTTTTCCTACATGTGATGAAGTGGGAGCTGATCTGCTCAGCACAGCCAGCTCCTGTCACCAGGAGTGCCACAAACATGGGACAGAGCTGCTGCAATTCCCATCAAACTCCAAGGAATTGGCAGAATTCAGTGGGAAGATGAGGAAACAGATAAGGAAATGATTCCCTGAATGCTCCATGTCCACACAGGGCTGGGTGCCAGTACCAATCCCACCCTCTGGGATGTGGGACATTCAGGGACAGAAGGTTTGGGGCAGCTGTGGCATTGCTGAGATCCCTGTGCTGCTCTGCTGTCATTGCAGTTGGAATTTGCAGCACCCAGTCCAGCAACATTTCCTTTCAGGAGTTATTTCCCTCAGGGATAAATGACCGAGTGATTCCAGTGAAATACAGGAAGAGGAATCCTGGCTAATCATTTTCCCTAAAAGGAACCAGCTGAACCTTTTTCCTTTTATTTTAAAATCTAAAGAAAACTCAAGTCTTTAAAAATTAAAAAATGTGGAATCCAAGGATGCAGATTTTTACAGGTGCAGCTTTTATGGGCTACAAATGGACAGCTGAGGAAGTCAGGTGTCAGAAACAGCTGGTCCTGAGCCACATTTATTGTCTGAGATCTGCAGATGAAAGAGACAGGAACACTTCAGGCAAAGTTGGGCTGAGGAAGCCACGGAGCCAACAATGAAATCCTCTGGAAAAGGGGAAAACAGCTCTGGGGTTGAGGGGCGGGGTGGGGTATGATCACCAAGAAAGGGATCTTTTTTATCAGAGTGAAATCCAACTCCAGCACCGGGATCTGCTAAAAACTGGAGAACTGGGATAGGAACCACTCTGCCTGGATTTCCATCCCAAGGGATGATAAACAATGATCTTGGAAGATCTGGATTAGGACATTTTGGTCTGTTTGGTAAATAAATGGGAATTTGGGGGATTGCAGAGCTGGGAGGGGGATGTTGTTTCCTTGCTTTGAACAACTTGAAACCCAGGGACAAAGAGAGGGACTTTGGATAAAGGTCTGGAGTGTCAGGATAAGGGAAAATCGATCCACTTCCATTCAGGAAAATTCTCCAGCTTTTAAATCCGAGTTCAGCTTGGGATGGGGCAGCTGCAGTGACTTCTCTGTTTGCTTGGTTTCCCTAATTCACTGTCACAATGACTTCATCCCCTTTTTGACCTTACACTGGTGAAGGGCTGGTGGGAAATGTTTGGATGCACTGCCTGGAGGGACTGAATGCTGCACAACAAATGTTCATGACTGAAAATGTTCACCTGGAAAAGAAAAGGCTCCAGTGAGAGCTCAGAGCCCCTTGCAGGCCTAAAGGGACTCCAGGAGAGCTGGAGAGGGACTGCGGACAAGGGATGGAGGGACAGGACACAGGGAATGGCTTTTAGCTGGAAAGAGGAGGTTTAGGTGGGATATTTGGAAGGAACTTCTGGCTGGGCTGAAATTCCCAGATTTGCTGTGGCTGCCCCTGGATCCCTGGCAGTGCCCAAGACCAGGTTGGACATTGGGGTTGGAGCAGCCTGCGACAGTGGGAGGTGTCCCTTGGACAGTGGGAGGTGTCCCTGCCATGGCAGGGGTGGAACTGGGTGGGATTTAATGTCTCTTTAACCCAAACCATTCTGGGATTCATCCTCCCTTCATTTCTCTTCTAAACTTTGGCCAGTGTTGCTCTGGTGGGATGGTGGCTGATTTGAGGAGGTTTGCCTGAATCCCAGGCTGGGTCAGGCTGGAGGGAACCTCAGAGGGTCCCTGGTGCCACTCCCTGCTCCAGCAGGGCCATCCCAGGGCTCAGGGCACAGGGCTGTGTCCAGGTGGCTCTGGAATATCCCCAGGGAGAAGACTCCAGCCCCTCTCTGGGCTCTGCTCAGGGCTGGGCACTGCCCAGGGCAGAAGTTCTGCCTCCTTTGCTGGGGAATTCCTGGGATCAGCCCCTGACCCAGGGGCAGACAGGGATACTCAGGGGTACTCAGGGACACCAAGGACACCCAGGGACACCCAAGGACACCCAGGGCTGAAGGCCCCTCTCAGTTGGGGCTCCCCTCCAGGCTGAGCAGCCCCAGCTCCCTCAGCCTTTCCTGGGCACGGGGATGCTCCAGCCGTTCCTCATCCTCACATCCCTCCTCTGGAGCAGATCCAGGAGCTCCAAGTCCCTTCTTCCCAAGTGATCCCAGAGCTGGGCACAGCATCCCCACAAACTCTGGGCCACCTGGGCTTTGGGATGGGAGGCCCATTAGGAGCTGAGATTCCAGAAACCTCCCTGGGAAGCAGTCCTGCCATCCCAGCTCAAAATGTTTTCCTACCCCAAAATCTAAGCCTTCCCAACCTTCAGGCTCCTGACCATGAACTGAACTCTCTGTGTGACACAACCCAACTTCTGCTTCCATTAAAAGCTCTGGGAAGCCTCGGAGAAAACCAGCACAAAAACGTCCTCACATCCCTCCACTGGATCATATCCAGGAGCTCCAGGTCCCTCCTGTCCCAAGGATCCAGAGCCAGGGGCTCTGGGGACAAGGGACATTTCCCAGTTCCCTGTAACTCCCACACTTCCAGCAGCCAGTTCTGCTTTCCCTGCTCTCCAAACCATGGCCCCACTTCCCAAAGTTTACAAAGAAGCTCTCCGTGCTGAGCCATTGAATTTCCAACCTCTCCATTCCCAGTGTTGTTTTCACAGGCATTTGGGATAATGCAGCTCTTCAGGATGCCTCATTATTCCCCCAAAGGTGCTGGTACTGTTCAAGTGCCCCTCTTGTGACAAGTGCCTCATTATGGCTCCTCTCGGGCCCCCCCCCCCCCCCCCGAGATCCCATAATATCCACCAGCAGTGGGAGTGGGAAGAGAATAATTTGCATCCAGCATGAGCTTTTCACTATTATTCCTACTTCCCAGGAACGAGGAAAACAAATTGTCTCGACCGCTGCTCCCTTTTTATTCCTGTTTTTCCAGCAGCGGTTTTGCTTTGCTCTCTCTCCTTGGAATATTTTTGTTTGTTCCTCCACTCAGGGCTAATTGAAGGTGCTCCTTTCCCAGGCAATTGGGAAGAATATCTTGGCTAAAAGGCCTTTTTTATCCTTGGGAAAGAAAAGTGTGGTTGGAGAGAAAAGCTGGTTCAGTAAGTGCCACCTCAGTGTTTATTCTCAGGATTTTGCCTTTGTTCCTTTCTATCTTCGGGGGTTTTTTTAAGGCATTTTTTCCTCCTCTTCTCACTGCTTTGCTGCTGATGGGAATTGTCCAGTTTGGAATTTGAAATGCCTCTCGTCCCTCTCTGTTTCCACCTGGATCCTGGAGAGTTCTGAGGAGAAAAATCCCTAAATTCAGTGTTGGTTTTGTCACAAACTCCTCAAATCCCAATTAAGGGAAGGGGCTAATGAATCCATATCCCTCCCATATTCCGTGTGACAGGCAGGTCATTGTTTCCCAGGTTTTTCCAGCCCTTTTCCAATTCTTTCCACTGCCAAATCCATGCAGAAGTACAGATGGAAGTAGAAACTTTAGGAAGTGAGCTGGCTGCAGTTGGATCTCAGTGCTTGGATTTTAGGGATGAGGGGCTGGCTGCAGTTGGATCTCAACCTTTGTATCATGGGAATGAGAGGTTGGATTTCAAATCTTGGATCCTAGGAATGAGGGGCTGGATCTCCAACCTTGGATCCTGGGAATGAGGGGTCAAATCTCAACCCTTAGATCCTGGGAAGGAGAGGTGGCTGCAGTTTGATCTCAACCCTTGAATCGGGGAATGAGGGGCTGGATCTCAAAGCTTGCATCCCAGGAATGAGGGACTGGCAACAGATGGATCTCAACCTGATGGTCCTGGGAATGAGGGATGGCTCCAGTTAGAACCCTTGGATCTGGAAATGCCCAGCTGAAGTTATTTCCCAATGATTTCCGTCCTTTTCCTGCTAGATGGGTGAACTCTTGGCTGGTTGAGTTCTCCCCTGGCTGCCTGGCCATTCCATGATTTCCTCTTTCCCTAATTCCACCCTTTTCCTACAGGAAAAGCCTATGCCCCGGAATTCTACTATGACACGTACAACCCGCTGTGGCAGAACCGGCCGCGGGTCTATTCCTACAGCCTGCAGTGGACACAGATGAATCCCAACGCCGTGGATCGGATCCTGGCCTATCGCCTGGGAATCCGCCAGGTGAGAATGGAATCCCTGGGTGGGATTCGCCTGGGCCATCAGGGAATTCTGGCTTTTTTTATTTTATTTTATATTTTATTTCATTTAATTTCATTTTTACTTTATTCTATTTTTATTTTATTTTATTTTTACTTTCCTTTTTAAAATTTCACTTTATTTTAATTTTTATTTTTGTTTTATTTTACATTTTAAACTTTATTTTATTTTACTTTTTATATTTATATTATTTTATTCTACCTTTATTTTCATTTTATTTTATTATTTTACTATGTCTTTATTTTTTATTTAATTCCACTTTGTTTTTATTTTGCTTTTTTATTTTATTTTACTTTATTCTACTTTTATCTGATTTTAATTATTTTATTTAATTTCATTTCATTTCACTTTATTTTACTTCATTTGCATTTTTTAGATTTTATTTATCTTAATTTCATTTTATTTTACATTATTTTACTTAATTTTAATTTTTAAATTTAATTTTTATTATTTTTAGTTTACTTTATTTTGTTTTATTTTATTTTATATTTTCCAAGTCCATTCCTGCAATGCATTTCCAAGTCCACTTTGACCACCACATCCTCCTCCAGCTCATCCTTCTCCATTTGCCTCCTTCCCTGGGAGCATCCAGTTCATATTTTTCAGGAATTTTGACAGTGTCTCACTGAGCTTTGCCTTCAAATAATCACCCAATGGATTAATCCCAAAAATCTTTCTTAGGCTGTTCAGCACGTGGAATAATAATTTGGGCGGGGACATCGAGGGGACGGATTCAAATGGGTTTTCCATAGGGATATTTTGGAAAATATAAGGAAGAGAATTGTTCGTTATCCCACAGATTCCCCACTGGGATGAGTTTTGGAAAAACAAATCTTTAATTTTAATGTTTTATTTATTGGGATTTGTACCCTGGGACATGCCCAGGGAAGGGCTCTGGTGCCTGGAGAGGGCTGGAGTTGGGATCTTCCTGAATCCAAGGAATTTGTGGTGAAAACAGGAATATTTAACCCATGTTTATGCAACTCCTGGCACAAATCTGCTCCAGGATTACCAGGCCTTGGGAAGAATCAGGAAACCCTGGAAGGAACTCGCTGAAGGAAAGGAATTTCTAAAGGAATTAATTGCATTAGCAATTTCAGCTGCTTTCCCCATTTAATTTTAGTTTCATTTTAACCATCTGTTTACATAATTAATGGAGTTAATTACAGCCAGCCTAATCCAAATATTCCCGTTTTTCCTCTCCCAAGCCCCATTTCGTTGAGAATTCTATCCCAGCCTCTCCTCACCCTCCCAGCCAGGAATTCCTTCCCAATATTCCTGTCTCAGAGAGGAATTTGGGGCTGGGAAAGCAAGATACAGGGAAAACCTCAGGCATTCCATGCATTGATTAAGGAGAATTAAAAAAAATATCCCATCACAGATAATATTATATAAATATTATTTGTTGAAATAATTAAGCTTGGGTTAACAACGAAACAGAGAAGCCAGGAGGGGAGGGAAGAAGAGCCACAAAAACAGGGAATTGTCACAAAAATAGGGAATTGTCACTTTTCTACCTGCGGAGTGAGAATGGAAAGATAGGAATGTGGGAACTGAAGTCCCCCAGGAGAAATGGATTTATTGGGGCACATTTCAGACCCTGCCTGAGGAGAGGGAATTCGGCAGATTCCTTCTCTCAGGATCATGGGGATCACATCTGCTCCAGAGGGGAAGATATTTACAAGCTGGGAATTCTCAGAAAATCCATTGGATTTGCCCTGGGACATGAAAAATAGCGGAAGTTTTCTTCAGAACCAGTCACAAAACTTGTATTTTTAGCAATAAATTCAGTGAGGGAGGAGAGAGTTGGAACTCCACATTTTTACTGGAATATTCCTCATGTTGTTCCCATCAAGGATTTTAATCTTTCCCTTCTGATGGAATATTTTCTGTCCCAAAGATTTCCCTGCACGCATTGATTTTGGAAATCTGAAGAGGCTTTGTTTTGTTTTTTTGGTTGGTTTTTTTTTGGGTTTGTTTTTTTTGTTTTGTTTTGGTTTTTTGTGGGTTTTTTTTTGGTTTGGTTTTTTTTTTTTTTTTTTTTTTGGTGGAATGAGAGAGGAAGAGTTTGGCCAAAAATAATAATAATAAAAAAGAGATTGTGACATGCAGGGACACTTTTTTTTTTTAATTGATGTTCCTGGCTTTGTGAAATTAAATTAGAGCAGGAATGGTTGTGATTCCCAGTTTCCACTTTTCAGGGCTGATTCCTCCTGTGCTGCTTCTTCACAGCTCTGAGGCTGCATTTGCAAACAGCAAGGTGAGGTTTGGGCCAGGCCCGTTCCTGGTGGCATAAAACTGGCTCTAAGCTTCAGATGGATCAGGGAAATATTTGTGGATCATGCTGGAAATTCAATTTCTGCTGATTTTGTCTTTACGAGCTCAGAGCTGGTAGTTGGAACTCCTGTGGGGAAAGGCTGGGAGAGCTGGGAATGTTCACCTGGAGAAGAGAAAAATCCAGGGAGAGCTCAGAGCCCCTGCCATGGCAAAAGGGGCTCCAGGAGAGCTGGAGAGGGACTGGGGACAAGGGATGGAAGGACAGGACGGGGGATGGCTTCAAGCTGGAAAAGAGTTGATCATATGGGATACTGGGAAGGAATTCCTGGCTGGGAGGGTGGGGAGGGGCTGGGCTGGAATTCCCAGATTTGCTGTGGCTGCCTCTGGATCCCTGGCAGTGTCCAAGGCCAGGCTGGACATTGGGGTTGGAGCAGCCTGGGACAATGGGAGGTGTTCCAGGCTAGGGTTCTGGGATGTTTGATGGGAACAAACTGTCAGGAATGGGGAGAAGAGGAATTGCAGAGTTCAGAAACTCTCGGAGCCCAGGCCAGGCACAGAAAGGTCAGAGTGGTTGAGTTTTCCACTGGTGAAGTCGGGAGAAATCCAAGAATTCTGAAGAGTGAAGGAGAGAGAAATGATTTAGTATCTGAACATAATAAATGTCTTGGGAAAGGGAAGGAAGAGATGGATTTGAGGGTTCTGAGGGGATTTTGGAGACCTGGGAAGGACTTGGAAAATCAGGGAGGAATCAGATGCTTGGTCAGGGAAATGCAGTGTGCAAGGCCAAGTTGGACATTGGGGTTGGAGCAGTCTGGGACAGTGGGAGGTGTCCCTGCCTATCCAGGATGGGATTTAATTACAGCCATATGGGGAATCAGCCATAAAATTTACGTGTGACACCATCAGAACCTCTGGTGTGGCTCCTAGAGCACCTCAGGAGGTTCCAAATCCTCCTGTGTGGAGGTTTAATGGAAAAGGGGCTGGAAGGGATCCACCAGGATCACCGAGTGCAGCTCCTGGACTTGTCTTTGAGAGCCTTTGGGCTCTGTGGGTTTCCTGGTGGGACCTCACTCCTCCTGCCACTAGCACACTGAGATTTTCTTTTGGGATTTATTTGGTGTCCAAAGGAATCAGCCATAAAACTGGGACGTAGGACACTGTCAGGACACCTGGTCTGGACCCTGGAGCAGCTCAGGAGGTTCCAAATACTCCTGCATGGGGCATTCATGGAAAAGGGAATGTGGAGCACAGGGAATTTCCATTCCTCAGGGGCTCTGCTGACCTCCTTTATTTGGAGCTCCCTGGAGCTGAAGGATGGGGACAAACTTGGGGTCCCCTCTGGGAATTTGGTCACCCTCAGCTTTCTTGGGAATGTGCCGAGGTCTGCACCAAGATATTCCTGCACACAAGGGACATTTTCCCATCTCCTGAAGAGCCCTCTGAAGGATATTCCAGTAATGCATTTCTTGGAGGCATTTTTGCATTTCATTTTTGCATTTTGGTGATGCATTTTTGGATTTGGCTTCGGAATCAGTGACCCAGATTCTTCCAGGGTTTTTTTTCCTTTTCCAAGCATCTTTGTGTGTATTCCTTAGTCAGCCTTTGGAGACACCAACACTCTAGGAGCTGATCTTATTAAGTGTCCAACTGTGGAATATTTAAGTTGGAAAACCCCCCTCAGACTAGCAAATCCAACCATTCCTCAGCACTGCCAAAGCCACTAAAAATCCATGTCCCCAAGTGCCACATCCAGACTTCCAGGATGACAGCTCCAGCACTTCCCTGAGCAGCTTGTTCCAAGAAAATGTTTTCCAAGACTGTAAAAAATGGTCCCAAGTTGTTGGATTATTCCTTTTTGTGACTGAGAGATGGGGTTCTTGAGAGGCGTTTTAAAGACTTTTATTCTATTTTTAGTTCCATATGAAGGGCGAGATGGTACAGATGTTATAATTCATGTCATTAAAAACAGAAGTTAAACTATTCTTTAATTATAATACATTACAAGCATTTTTTAGTCTATTAACTTTTGCCACACTACTAATGTTTTAAGACAGTAATCTAAAAATACCCTTTGTAAATCTTGATATAATACAGTTTTCATAATTTTATTTCTCCAAAATATCTAGTCTGTTTGTAAAATCATCTTTTGAAACTTGAATTTCTAGTTCTATTTCTCTCTCAGCAATGCCTGTCCTATTCCATGGCATTTCCAAGTCAGCGTATTTTATCTCAAAATTCACACAAGATAAAATTCACGTATTATGTGGATCTTCTGTCAAACTTTAAAAATTCCTCACAAATCTGTTTCCCACATCAAATTTCCTTCAGAGGGTTTCCCTGCTCCTGGAAGTTTATCCACCCAGACAAAACCACTTTTTGGATTTCCCCTTCCAGCTCTGGCCTCACACGGCTCACCTTGGAGCAGCCGTGAATATCCTGGTGTTTTTCCAGGAGTTTCACCTGGACATCCTGGAGCATCTCCCTACCTGCAGCTGCTCCAGCCACTTCTGGCATCACGTGGAGATTTTTTCTTCCCACACTTTCCTTGTCCCCAAAATCAGATTCCCATCTTTTTCCCAATAAATGACAACATTTAGTGACTTCCCAGCATCTGAGGAGTGCCGGGCAGGTGTTCAGCTCTCTGATATTTCCTGTCAGCGGGATGAAAGCAAATGGAGCCAAGGAGATTTTTCCAGAGCAGGAAAGAAGGGAGTGCAGCTCTGATCTCCATGGTGGCTGCTCCCAGCAGGTGACAGTGGGTGACAGCCTTGTCCCCACAGCCGCCGTGACCTAGAAAAGGAACAGCTCCGCCGTGAGGGAGTCATCAAAATTCATCTGCTCCCTGTAAACCAGAGAGAAGCTTGTTCCAGCTTGTTCCATAAAAGATTCAGGCTCCCAAATTTGCTTTATTCCCAGCCCTGGGAGCTTGCAGTGGGTTGGGAATGGGAGTCTCTTCAAACCAGCCCCAAGCAGGATTGCAGAAAATCACAGAACCTCCAGTTCAGAGCTGGGAGTTTCCAGTACCCCAAGGCGTTGTAGGAATTAAATCCTACTTTTTTGGGTGTCCTGGGCTCCATTGCTTTTCAATTATTTCCATATTTTTCAACCCGGGTTTATTGGTGTTTCCCAAGTTTGGGAAGGAGCTCCTGGAATTATGGCTCCATCTCCAGCGCTGGGTTGGTTTTGCAAGTGGGAAAACCAAAGTTGGGTGTGGCAGATCCTGAATCTCTTCATATATCAATATATTTATATATTTACTATTTATATTTTTATTTTTATATTTTTATATTTGTATATTGATATTAGATGTATTTATAATATTAAATATAATATTTAAATAATATATAATAATATATCATATTATTTATAGATCATTATTTATATTAATATTTATTTTATATATTTATTTTATGTATATATTTGTATATTTCTCTGGCCTTTCCTCCTGGTCACCCTTTGGATTGGGTGGATTTTTAACGTCTGCTGTCACTCAGTACTGAGCAGGGGCAGGTGGATTTAAATACCCGGGAAAAGGTTCCTGGGAAAGCTGAGTGGTCACTGACTGGAAAAGGGAGGCAGGAATTTTGGCACCACAGAACAGATCCCATAGCCCTGGACAAAGGGAGTGAGGATACATATATTGCCTTTCTGATTAAAGAATCACAGAATCCCAAAATGTTGTGGTTTGGAAGCCCAAATCCCATCTCACCCCTGCCATGGCAGGGACACCTCCCACTCTCCCAGGCTACTCCAAGCCCCAATGTCCAACCTGGCCTTGGGCACTGCCAGGGACCCAGGGGCAGCCACAGCTGCTCTGGGAATTCCAGCCCAGCCAGGAATTCCTTCCCAATATCTCACCCATCCTGACTTTCTCACGGTTTGAAGCCATTTTCCCTTATCCTGACACTCCAGACCTTTATCCAAAGTCCCTCTCTTTGTCCCTGGGTTTCAAGTTGTTCAAAGCAAGGAAACAACATCCCCCTCCCAGCTCTGCAATCCCCCAAATTCCCATTTATTTACCAAACAGACCAAAGTGTCCTAATCCAGATCTTCCAAGATCATTGTTTATCATCCCTTGGGATGGAAATCCAGGCAGAGTGGTTCCTATCCCAGTTCTCTAGTTTTTAGCAGATCCTGGTGCTGGAGTTGGATTTCACTCTGATAAAAAAGATCCCTTTCTTGGTGATCATACCCCACCCCGCCCCTCAACCCCAGAGCTGTTTTCCCCTTTTCCAGAGGATTTCATTGTTGGCTCTGTGGCTTCCTCAGCCCAACTTTGCCTGAAGTGTTCCTGTCTCTTTCATCTGCAGATCTCAGACAATAAATGTGGCTCAGGACCAGCTGTTTCTGACACCTGACTTCCTCAGCTGTCCATTTGTTGCCCATTAAATCTGCATCTGAAATATTTTGCTTGTAATTCCACATTCCTTATTCCCAAAGACTTAAGAATTTTAGTTTCTAAAAAAAAAAAGAGGGAGAAAGATAATTTTTTCATTGTATGTTTCACAGAAAGCCTATTACACAACATGATAAACATTATAAAATAATAGAATAATAAAAATGAATGGGAGGAGCAAGTCCAGGAGGATTGCTGATATAATCCTGCAGGAAGAAAGTCGATTACATGCCCAGGATTGTTCTCCTGGATTAGGAATGGTTTAATTGGAAAAGATTGTGCCCACTGTTAAATGGGCTTTAGAGCAGAAAAGTAAGAGAAAGAGATTCATTGAGCAACTGCCAAATCAAGGAATCATTAATTCTCCTTAGTTGGAGGGATCCCAAGGATCACCCAGCCCAAACCCTGTCTCTGCAGACACCTCCAACAATCCCACCCTGGGCATCCCTGGCAGTGCTGTCCAAAGACGACTCCTGGAGCTCTGGCAGCCTCAGGTCTGTGCCCATTCCCTGGAGAGCTTTTCCAGTGCTTATTCCACCCTCTGGGGGAGGAGCCTTTCCCTGAAATCCATCCTTGACCCTCCCTTGACACATCTGAATTTCCTCCTGTGCTGTTTCTGGTCCCTCAGAGCAGAGCCCGGATCCCACTGGGGACACTTTGGGTCAGTTTGTCCCTGGCTCAAGCCGAGCCTTGCCTGCCCAGTCTGGCCTGGGTTTGAGCTGTTGGTCCCAGCTGGATCCTCAGGAGCTGGGAACAATCTCTGCAGGGACCAGCTCCACACGGAAAGACACGTCAGGGTTTGGGCTTCTGGTGATTGTGAAAATATTAATTAAAGAGGGAAATGAAGGGAAGTGAAGGGAATTGTGCAAGGAGCAGCTGAGGGCACTGGGATTGTGTAGCTGGAGAGGAGGAGACTGAGTGGAGACCTCATTGTGGTCTTCAACCTTCTCCTGAGGGCAGTTTCAGTTTTCAGTTCCCTGGAACAGGAACAGGACCCTAGGAACGGCCAGGGAATTCTTAGGGTGGATTGGTGTTGGGATTCTGGAAACATAGATTTTTAGATTCTGGTGTAATTCTGAGATTCTGGTAATATATGGAGGTCAAGATGGAGGAGTTCGGGTGTTGTCTGGGTCCTTCTTCACCTTCTTCTTTCTTCTCCATGGGTTTGGGTGATTTTCTGTAACTGGGTGAAAAAGGTCCCCATTGCAGGCCTTGGGTGGTCATTATTGGGTCAGAAATATAAATAATACAGGTGTCACCTCGTTGTTGGGGGATTATCACTTAAATGACCTTGGAAAGAGTCAGAGGTGCTCCATTTTACCTCTTTTCTCTAACTTGCTAGTTAGAGCTCACAGCTTGTGAGTCTGTAAATGGATGTGAAATAATAAACATCCAAGACCAAAGATGAAATCAACATTCCCTGTGTATTAATTCAGACCTTGAGAGAGAAAAATGAAGGCAGAACTGTCACAAACGGTGCCCTGTGTGAGGAAAGGTTCCTCCCCCAGAGGGTGGAATAAACACTGGAAAAGTTCCCCAGGGAATGGTGATATTCCTGAGGCTGCCAGAGCTCCAGGAGCCTTTGGACAGGGATGCCCAGGATGGGATTGTTGGGCGGGTCTGTGCAGGGATGGTCCTTGGGATCACTTCCCACTCCAGATATTCCATGATTCCATGACTCTTTGCCATCAAGAACAGACCATCCTTTACAGCCTGCCTGAATCTCAGATATTTGTCATTCCAAATCTATCCTTGGGAATGAAGATGACACAGGAGCCACTACTCAACTTTATGTTCTCACCTGGATAGTTGATTGTATTCCAGTCAGAATTATGAAAGAAAAGCAAGAATAACACCAACACTCCCTAGGAATTTCCCTCTGTGATGTGCAAATGGCATATTTCTCCATGAGCTGCACAGCTCAGTTTTAGATATAAAACTTCCAAAGAAATCCCTTATTTTCTTGAGGAAAATCAATCTGTGTGGTTATAAATGGCAAAGAAGTTACTTTAAACATTGCCACAGTGGATTTTTTTATGGAGTATGCAATGGATTAATTGACTTTGTCATTAATTTTTTGGTCATCAATTAATGTTGTCATTAATCAAAGAGGTTCTCATCCGACTATTGGTGTCAATGAAGGAATTTGTGCTGGGAATCAATAGGCCACGAACAACAGAGTGAGGAGCTGTTTATTTTTTATGAACATATCTGAGCCCACAAGGAATCAATCTTTAATCATCTTTAATCAGAAGATCGACTCCTCAGGAAATCCAGAATTTCAAGGCTTTAAGAGAATAGATTTTGTTGTTTTCCAACAAATACATACAATAAACCTCCTTTTATTGGCAGCACCAGGGTGGTTCCAACCTTCTGGAATAAAAATCTGCCCCATTTACAGGCCCCTCTTGCTCTTCTGTCTCCTTTGGGAACAAAGATTCCTAAATATTCCAAGGAAAAAAAGGAGTCCTGTCCCTGAGAAACCTCCTGCGCTCCAAGATGCTTGAGCGTGGATATTCTCTGCTTAATTAATTACAGGATAATGCAAATAAGTACTGCAGGAACTGCTCCCAGTTTTCCTCAGAACTTCATAAATATTCCCAAACCACTGGGAAAATTGCTGTTGCAGCTTGGCCAAGTCAGTTCCCCACCTGAGTTTCATCCTTATCTTTGTGAGGAAAATGGCTTTGATTATGAGACTTTTTTCCCTTCATAAATTCCTTTTCCAACCAAATCCTGCTTCTTATGGATATTCCAGCTCTGGACACAGGAATTGAGGTGCAGGGTTGTGGTTTTTTGGTTGTTTCTTGTGGATTTTCACTTGGAAGCCTCAATCTTGGCTTTTTCATGGAAAAAAGCACAGGCTCGATGATAGGGATGGAATGCACAGGGAATTTTGGGAAGTGGTGATGAGGATTTGGCTCTTTCCCATCCAGGGGAGCCAAAGTGATTCCCAGATCTCCAAGGGAAACAGTCTTGGGTGTTTCCAGCTTGGAATCAGAGCATTTCCAGATCGGTGCTGGGAGTTTCCAGCATTCCAAGGCATTGTAGGAATTAAATCCTAATTTTGGGTTTCCTTGGCTCCATTTATTTTCAATTATTTCCGTATTTTTCAGCCCAGGATTTTGGTCTTTCCCAAGTTTGGGAAGCAGCTCCTGGAATTATGGCTCCATTTCCAACGCTGGATTGGCTTTGCAAGTGGGAAAACCAAAGTTGGGTGTGGCATGTCCTGAATTTCTTTATTTATATAAATATATTTAGATATTTATTATTTATACGCTTGTATATTGATATATTGATATATTGATGTACTGATATATTTATTTTATATATCTATATTACTTTATATGTTTATAAATTATATATGTCTGTATTTCTATATTTCTATATTTATTTTATTTTATATATTTATTTATTTATTCCACAGCAGAGCTGGAAATTCAGGGGTTTTTTCCATCCAACACAGCAACAATTTTCTCTTGTTTTGGATTTTTTGTTTGTTTGTTTCCATGGTGAAAAATAAGGACTAAACCAGAGGTAGTGTTTATTGAGAGGGAAAAAAATCAAAATCTGTGTTGCTTCCTATGGAGAAATATCAATATCCAACCCTGGCTTTGGAGGGATAATCCCAAAAGGAAAAATCCAATTGTTTTCCGTTCCAAAAGGATTATGGAGATTTTATTGTTTCTGGAAAGAAGGGTAAAGATTCAAAGCAGAGGCTGAATTTGATAGAAATTCATGTCTGGTTTGGGTAATTGCAAATTTTCCTGGTAATTAATGAAATTCTTTGTAAAATCTCTGTTTCTGTGTTTCCTTAGCCAAAGATGAGGTGCAATAGGGAATATTTGAAATTTTTGTCCTACAGTGCTCAGAGATATCATTGACATAATGACATAAAACATGGCTTAAAAAGCTTAATTCTATTTATTTTTTAAAACTTAATCACCACAAACACGCCCTTGATCCTTGGCTGTAATCCATTCCTGGTGAGCATCCGAAGTCCTCAGGAACTGGGGGAATTTCCCACTTTTCCTGCCCCAAAACACATCCAAGGGCCATTGGATCTCTGGAAGGAATATTCCAAATTTTTGAGGTGGTTTTTTACCGAAATTCTCTGCAGTGGGATAATCCAGGAGGTTAATTCCTTGTTGCATCTCTAATTCTTTTGGAATTTTGAAGGTTGCCCAGTGTCTGCTTCCGTACACTTTTCCTGACACAAAACACATCCAAGGGCCATTGGATCTCTGGAAGGAATATTCCCAATTTTGGTGTGGTTTGTTAGAGAAATTCTTCACAGGAGAATTAGGAGTTTCCTAATTAAACACATCCAAGGGCCATTGGATTTCTGTGGGGAGAGGATGGGCAGCCAAAAGGGAGGAGTGGCCTCCGGAATAAATATTCCCGATTTTTGGTGTGATTTGTTACAGAAATACTCCATGGCAGGATAATTCAAGAGGCTCATTCCTTGTCAAATCCCTCGTTGTACTCCTTGTTGATTCTTTTGGAATTTTGAGGGTTGCCAAGGTGTGCTCTGCTTTCTAATGTGGAGACAAATCCCAAAATCTCTGACCTTTGAACCCTTTGGATTCTGTGTTGGATAACAATTTTGAAAGGAAAAATAAAGATCTTCCAGGTTATGACATGCCAGTTTGAAGTGTAAAAGACAGATTTTCAAAGAATTTGTGAATTTTAAATTAAAAAAATGCAACAGGACCATGCTGGATGTTTATGAATCACCACAAAATGGCCCTTGGTCATAATCCCTGTCTGGTAAGCATCCAAAATCCTCAGGAATTGGGGTAAATTCTCACTTTTCCTGCCCCAAAACACATCCAAGGGTGATTGGATCACTGGAAGGAATATTCCTGATTTTTGGTGTGGTTTGTTAGAGAAATTCTTCACAGGAGAATTAGGAGTTTCCTAATTAAACACATCCAAGGGCCATTGGATTTCTGTGGGGAGGGGACGGGCAGATGGCAAGGAGTGTGTGGCCTCTGGAAGAAATACTCCCAATTTTTAGTGTAGGAATATTCCCAGAAATATTCCATGGCGGGATAAGTCAAGAAGCTCATTCCCTATGGAATCCCTTGTGTTCCTTTTGGAATTTTGAGGGTTTCCCAGGTCTGCTCTGCTTTCTAACACGGAGACAAATCCGAAAAGCTCTGACCTTTGAACCGTTTTGGATTCCAGGCTGGGCAGCAGCGCTGGTGGGAGCAGGAGATCACAGTGAACGGGAATATCCAGAAGGGGGAATTGATCACCTACAATCTGACGGAGCTGATCAAGCCCGAGGCCTACGAGGTGCGCCTGACGCCCATCACGCGCTTCGGGGAGGGCGACTCCACCATCCGCGTCATCAAATACAGCGGTAAGGATCTCAGATATCCAAGGAAAAGTGGGCTGGGAATGTTCTGGAATGCTCCCAGAATAATGT
This sequence comes from Sylvia atricapilla, assembly GCF_009819655.1. Classification (NCBI taxonomy): domain Eukaryota; kingdom Metazoa; phylum Chordata; class Aves; order Passeriformes; family Sylviidae; genus Sylvia; species Sylvia atricapilla. The sequence continues at coordinate 35,237,553 of NC_089145.1, read as the reverse complement.
CATGTGCGTGGTCATTCCCAAAAGGAAGGGGAATGTTGGTTTTTTTATCTTTTCTTCTGTTAGAGCCGGGATGAAACACTCGGGAGACATAGTTTTTGTGTTTGGACTCAGATGTTTATTAATTCTTATCTATGTTACAGTCTCACAAGCTGTGAGTTCCAGCTAACAAAGTGAAAAATGGCCCCTATCTCTTTCTCTGTACAAGGTCTTTTAAGTATAAATTATCCAATGACCCCTAAATTATTTTTACTTTTATCCCAATAACCAACCACCCGTGGCCCGCAATGCAGATTTTTCTACCCAATTACAAAACACCACCCAAACCTGTGAAGAAGAAGGTGAAGAAGAAGGGCTCAGCCTCTGCCCTAAATCCTCCATCTTGCTTTATACATATTACTGTATTCTAAACCCTTAAACTCCAAGTTTTCCCCCCTGTGATATCACACACTTCTATTGAAACTCCACACCCACAATCCCAGTGCTGTCACTCAGTTTTGGAGCCTTTTCCATGGCCTCAGGTCCAACTCAGTGTTTGCTTGGGGGTCAGTGCCTGTCAGCACAGAAAGCCTGGAATTCTCAGTGCTCAGGGTTGGAAGTGCTCAGAGGGAAATCTTCACCTCTTGGATGATTTGTAACAGCAAAAACACCCAACTGATAAAATTCTGAACAGCCTAACCTCAAAATCCCATCCAAAATTTTTTTTGTGGGAAATAAGGAAATGCTGGAATAAATTAATGTCAGCTTCATGAAATTGGGGATTTCCAGTTGGTTCTTGATGAGTTTTTGAAGAAAAATCTACAAAGGGTTTTTCCAGAATAAGCAGTTTTTATTTTAATGTAAATTATTGTCTTTAAAAAAGTGATGACTGTTTGTAGTCCTTTGCAATAAAATAAATCTCGATATATCTGTTTGTAGATAGATAGATAGATAGATAGATAAATCTGTTTATAGATTAAAAAAATCTATCAATTTATATAAGAAATAACAGGAGAGATTTATAATTTTCCCATGTCATGAGAGTGGTCATCCCAAAAGGAAGGAGAGAAATGATGGGGGAGGAAAATCATCACCTCGCTTAACAACAAAAACATTCAACCAAAATAATTCTGAACAGCCAAACCCCAAAATCACCACTAATTCCTTGTGGGATATAGGGAAAAGTTGGAATAAATTAATGCCAACTTCATAAAACAGATTTCAAGTTGATCCTTGTTTTGAAGGATGAGTTATGAAGAAAAACCTACAAACAAAGTTGGGTTGTTTCCCCCCAGAATGAGCAGTTTTTATTTTAATGTGAATTATCGTCTTTAAAGCAACTGTGACTCTTTGTAGTTCTTTGCAAGATTGTATAATCTATAAATTTATATAAGAAATAATGAAGGGCTTTATAAATTTCCCCCTAAAAGGTCACTGTGACAAAGATTAATCCACTTGAATTTAACAAGAAAACCACAGCATCCATATATCCTCTTTCCCATATTTGCAGGAATTCAAATGTTAAATCCCTCCAAATACATATTTTGGGATGTTTATTTCATGAATAATTGATTTTCTTTCTTTATTTTGTTTTCTGCTGTAAAAATTGCAATGAAAGGACAAGAGGGACCCTGAAGAGGAGCCTGGAAGACCGTGGGGCTGTTTGGGATGGGAATGGGATGTGTTTAGGGGAGAATTTTTTCTCATTTTAGTGGGAATTTTGTGTTAGGGAGATGGTGGCAAACAAGGAATTATGGAAGTGTCACATTTAGGGAGAGATTTTGGATTAGGAGCTGGAGCAACAGGGTAAGGAGTGATGGTTTTAAATTAATCAGATTCCTTTTTTTCTAAGGAAGAAATATTTTAGGATGAAAAGAAAGTCCTGGCACAGGTTCAGAGAATTTGTGGCTGCCCCTGGATCCCTGGAAGTGTCCAAGGCCAGGCTAGAAGTGCTTGGAGCACCCTGGGATAATGGGAAATGTCCAAGCAGAAAATCCCAGTCAGCAGAATGTCCAAAAGCATCCCAGAGATCCAGAATTCCTTTCCAAAATCATCAGCAAATTAAAAAAAATCCAATGGACAATAAAAGATAATTAATAAATCTGGTTGAAAATTCAGTGTCTCAAGCGTCTTGTGCAAATCTTTGGGATCAGAACTGAGCTCAGCCCTGCTCCAGCTCATCCTCAATTATTTTTTATTTAAAAATCTAGATTTAATTCTTTTTAATTTAAAAAATAAATTATTATTAATTAAAATAACAAAATATTTTTAATAGAAGTATTTTTTTAATTTTAAAAAAGTGACATGAAATGAAAGTGAAATGAAATATCAGTTCTGATGGACATGTCCTGACACTGGTGGGAGTCCAATCTCTCTGCACACACAGGTGGGAAAAACCTGGATTCTTCCCAAAAATTAGGACCAGAAGCTTCATCCAAATATTTGGGATTTCCGTGTGGGAAACCCAACCTGTCTGTGACAGGGAGACAAATCCTCCCAGGCAGCCACTGCCCTCATCCATGGAGTTCCCCATTTATCCCATGATTAATGGACTGACCAGCATTCCCACAAGAACAAACTCCACCGTTCCAGTCACTCCTGCTCTTTTTAGTGCTGCTTTTACTCTGGGAATTCTTGAGAGGTCGATTGAGGTCCCAGCCGTGACTCCCAACATGGAGATTTTCCTGGGATTCCTGCTGGATTTTGGCTCCCTGTGGGACCTCTTAGCCTATTTTCTGACACTGATGGGAGTCCAATCTCTCTAGAGGCACACACAGGTGGGAAGAACCTGGATTCTTCCCAAAAATTAGGACCAGAAGCTTCATCCAAATATTTGGGATTTCTGTGTGGGAAACCCAACCTGGCTGAGATGGGGAGACAAATCCTCCCAGGCAGCCACTGCCCTCATCCATGGAGTTCCTAATCTATCCCAC